>NC_052147.1:172301574-172654074 GCF_902713615.1 Scyliorhinus canicula
GACCCGAGCCCATTCACCTAACCTATCCAAATCCCTCTGCAGACTTCCAGTATCCTCTGCACTTTTCGCTTTACCACTCATCTTAGTGTTATCTGCAAACTTGGACACATTGCCCTTGGTCCCCAACTCCAAATCATCAATGTAAATTGTGAACAATTGTGGGCCCAACACGGATCCCTGAGGGACACCACTAGCTACTGATTGCCAACCAGAGAAACACCCATTTATCCCAACTCTTTGCTTTCTATTAATTAACCAATCCTCTATCCATGCTACTACTTTACCCGAAATGCCATGCATCTTTATCTTATGCAGCAACCTTTTGTGTGGCACATTGCCAAAGGCTTTCTGGAAATCCAGATATACCACATCCATCGGCTCCCCGTTATCTACTGCACTGGTAATGTCCTCAAAAAATTCCATTAAATTAGTTAGGCATGACCTGCCTTTAACGAACCCATGCTGCGTCTGCCCAATGGGACAATTTCTATCCAGATGCCTCGCAATTTCTTCCTTGATGATAGATTCCAGCATCTTCCCTATTACCGAAGTTAAACTCACTGGCCTATAATTTCCTGCTTTCTGCCTACCTCCTTTTTTAAACAGTGGCGTCACGTTTGCTAATTTCCAATCCACCGGGACCACCCCAGAGTCTAGTGAATTTCGGTAAATTATCACTAGTGCATCTGCAATTTCCCTAGCCATCTCTTTTTAGCACTCTGGGATGCATTCCATCAGGGCCAGGAGACTTGTCTACCTTTAGCCCCATTAGCTTGCCCATCACTCCCTCCTTAGTGATAACAATCCTCTCAAGGTCCTCACCTGTCATAGCCTCATTTCTATCAGTCGCTGGCATGTTATTTGTGTCTTCCACTGTGAAGACCGACCCAAAAAACCTGTTCAGTTCCTCAGCCATTTCCTCATTTCCCATTATTAAAACTCCCTTCTCATCCTCTAAAGGACCAATATTTACCTTAGCCACTCTTTTTTGTCTTATATATTTGTAAAAACTTTTACTGTCTGTTTTTATATTCTGAGCAAGTTTACTCTCATACTCTATCTTACTCTTCTTTATAGCTTTTTTAGTAGCTTTCTGTTGCCCCCTAAAGATTTCCCAGTCCTCTAATCTCCCAGCAATCTTTGCCACTTTATATGCTTTTTCCTTCAATTTGATACTCTCCCTTATTTCCTTAGATATCCACGGTCGATTTTCCCTCTTTCTCCCGTCCTTCCTTTTTGTTGGTATTTGTTGGTGAAGCAATTATGCTATCCACAATGCTACCGTGCTGCCCTGGGGAGGCCGTGCTGCCCTGGGGAGGCCTGGGGAGGCCGCTGCAGGAGCTATTCCCTGGGCATAGGATGATTCATCGTACTGCCCTGGAGCCAATTTCTCCAAAATGGGGATTAGTTCTTCAGTTACGAGTTGACTGTTCACAGTTGATTTGCTCTCATCTGATGTATCTGCTGCTGGAACGTCATTTTCAGCCTCTGCACACGCCATCCTAGAGCTTTCATACTTATCGTTGTCCTGCACAGATTGGGTGCTACTTGTGATCACCTCGTCACTACCGCCCAATAAACTAAATAGACTTTCATGGTCTTCCTCTTCTGGTTCATTGTCTGATTCTTCACTTTCCTTATCGTAATTATCATCATCGTAGTCATCATCCTCGTAATCATCCTCATCGTCTGTAATAGCTTCTTCTGTGAAGTATAACGCTGCTCGTGGAATTATGTGTTCATGCAAGAAGTGACCAATTTCCAAGTCCGCAGTGAGACTTGGTGCAGAAGCTTCATCCAACTCTCCATGCTTTCAGGAGGACTGAAGAAATTGAAGAAAGAGTTATTCGGTATAGTTTTCATGACTGTTCAACCAGTGGCCCAACCCTAATGCTTCTGCTTCTTTTTAATGTATTTACAGTCTTCCAGTCGATCTGGCACCCTGTGCAGCCCGTGATTTCAGAGAAAAAAAAACCTGACCCATCAGGCTGCGACTCCATCTGGTACGTTTTTGTCATGACCTCGTTTGTGAAATACTCATTTGGGTCAAACTTAAACTCCAGAGTAAAGCTCATTGGCTATCCAGATCTGAAAAGTTTACGTGTACATCGTATAGATGCTTTAGGATAGGCTCATCAAGCTCCTATAATAATCACTGTCACAAGGAGGCTTCAATGAAGTTACTGTGAAAAACCTCTAGTCGCCACATTCCGGCACCTGTTTGGGGAGGCCGGTACGGGAATTGAACCCACGCTGCTGGCATTGTTCTGCATTACAAGCCAGCTGTTCAGCCCACTGTGCTAAACCACCCCCTATATCATGTCACTGAGCAAATACTCATTTTTGAAGACTGTTAACCAGAATTTTGGAATTCCCTTTGGTTCCTTCATCTGGTTTATCTTCCTCCACTTTAACTTTTGCCTTTATCTGATCGGATAACTGCGCCATTATATCTCGTTGCCAGTCACAATGATCCTCTGTCGCAGCGCTGTCTGGAATGTACAGTCGCTCAACTAGGTTCATGGCCTAACACGCATTCACTCCTATGATGGACTCACATTCAAGGGCAGCATGGCGGCACAATGGTTAGCACTGCTACCTCACGGCGCCGAGGCCCCAGGTTCTATCCTGGCTCTGGGTCACTGTCCGTGTGGAGTTTGCACATTTTCCCCATATTTGTGTGGGTTTTGCCCCAACAACCCAAAAATGTGCAAGCTAGGTGGATTGGCCACGCTAAATTACCCCTTAATTTGGAAAAAATGAATTGGGTACTCTGACCCGCGTTCCGTGTCCACAATGGAAAATGGTCTGATGTGAGTTCTGTTGTGTACCCATGCTTTGAGCTCACATGCTCCCAGCATTGGGAACCTCATTCCCATTGTAGTCTTTCATTCCATTTCATATGTGGATAGCACAATCGCTTCACAGCTCCAGGGTCCCAGGTTCGATTCCGGCTTGGGTCACAGTCTGTGCGGAGTCTGCACATCCTCCCCGTGTGTGCGTGGGTTTCCTCCGGGTGCTCCGGTTTCCTCCCACAGTCCAAAGGTGTGCGGGTTAGGTGGATTGGCCATGATAAATTGCCCTTAGTGTCCAAAATTGCCCTTAGTGTTGGGTGGGGTTACTGGGTTATTGGGATAGGGTGGAGGTGTTGACCTTGGGTAGGGTGCTCTTTCCAAGAGCCGGTGCAGACTCGATAGGCTGAATGGCCTCCTTCTGCACTGTAAATTCTATGATTCTATGATTCCCATTGTAGGCTCATTTGATTGACAACTTTCGGTTTAATTTGCAGCCCGTTCAAATCGGACAAGCTGAGAAAGTTGGCCCCCGCTCCCGTGGCGAACTTGTATTTGATCAATGTGTCATTCGGCATCAATGGAATTGTCCATCTGTCTTCGATGTCTCAGTATCACCATCAGTATTGCTGCAACTGGTCAGTAAAAGGTCTTCACTCTGCATATTCGGATTCATTGTGTCTGTAAAAATCAGATCAATGAAAAACAGGTCTTCAATGGACATCTCTTCAATCGCGTTGACTGATCCTGTTTGGTCCACTGCTGGATGCGAAAAATATTGATTTGTTCGGCCACACTAGGAACACACCTTCCCAAATGCTGGACATTGCCGTGGCCCATGTCGATTGCTACATCGCTAGCATAAAATGGCCGATCCGGTCTGCCGCTCAAATTGGCCACCCGCACTGAGACCATGTTTTTTATTCAACTGCATGACAGTGCTGATGATGTTCGCGTCTTCTTCTAGATTGGCGCCAAAATGTTTCTAATCTTCTGTGCAGCTAACTCACTTGCACGGCACTTGATAGCGTTTTCTAATTTCAAAGAAAAAGAACAATATAGCACAGGAACAGACCCTTCGGCCCTCCAAGCGTGTACCAGTCATGATACCAACCGTGGCCAAAATGTCAACTCTTCTTCCCCTAATAACCTCTCACGCACCTTATAATTCAATATCCCGAACATTATCTGATCGTGGATCAGCGATGACTTTGAAGTACTAAAATTGCATGACTGCGCCTTCAACCGCTAGTCGTTAAAAAGCTATCAAAAGATTTGCCTGCTTTTTGGGTATGCGTACGAAATATATTGCGTTCAAACATTTCATTTTTTTCGGAGAGCAACGTCAATTAAAGTATTTTATTACTTCATCAAAGCTGTTGCTTTTCTCTTGGCTGTCGAACGCGAAGGTGTTGTATATTTCTATTGCTTGGGGACCTGCTACTGTGAGCAGCAATGCAAAACGGCTCTCGTCAGGCTGTGCCTGCAGGCCAAGGGTTGCAACATAGAGTCTGAATTGCTGCTTGAAATTGTCATGATATACACACATAATGATATACAGACAGGCACAGACAAGCAGCTAATCGACACAGAGAACAGGACGTGACCAACAAACAGGTGGGACACTCAGGGGTGGGATCTGACTATAAAAGACACGAGACACTCACATTCCACCTCTTTCCACTGATGTCAAAGGTGTTGTTTCAATCTCACACCTCCACCACATGGCTCAGAGCTAGTCTGATTCAGTCAGACCGAGTAACCACACTTAAGTTAGCAGAGAGTCGAACTCACAGAGAACTGTGCTAACTGTGCTCTTAGTTCAATAAACCTGATTGAACTAACTTCAAAGTCTGGAGTATCTTTTTGATCTAAGCTGCATCCAGTTGCAGCCAGTGTTATACCAGTGTACCTAACACGACATGGTATCAGGTGAATACAAATTTAAGGTGGCTTACCTCAGTCCATTCCGTGACAACCAGCAACTGTATCCCGGCACCATGGAGAAGATTCAGGCTCCTCACCAGCTCAGGACCTCCGGCAATCTCAGTGCCAACTGGCAGATATTCAAGCAAAAGTTTCTACTGTACATCGCAGCCTCATACCTGGAGGCAGACTTCAAACACATCAGTAAGCCCCCCAAGGTCCGACAAGCAGCCTGCCAGCTCCTGCAGTATAATGATCATGATATCACGGCACTGAGGTCCTGCCATGTACTCATCTCCAACCGGAGCACCCATGCACGGCTATGGTTTGAAATTGTCAAGCCGGACAGGGCATCCCTACTGGGCGCGCATGCCTGCAAAAAGCGAAATCTGGTGCAACAGTTTATTCAACGACATCCTTTAACGTGGATCTTCAAGCTGGCTTTGACAACATCCTCGCTCAGTATCCAGATGTGTTTGACGGGATGGGCACTTTGCCATATCGGTACAAGATCCTACTGCAACCTGATGCCAAGCCAGTGGACCATGCACCATGCCGGGTCCCAGCTCTGCTGAAGGAGCGCCTGAAGGAACAGCTCAAGGAGCTGCAGCAGCAGAGGATCATTTCCAGGGTAACCGAACCGACTGACTGGGTCAGCTCGATGGTGTGTGTTAAAAAACCCTCTGGAAACCTGTACATCTGCATTGATCCCAAGGATCTCAACCAGAATATAATGCGTGAACAATACCTCATCCCGAAGTGGGAGGAACTCACAAGTGAGATGGCACATGCAAGGTTTTTCACGAAGTTAGATGCGTAACATGGATTCTGGCAAATTCAGCTGGATGAGTGCAGCAGAAGGTTCTGCACCTTCAACACACCGTTTGGCAGGTACTGCTATAATTGTATGCTGTTCGGCATCGTCTCGGCATCGGAGATATTTCATCGCATCATGGAGCAGATGGTGGAGGGCATCGAAGGGGTTCGTGTGTACATGGACGACGTCATCATATGATCCACAACCCCTGAGGAGCATATTTCCCGTCTCCAGCAGGTATTCCGCCGTGTCCATGCCAATGGCCTGAAGCTGAACAGGGCCAAATGTTGCTTTGGCATGTCGACACTCAACTTCCTAGGAGACCAGGTCTCTCAGCATGGCGTGCGCCTCAACACAGACAAGGTCAAGGCCATCGCCGCCATGAAGGTCCTGGAAGAGAAGGTGGTATTGTGCTTCCTGTACATGGTCAATTTTCTGGGCAAGTTCATCCCAAACATGGCCTCACTCACCACGGCCCTACAAAACCTAGTGAAGAAGTCCACTGCCTTTGAGTGGAAGGTGGCCCATCGGGCAAAGTGGTTAGAGCTGAAAGCCAAGCTCACCACTGCACCCGTATTGGCATTTTCGACCCAGACAGGAAATGAAAATCTTGACAGATGCAAGCCAGGATGGCAACAGTGCGATCCTGCTGCAACGCGATGACACCTCATCCTTGATGTGTTGAGTACTTTGGATCCGTGGAGACTGCGTTTCCCTCAGCAGTAACACATACAGGCTACTAACACTTGAAATAGTACAACACTATTTTATTAAGCTAGAAACTGTTGAACATACTTTCACTGTGGGTCGACACTGTGTTGGATTAAACTAAAGACCTATGCCTATCCTAACCAGTCTATGCACTCAGCACATGGTGAAGGAAGATCTGTGCTGCAAGCTGTGAGTTCTGTCCTTCTGAGAGGCTGCATCCCGAATGAGCAGGAAAACTGATGCCCTGTGTCTTTGTAGTGAGTGTGCTCTAACTGGTGATTGGCTGCGGTGTTGTGTATGTTGATTGGTCTTGCTGTCTGTCAATCAGTGTATGTGTCTGCACCATGATATACTGGTGTATATTGTGACATCCTCCCTTTTATAAAAAAAATGTATGTTTGTGGCAATAAATAATGTGTGGTGAGAATGTTCCTAATTACGTGTGGAGTGCAAAGACATATTTACATGACTATGTACATAAGAACTAAGCTATTTACATGGGAAGGTGTCTGGTGCAGATAAACAGTACGCAAGTAAGAGTAACTAGAGCAACATTATATACAAACCAGGGAATTGATCAAACAAAGCAACGAAACAGTTCAGAGAGTCCATAAATTCAAAAAGTTCATAAATTTAGTCTCTGAGGTGGGGGACGAATTCTGGTTGACCGCCTCAAGGGTGGGTCAAGAGCCGCCGGTTCAGGAGCGGGCTGGACTGCGTCAGAGTCAAGGGGAGGCAGAGCGACAGGGAGCTCTGTGTAGTCCATGGCAGGGTCGTCATGATGGCGAGGCGAGATCTGAAGATCACGTGGCGAGCGTGGAACGAGATGAAGGGCACGTCGATCGCGGCGCAGAAGAGAGCCATCCGGTAGACGAACCAGGAACGAGTGGGGGGCCACCTGCCAAAGAACAACAGCGGTTGCAGACCAGCAACCACCCGGAAGATGGACCTGGACCTTGTCATCGGGAGTCAGAGCAGGGCGATCAGCTGCACGGGAGTCATAAGCCGCCTTGTGCTGGGCACGTGACAGCTGCATCCGGCGAAGGACCGGAGCGTGGTCGAGGTCTGGGACATGGATGGATGGCACTGTCGTCCTCAGGGTGCGATTCATGAGTAGTTGGGCTGGCGACAGGCCAGTGGACAGGGGGGTGGAGCGGTAGGCCAGCAAGGCAAGGTAGAATCCAGACCCAGCATCGGCAGCCTTGCATAGCAGCCTTTTAACGATATGTACTCCCTTCTCTGCTTTGCCGTTGGATTGGGGGTACACGGGACTGGACGTTACATGGGTAAAATTGTACCGCCTGGCAAAGTTGGACCATTCTTGGCTGGCAAAGCAGGGGCCATTGTCGGACATAACCGTGAGCGGGATGCCGTGTCGATCAAAGGTTTTGTTACATGCACGAATGACTGCAGACGAGGTGAGGTCGTGTAACCATCTCACTTCCGGGTAATTCGAAAAGTAGTCCACGATTAGGACATAGTCTCTACCCAGCGCATGGAACAGGTCGATGCCCGCCTTGGCCCAGGGTGACGTGACCAACCCATGGGGCTGCAGGGTTTCACGTGGTTGGGCCGGCTGGAATCGCTGACAAATGGGGCAGTTGAGCACAGTGTTGGCTATGTCCTCATTAATGCCGGGCCAGTACACTGCCTCTCGGGCCCATCAGCAGCACTTCTCCACTCCAAGGTGGCCCTTGTGTAGCTGTTCCAGGACAAGCTGGCACATGCTATGCGGGATGACAATGCGGTCCAGTTTTAGAAGAACCCCGTCTACTACCGCCAGATCATCTCTGACATTATAGAATTGAGGGCATTGGTCCTTGAGCCACCTGTCCATTAGGTGGCGCATGACACGCTGGAGCAAGGGATCGGCAGCCGTCACGCGACGAATTTGGACGAGGCGTTCATCCGAAACAGGTAGATTGGAGGCCGCGAATGCCACATGGGCGTCAACCTGGCAGACAAATCCTGCTGGGTCACATGGAGTGGTGACCGACCTGGAGAGAGCGTCAGCAACGTTGAGTTCCTTGCCTGGGGTGTATACCAGCTGGAAGTCGTATCGCCAGAGCTTGAGAAGAATACGCTGGAGACGAGGCGTCATGTCATTCAGGTCTTTTTGTATGATATTGACCAGCGGGCGATGGTCTATCTCGACGGTGAACTTAGTGAGTCCGTAGACATAACCGTGGAATTTAACAACACCGGTCAGAAGGCCCAGGCACTCCTTTTCAATCTACGCATAGCACTGCTTGGTGGGGGTCAATGCACGCAACACATATGCAACGGGGGCCCATGACGAGGCCTCATCACGTTGAAGGAGCACTGCTCGAATGCCGGATTGACTGGCATCCATAGAGATTTTGGTCTCCTTGGCTGGATCAAAGAAAGCTAAGACCGGGGCCATGGTCAGTTTTGCCTTGCATTCCCTCCATTCGTGCTTGTGGGCAGAGAGCCATTGGAAGTCTGTTGTCTTCCTGACCAGGTTCCTGAGAGCCGTGGTCTGAGAGGCGAGGTTAGGGATGAATTTCCCTAAGAAGTTGACCATGCCCAAAAAGCGGAGGACCGCCTTCTTGTCCTCCGGTGTCTTCATAGCCTTGATGGCAGCTACCTTGTCCGCATCCGGCTGCACACCAAACTGGGAGATGTGGTCTCCGAGGAACTTAATTTTGTCTGACCAAAGGAGCATTTGGCCCTGTTGAGGCGGAGGCCATGCTCATGTATCCGTCTGAAGACGCGCTGGAGATGATTAACATGCTCCTGCGGAGTGGTGGACCAGATGATTATGTCATCGATATAGACGCGAACGCCTTCAATACCTTCCATCATCTGTTCCATAATCCTATGGAACACTTCTGATGCAGAGATGATCCCAAACGGTATCCTGTTGTAGCAATATCTTCCAAAGGGGGTATTAAACGTGCAGAGTTTCCTGCTGGATTCATCGAGCTGGATTTGCCAGAATCCCTTTGAGGCGCGAGTTTGGTAAAGAGCTTGGCGCGAGCGATCTCATATGTGAGCTCTTCGCGCTTGGGAATGGGATAGTGCTCTCTCATAATATTGCGGTTGAGATCCTTGGGATCAATGCATATTCTCAGTTCGCCGGAAGGTTTTTTTACACATACCATGGAACTGACCCAGTCGGTCGGTTCCGTGACTCTGGAAATCACTCCTTGGACCTGGAGGTGCTGCAGCTGCTGCTTGAGGTGGTCCTTAAGGGGAGCTGGGACCCTGCGAGGTGCGTGCACCACAGGCGTGGCATTCGGTTTCAATAAAATCTTGTTGATGTAAGGGAGCGTGCCCATGCCCTCGAAGACGTCGCGGTATTGGTTAATAATGGCATCAAGCTGCGCCCTAAAATCATTGTCCTGAAAGGCAGATGCATCAGCAGGAGAGAGGGAGTGAACCCTCTGAACTAAGTTCAACAGCTTGCATGCCTGCGCACCCAGCAGGGAAGTTTTCGAGGATCCCACAATTTCAAAGGGAAGGATGGCTTTGCTTGACCTGTGCGTCACTTCAAGTTGGCATGAGCCACTGGCAGCAATGGCATTGCCATTATAATCTAATAGCTGGCAGGCTGATGGCAGGATGGCTGGTTTGACACAAAGGCGGAGGCACCAGTGTCCAGACGGAATCGGATTCGGGATCGGTTGACCGTGAGGGTGGCACACCACTCATCGTCCGGATCAATGCTGTATACCGGTAGAGGCTGAACTTTTCGCTTCAGGGGCACCCTGTTTTTGGTAATGATACCGACTCGAAAAGGCACCTTCGGGTCCTCGGTGTCAATATCGGGCAGCAGGTCTGAATCATGTTCGATGACTGTGGGTTGATTGGCACTGACATCCCTGCGAGGCTGGCCGGAGCGACGAGAGTTGGCAGGCTGAGCAGACCTGCACAAAGCAGCCTAGTGGCCAATTTGCCACATTGTAGGCAGCGTCGGGATTTGGCAGAACATTGCCGCTTTTTGTGGCCGGAGCCACAGTTGCCGCACGTTGTAGCGTCAGTACACTCGCTGTGCCACCCCGCATGCTCGGTGTGGTCGTATGTGGTGCGCGCCTGCGCAGTGCGATCGTCGACGTGGCTGTCCCCTTGTTCAGTGCGCGCATGCGCGGGAGGCCGCAAAAAGCGTGCAAAATGACCACCCTCATCCAAGCTGAGGCCCTGGAGTTGCTTGATTGCTTGGACCCGTTCTGCCTCGTGGGGACCTTGCCGCACCGTTTCAGCCGCTTGGATGTGTGAATACCGGTTAGTGGCGTGTTCATGCAGCACGCAGGTCTCAATGGCAATCGCTAGGGTGAGCTGCTTAACCTTGAGCAGCTGCTGGCGTAGGGGGTCCGACTGAACACTGAAAACGATCTGGTCGCGTATCATGGAGTCGGAGGTGGATCCGTAATTACAGGACTGCACAAGGTTGCGGAGGTGGGTGAGAAAGGATTGGTAAGGTTCATCCTTACCCTGCAAACGCTGTTGGAAGACATAGCGCTCGAAACTTTCATTCACCTTGATGTCGCAGTAACTGTCAAATTTGAGGAGGACCGTCTTAAATTTGGACTTGTCTTCACCATCAGCAAAGGTGAGAAAGTTGAAGATGTGGATGGCATGGTCCCCAGCCGTGGAGAGGAAGAGAGCGATCTTCCTGGTGTCTGAAGCAGCTTCCAGGTCTGTGGCTTCAAGGTAGAGTTGGAAGCGTTGTTTGAAGATCTTCCAGTTGGCCCCTAGGTTACCGGTGATGCGGAGCGGCGGTGGAGGGCTGACGCCGTCCATTTTGCAGGATGGCTCTATGCTGGTGGAAGGCGTATCATGTGCAGGTAGGTCTAAGAAGTTCCAACATCAACTACTGGTACCCTGATGTGTTGGGTACTCTGGATCCGTGGAGACTGCGTTTACCTTAGCAGTAAGCACATACAGGCTACCAACACTTGAAATAGTACAACACTATTTAATTAAGCTAGAAACTGTTCAACACACTTTCACTGTGGGTCGACACTATGTTGGATTAAACTAAAGACCTATCCTATCCTAAACAGTCTATGCACTCAGCACATGGTGAAGGAAGATCTGTGCTGCAAGCTATGAGCTCTGTCCTTCAGAGAGGCTGCATCCCGAATGAGCGGGAAAACTGATGCCCTGTGTCTTTATAGTGAGTGTGCTCTAACTGGTGATTGGCTGCGGTGTTGTGTATGTTGATTGGACCGGATTGTAATTCCACACAGTCTCCAGAGCTTGGTGCTCCGTCAAATCCACGAGGACCCCCTGGGTGTGGAAAAGTGCAGACTCAGAGCCAGGCAGGCTGTCTACTGGCCCGGGATTAGCCAGGACATCTCGAACATGGTCCTCAACTGTGCGACCTGTCAACACTTCCAGCCAGCCGCAGAGTAAGGAGACACTTCAGCAGCATGAAATGAAAACCTCTCCATAGTCCAAGGTTGGCATCGACCTCTTTCATGCAAATGGTCGTGATTACGTGGTAATCATTGATTATTTTTCCAATCACCCTGAAGTCGTGAAGCTCTCAGATTTGACATCTCGGACCATCATCAAGGGCTTTAAGGAGACATTCTCCAGGCATGGTATCCCACTCACTGTCATGAGTGACAATGGCCCGTGCTTCAGCAGCCACGATTGGTCTATGGTTGCCAGGTCATACCATTTCAAACATGTCACTTCCAGCCCACACTATCCGCAGTCAAACGGAAAAGTTGAGAAAGGGATGCACATAGTGAAGCAGCTCATCTGCAAGGCCGCGGATTCTGTGTCTGACATTCACCTTGCGCTGCTTGCGAGCAGGGCGACCCCACTGTCCACTGCCATGTCGCCAGCTCAACTCCTGATGAACAGGGACCTGTGAACGACACTTCCAGCCATACACTTGCCCAAACCGGATAACCTCCGGGTGCTGCAGGAGGTGCAGCAACTCCGAGACCGGCAAAAACAGGGCTATGATGCTCATGCCACCAATTTGCCCGTGTTATCCCCATCAGACACTGTTCGGGTCCAGATCCCTAATGGAGGCTGGTCAGCTCCAGCTGTCGTTGTTCGACTGGCTGCCCCCTGCTTATATGTTGTGCGTCTGGTTGATGGTTCTGTTGTGCGATGAAACAGACGGGCACTGCGCAAAGTTGCCTGCCCGCAGCCACATTCTTCTCCATTTCCTTCTGTTGTTTTGCCACCTCCTGATACCTCGACTCACGAGGCCACCAGTCAGGCTTCAATCCCGCCCATCAAGGCACTGTCGTCCCCACCACCACCTCTCCGGCAGTCGACCAGGATCAGACGCAAGCCCCAGAGACTGGACTTATGAACATTTGTTCTGTTTGCTTTGTTCTGTGTTCTCGCATTAAACAGCTGTTTTCACATGTACATATGTTCACATCCACTGCATATATATATGTTAATATTGGCCTATTCTTGTAAATACGTTCACATATGTCATCCGAACATAAGGAAAAGGGGAGATGTCATGATATGCAGACACACACAAAATGATATACAGCCAGGCACAGACAGGCAGCTAATGGACACAGAGAACAGGACATGACCAATAAGCAGGCAGGACACCCAGGATAAGGGCAGATGTTATACCTTCCGCGATTGCATGGAAGGTCAGTGTGTAGGGTGGCAGATGGGTGAGATGGTAGGTGGGTGGGATGGTAGGTGAGAGGGTGATAGGTGAAAGGTAGGTAGGTGATTAGGGTGGTTGGTGGATGAGTATATGGGTGGGTAATATGGTAGGTTGGAAGGTCATAGGTGGGAAGGATGGCAGATGACTATAAAAGACACAAGGCACTAACACTCCGCCTCTTTCTACTGATGAATATCTAGAGAGTCAGTCAAGGGTGTTGTTACAATCTCACACCTCCACCACGTGGCTAAGAGCTGATTCAGTCAGACCGAGTAACCACACTTAAGTTAGCAGAGTCGAACTCACAGAGAACTGTGCTAACTGTGCTATTAGTTCAATAAACCTGATTGAACAAACTTCAAGGTCTGGAGTATCTTTCTGATCAAGCTGCATCCAGTTGCAGCCAGTGTTATACCAGTGTACCTAACACGACAGAAAACACACCAATTTTCATCTACTTTACCTGTGACTTGAAACTGGTGGGGTGCCTTCAAACTTTCCATCTTTAACTTCACAGTCTTCCTTTGCGTTGAGTTCCAGTTGACCGTAGTTTACCGAGGTACCATGCTATGTTCTGTGTTATGGCCGTGATAAGGATCAACACAGAACATCTAATTCTTTAACTAGTAAGATGATTTATTAACAAAAACATGGAAAGGTAACTAACAACCTATAATACAGACGATGACTAGTGATTGAATTCATCCTGGAGCTACATCTTGTGCGACTATCCTCTAGTCCAACTTATACCAACTCGCCGGTGTCTCAAGTCACATGGTAGCTCTCAATCGCCACCAGCTGGTTGGAGGTCGCATCGCTAACTATATACAAAATTGTGCACAGGCATATCACCACAAGATTGAGCCTTGGGGGAAAGAAAAAGCAAAATGGAGGACAGAGTTCATGGTCTGAAGTTATTGAATTCAACGTTGAGTCCAGAAGGCTGTTATGTGCCTAATCTGATGAAGCATTGTTCTTCCAGCTTATGTTGGGCTTCACTGCAACATTACGGAGGCCAAGGACAGAAATGTGAGCATGATACCAAGATGGCGAAATGAAATGAAAAGCAAGAGGAAGGTCAGAGTCAACCTTGAGCACTATGTGAAGGTGTTCCACAAAGCAGTCACCCAGTCTGCGTTTTGTCTCCCAAAATGTAGAGGAGACGGCCTTGTGAGCAGTGAATACAGAAGACAAATCTGAAAGAAGAGCAATAAATCACTGCTTTACCTGGAAACAGTGTTTGGGTCTCGGACAGTGAGGATGGAGGAGATAAGGGCAGATGTTATACAGGGCAGCACGGTAGCATGGTGGTTAGCATAAATGCTTCACAGCTCCAGGGTCCCAGGTTCGGTTCCCGGCTGGGTCACTGTCTGTGCGGAGTCCTCCCCGTGTGTGCGTGGGTTTCCCCCGGGTGCTCCGGTTTCCTCCCACAGTCCAAAGATGTGCGGGTTAGGTGGATTGGCCATGCTAAATTGCCCGTAGTGTCCTTAAAAGTAAGGTTAAGGGGGGGGTTGTTGGGTGGATACGTGGGTTTGAGTAGGGTGATCATTGCTCGGCACAACATCGAGGGCCGAAGGGCCTGTTCTGTGCTGTACTGTTCTATGTTCTATGTTCTATTCCGCGATTGCATGGAAGGTCAGTGTGTAGGGTGGCAGATGGGTGAGATGGTAGGTGGGTGGGTTGGTAGATGAGAGGATGATAGGTGAAAGGTAGGTAGGTGATTAGGGTGGTTGGTGGGTGAGTATATGGGTGGGTAATATGGTAGGTTGGAAGGTCATAAGTGGGAAGGATGGCAGATGGGTTTGGTGGTAGGTGGATAGGTTGGTAGATGGGTGACCTGTGTTGTGATATCACTTTAAGAGAATATGCAAATGATCAAGTAACCAGGATGTAAAGCAGCATGTGACCAACGATTAATAGTGTGAAATGCAGCTGTCTGGTCTCTGTGATTTATGGTTGTTGAATCCCGAAACTAGATGTCTGCTGAGCCATCCTGTAATGTATCTTCAAATATACATATAGTTTACCAGTCCTCTGTGGGGGATTGGTGAGTTTATGTGGAGAAGATGCAGAAACACAACATGGTGGCAGTTATGTGGCTTTGAAGACCACAGGAGGAGCTACAGGCATGATTTAGTACAATGCTGAGGTTGTACGTACAATGAAAGCCCGAGAGGCAGAGTCCCCTTAAATACAGAGCACTGGAGAACAGAGCCTGATCTGTAGAATAGCCCAATGATAGTTAATGGGAACAGCAAGCTGGTTCAGGGTTGTGCTGTGCAATTGGTTTTGAATCGGGCAGTCAAAGCTTCAGGGCCATGAGTTAAATGGTGTCATTCCGGCACAAAAGAAAAATGCGCTCAAAATGGTAGAAAATTTGAACTGCAGCCATAAATAAAAGAGGGAAGTGGTTTCAAAAAAACCCACAGCAGCTGCGTTGGTGCATAACTCCATGGAGTAGAGAGGTTGCAAATCCCACATACATCGGGAGTATCCGTAAAAGACAGGGAACACATGACCACAACATTCCCCAGGATGAATTGGAAGACTACTGATCTGAATTGAGGTATTTCAAACCAACTACGCTTTTTAGATTTATCCGTCACAGAATCACATCATCAGACTAACATTTTTCTGTCTCACACTACCTTCTTTTTTTTTTTATAACTGCTTTTTATTGAGTTTTCATATTTTATATCCAACAAATTACAAATTATTAGAGAGAGAAAAAGAAGAAAAAAAAAGAAAAAATACGCAAACATTAACATGTATATTTACAGGTAAGCATCTTCATAATAACAACTGTGGCCGCCCCCTTTAGCCGGCATACATATTTTACATTCCCCAATATGGCCGAGGCACATGTTTATAGGCATTTATTTACAGTTTGGTTTTGGGCCTTAGCTAGCCATCAAACCCCCATAACGAACCCGTAGCCCCCCCCCCCCCCCCACCCCCCCCCCCCCCCCCCCCCGGCTACCTTCCCCCGATTCCCGTCCATTTTCCCCTGATTCTTGACCACCCGACTATTCTTCCTCTTGTACGTTGGCCACAAATAGGTCCCGGAACAATTGCATGAATGGCTCCCACGTTCTGTGGAAGCCGTCGTCCGACCCTCGGATGGCGAATTTGATTTTCTCCATTTGGAGAGATTCCGAGAGGTCGGACAGCCAGTCTTCAGCTCTGGGCGGTGCTGCTGACCGCCAGCCAAACAGGATTCTACGGCGGGCGATCAGGGAGGCAAAGGCAAGGGCGTCCGCCCTCCTCCCCAGGAATAGATCTGGCTGTTCTGAAACCCCGAAGACCGCCACTATCGGGCATGGCTCCACCCTCACCCCCACCACTTTGGACATAGCCTCGAAGAAGGCTGTCCAGTACTCGACAAGTCTGGGGCAAGACCAGAACATGTGGGCGTGGTTGGCCGGGCCTCTTTGGCACCGTTCACATCTGTCCTCCACCTCCGGGAAGAACCTACTTTAACGGTTTCTTGTTAAGTGGGCTCTATGTACCACTTTTAGTTGCGTCAGGCTGAGCCTAGCGCACGTGGAGGTGGAGTTGACCCTATGCAGTGCTTCGCTCCAGAGTCCCCACCCTATCTCAATCCCCAGGTCGTCCTCCCATTTCATTCTTGTTGCGTCCAGTACGGTGTCGTCCCTTTCTACCAGTCGGTCATACATGTCGCTACAGTTCCCCTTCTCTAGGATACTTGCGTCCAGTAGGTCTTCCAGTAGTGTCTGTCGTGGCGGTTGTGGGTACGTCCTTGTCTCCTTTCGTAAGAAGTTTTTGAGCTGCAGGTACCGTAGCTCGTTCCCCCCGGCTAGCCGAAATGTTTCTGTCAGTTTGTCCAGTGTTGCGATCCTGCCGTCCGTGTATAGGTCCCTGATTGTCAGTGTCCCCCCGTCCTGTCTCCACCTTTTGAAGGTGGCGTCAGTCAGTGCTGGTTTGAACCTATGGTTGTTGCAGATGGGAGCTTTGTCCGACATTTTGTACAGGCCAAATTGCTGCAGCAGTTGGTTCCAGGATTGGAGGGTGGCTGTCACCACTGGGCTGCTGGAGTGTTTTTTGGGTGGGGATGGGAGTGCTGCCGTGGCGAGGGCCCGGAGGGAGGTCCCCATACAGGAGGCCTCCTCCGCACGCACCCACTCGGCTTCTGGCTCCTGGATCCATCCCCTTACTCGCTCAGCTGTTGCCGCCCAGTGGTAGAATTGTAGATTCGGGAGGGCTAGCCCCTCCCTGGATTTTGTTTTTTGTAGGACCTTCTTTGGGATCCTAGCATTTTTACCCCCCCCATACGAACGCCATGATAAGTTTGTCCAGCACTTTGAAAAAGGCCTTGGGGATGTAGATCGGAATGGATCTAAACAGGAAGAGGAACCTGGGCATTTTGATCGTCTGGGCTCTCCCCGCGAGGGAGAGTGGGAGTGTGTTCCATCTTTGCAGGTCCTTTTTTACTTCCTCCGTCAGGCTGGTGAGGTTCCATTTGTGGATCCCTTTCCAGTCATGGGCTATTTGGATCCCCAGGTAGCGGAATTTGTGTCGGGCTTGTTTGAATGGCAGCCCCTTTAGTGCTGCCCCCCCCCCCCCTCCCACCTTGCGGGTGTACTGGGAAGATCTCGCTTTTGCTCATGTTGAGTTTGTAGCCCGAGAAGGCTCCAAACTCTTTCAGGAGCGCGATGATTCCGTCCATGCTGCTTTGTGGGTCCGAGATGTAGAGGAGCAGATCATCTGCATAGAGTGAGACTCTGTGCTCTCTGCCTCCCCTTCGGAACCCCCTCCAATTTTTTGCTGCCCTGAGCGCGATTGCTAGCGGTTCGATTGCTAGTGCGAACAGCAGCGGGGACAGTGGGCATCCTTGTCTGGTGCCCCTGTGCAGCTGGAAGTATTGGGAGTTGGTATTGTTGGTCCGTACGCTCGCCATGGGAGCGTTGTATAGGAGCTTTACCCAAGCGGTGAACCCTGTTCCAAGCCCGAACCGCTCCAGTACCTCTATGAGGTATTTCCATTCGACTCTGTCGAAGGCCTTTTCTGCGTCCAGGGAGACGATCACCTCTTGTGTTCTCTCCCCGGAGTGGGTCATTATCACGTTCAGCAGGCGCCTGATGTTCGAGGTAAGCTGTCTACCTTTGACGTAGGATTTTGGCCAGTATTTTGGCGTCTGTGTTCAGCAGAGATATGGGTCTGTATGACCCACATTCCGTTGGGTCTTTGTCTTTCTTAGGTATCAGCGAGATTAAGGTCTGTGCTAACGTGGGTGGCAGTGTGCCCCTAGTTAGCGAGTCTGTGGTCACACTTCCTTCTTAACGAATCAGAACTGTCCGGAGTCTCTTGGCATCTGGCTCCTTAATCCATCCCATTATTCTTTCTGCTGTCGCCACCCAATGGTAATATTGTAGGTTCCCCCCCCCCCCCCCCCCCCCCCCCCCCAATACAAACGCTATGATTAACTTGTCCAGCGATTTGAAAAGGCCTTGAGGATATAGATTGAGATGGATCTAAGTAGGATCTAAGTGGTCACAGATCCAGGAACAATTGTCTGGCTTCTCTTACTGATAGCATCAGCACAGAAGAATAGGCACGCTCGGCAGGTAAATAGTGAGGAAAGATCCAATAAACCAATTCCCTGTCCATCCTGCGCCATACACAAACTGTCAGTCCGTCTTTAAGGTGAAGGAGCTTCTGCTAAAAAGCACGCGGCACTTTCTTTTATTGCACAGGTTTCAGTTTAGTGTGGACATATTAGTGCACTATAAATTTCCCATTGTTCTAACAGGGAGAGAACTGTTGTTGAGTGTACCAGTTAAAAACATAGTCAATGGGGAAGGAGCACTCTGTGCTGACAGGGGTCAGCAGTTAACTTGTTGTTCTGAGAATAATTATCTAAGAAAGTTATTTATCTTTACCTTCCTGCTTGATTGCAAATCTGAGATTATTTCTGATGCTTTTTGCCGAAGAAAACCTTGCTTTTATATGGTCTTTTTGACAGGCTGAGGATGCCCTATCGTATTGTGCAGCCAATGAAATAATTTTTGATGTGTATATTAAAGAACCTTGACTGCCAGAGCTTTAATTGCTGTCATCATAATTTTGAAAATGGTTATTTCAATGGCGATTCCTCTCTTTCAATAGAGAGGTTGAAGAGGGACAATGAAAAAGGGTCATGAAGAAGCAGGTCAGATTGTATCGCAGGTAAACTGCCCATACTCACCCCTACTCACAAGGCCATATCTATAGGCAGTGGCATATGACTCTAGGTAGGTCAAAACAAAATTGCCTGTTCAAACTGTGCTTCACCTAGAAAGGCAGTAGCATTAACCTTCCCAGAAGGGCTGGCAATGACTGTGAGATCAATACATCCCAGAACTTTAATGCAAGCATAGGCAGTCCTCAACTTCACAATGTTTGAGTTCCAATGAAAGGCATTTACAACATCTATAAATTGACAGCTTGTTTTAGCTTTACAATGCCAGTTTTAACTTTGCAAAGCCATGTCAGTTGTTCTTTGCCGACTGTTAGGTTCTTTTATATTCCACCTTTCACAACCTCAGGAAGAGAAAATTGCCGCTCCGATAGAGAAGATCTCACAAACTTTAACATGACAAAAGTTTAAAACTAACTTGCGGAAACTGATGAGTTGGATTCCTGTTTTACAAAGAGTTTGAGTTTACTCCTGCATTTCACTCTTTTGGTACAATCCTTGTTGTCAATACAGGATGTTGCGACTCCCTGGGCTAGTGTACGGTAAATTCCAGTCCACTTGACCCGGAGTTGCAATACAATTGAAATTAACAGATAACTCTTAAAAAAACACACAAAGTCTTTGCCCTTGGATGCCCAATGACTACAATCACCAGGTTTGTAAATTTAAACACAATTAATTTTATTAATAACAATAACTATAATTAAATATGCAGCAAATACAACTGGTTAACTATTGTTCAATTCCTAACCACCTCGCTTTAACTCGCCACTCCCCCACCCTCTGTATATATATATATACCCACACATACACACACACAGACAAACACACAAGACAGACAAACAAACACAGACGGGAAAAGAGGGATGTGAAAATAATGATGGAGAGAGATAAAGAGGAAACAGGAGCAATGTGTGAGGAGAGAGACGAGAGAGACGAGAACCGCCTTTGGTCAACTCATTGGCCATCAGCCAACCAAGTCCCTCTGATTTCTCGTGTGCCAAAAAGTCTGGGTTCTGCTGTTCGAAAGCTAGCGCAATGTATTATTTTGTAACTTCTGAGTTCCTCACTTCCTCTGCTTCACTTAAAGATAAATGCCCATTAAACATGCATGGATCAAACATGATAACAGTGAAATCAAATAAATGGGAAATAAGGGAATCAACAGGAAGGGTCCTTACAAGGATTATGGCTGATTTTAAATGTTGAGAATGTGTATTTATCAATGAAAATTATTTTTTTTGAAATGGTGAATTTATCAACAGACTCTTTCGAACTGTATTTAATCGCAGCATGGATCCTGAAGTCTGTCCATGATGGATATCAGATGAGTTGAGATGGTAGGTGTAAGGGAAAAGGGTGATGGGTGGAGGGACATGGATTGGCATAAACTGGCATAGGGGCTACAAATGGACATGGCCTTAGGTAAAGGGCAAAGACTGGCATGGAGAATATGAGGACAATGGGGAAAGGGTGGAGAGGCATAGATTGATATGGGAGGGTAGGAAGGGCCATTAGGTGGGACATTGGTTAGCATGGAGGGTCCATGGAGAGTGGGTACAAGGTGATAGGTTGGCATAAGGGGCCATGGGTGATGGAGGGGCCCACCACATGTCCCATTTTTTAGCCGCGAATCAGCAACCCTTGCCGGACATAAAACTGGAACTTCTGGGGCTCTTTTTCCCAGGTTAGGGGCGCAATTCTCCGCAAATGCGGAGAGTCGTAAAGGCTGCCGTGAAACTGGCCGTGTTTCACGGCAGCCTCCGCGCCCCCTTCCGGCACCCGATTCCCCCCCCTCGGGCAGGGCTAGCAGCGCGGCCCCGTGAAGCACGGCATCGCGGGCTTAGCGACCGTCGCTAAGCCCGCGCGCCAAACATCACGTGGGCTGACGCGCACGATGACGTCAGCCGCGCATGCGCGGGTTGGACGGCTCCATCCCGTGCATGCGCGGATGACGTCATCACGCATATGCGTCAAACCTGCGCATGCGCAGGCCGTCATGCCCCTCAGCCGCCCCGCGGACTGATCCTGCGGGGCGGAAGAGGAAGAAATAGTGCGCGGGTATCGGACCCGCTGCCCGCGATTGTGCCCACCGATCGCAGGCCCATGCCACCCTTGGCACGGCCGTGGTGCGGCCGCGCCAATCGGTGCCATGGTTGTCCGGGACGGCACTTTGCGGCCGTTTTCACGAACGGTGAGAGCAGGTGTGATCGCATTCGTGAAAACGGCCGTAAAGGCCTGGGAACTCGGCCCATCAGCCTGGGGAGAATCGCTGTTCGCCGTAAAAATGGCGAGCAGCAATTCGTGTCGTGGGGCGGCCGTGGAGGGGGGGGGGGAGAATAGCGGGAGGGCGAGAAAAATGTCGGGAAGGTCCTCCCGCTATTCTCCAACCCGTCGTGGGCAGCGGAGAATCGCGCCCGTGAGGTTTGCGGAATTGGGAATTCTCCCAATTGTAGGCTCCCAACATTGGAAACGAAAAGTTTTAATTTTTATTAAGTTTTCATGTGATGTGCGCGTAGATGGCTGGGCCAGCATTTGTTGCCCATCCCTAATGGCCCATGAACTGAGTAGCTTGCTAGGCCATTTCAGAGGTTAGTTAATCATCAGCCACATTGCTGTGGATCTGGAGTCACATGTAGGCCAGACGAGGTGGGTTTGGCAACAGCAGCAGAATATCTTGCGAGATATCCAAATCATGTTTCATGCTGACATATAAACGTAGTGTAATGTCCCCTACACCCCATCAGTGATATAATGCGTTTCCTGACATTTATCATTTCCATATATCAACAGCTCACGATCGGGTTTCTCGGTCTGAATCATGACCCCCTGAAGAAAGTCTATTCATGTCAGTGTGAGGGTAGAGCAGTGTGAAACCTGACTGGTCTCCCAAGATGTGAACCTGGTGAGCAGATCTACCAGAGGATCTGAGGGGAGTGCAGCACTCAGAGGAGAGAGGGTCATGCCTGGGTACTGGCGCAGTGCCTGGGAGTAATGCCCAGGTATTGCCTTGACTCATTGATCTCCAAAAAGCGAAGTTGCTGGTAGGGTGGGCTCAATCAGAGGCCAGTGACATTGTGGGATTTTGCATGGCTTTTCATCTATCTGCAGAATGATCTGGTGGGAAAAGCCGTCAGTGGCACTGGCGGTTTTAGTGCCGCTTTTCCTACCCTCTATTGGCCCTTGCTGATACTCAGGAAAATTCCACCCCAGGTAAGTAAGGCAGACTTCCTCCCCAAAAGGGCTTTATTGAACCACTCTGGTGGGATTCGGATCCGGGTTCCCAGAGCTTTATCCTGGATTTCTGGATTATCAGTCCAATGACTCCCCAATATTTGAAGCTTATGAACTTGCATCCTGAAATATCTCAAACTAAAGCTGAAAACTCATTAAAATGCACCCAAATTTACATTCAAGTTCATGGATACAAATACCCTCAAATTTACCAAAAATACAACCATGAACTCGTCTTTTCAAAATGCACTCATAAATTAGTTCCAATAGTTCCTCAAACTCTGAACAAGTGCATTTTAATACACTAGCGACTTTCCTTTGAGTGTTTGAGTCTGGAGGCTGTGTTTTGATGAGTTTGGGGGTGTATTTTGAAGATGTTTTGATGATGATTGGAAGTGTAGAGCCAAGATTGCAGAGTGTATTTTGCATGAGTTTGATGGTGAGGTTTGATGGGTATCTGTCAGACTTTGAGGATATACCTTGATTCAATGAGGCACATTTCTGCATTTCAATGTGCATCTTAAAAGGTTTGAAGCATTTTTAAAAAACATTTGATGGTGCATTTCAAGGATTTTGGATTGTATTGTGATTTGGTTGAGGATTGAGCATGTATTTTGAAAATGTATTGAATAAATTTGAGTATATTTTTTGATGTCTTTGAAACTCTGTTGTGTTGTGTGTCAGGTGGTATTTTGATGGGTTTGAGCATGCATTTCAATAAGTGTAATGAGGTAATTTCCTATGAGTGTGTTTTGATCAGTTCTACAGTGTATCTACATGGGTCTGTGAGTTTAGTTTGAAATTATTCTGACTGTATTTTGATTAGTTTCCTAATCTGTTTGCCATTTATAGTGTGTAGATTTGTGTCAAAGGTGCGTGTGTTACAATACCCTGAGCTAGGGCACGGTCAATTCCACCCCTTTGACCCAGAGCCACAAAACAATTGAATTAACGAATAATTTTTCAAACAAACCCAAAATCTTTGGCCCTTGGCTGCCTAATAATTACAGTCACCCGGTTTGAAAATTTAAACAAGTGGGTAGAATTATCCGTTCCTGAGGCTAAATGCCCGCGCCAACGGAGAATCCGCGGGAGTTTCACAATGGGAAAGTCGGTGCAAACCCCTTACTGACGTCAGTACCGGTGAGGGGCTAACACTGGTGCCGTGTGAAAGGTCCGCGAACTGCGCTGAGAATGCGCATGCACAGGGCTGATGGCCTGCACCGGTCGGTCACGCCGGAAAACATGGCGTAAGCCATGCTGGAACCCTAACCCACCAAACCTGACTCCACAGCTCACTCCCTGTCCACCCCACACTACTCTCCCCAGCTCCAGCAGAAGCCCCCCCCCCCCCCCGGCCAGCGGCACGGATGCCGGACCGGTGTGGCGATGCTGGACACTGTCCACAGCCGGCACGCCAGGTTCCCATCTGCTGGGACCACACGTGGCCAGCGCCATCGGGAACTCGGCACATCAGGAGTGGAGCATCGTGGGTGGGCCGGCTGATGGCATCCAACGGCATTGCTACTGTGCTTGGTGCGCGGCCCGATGATGCTGGTATGGAGGGGGCAGAGCATCATGGACCGGCATCAAACTGGTGCCAGTCCCGATTCCGGCATCGGAAACCATTCTCTGCCCAATCGCCGATCCTGATTTCGGCGTTGGGCTACAGAGAATCCAGTCCAATATTTTTAGTTTATAACAAGAACTATAATGAAATATGCAGCAAATAAATTAGTCCCATTGCACCCATGACAATAGCCAGAAGAAGCCTGGCAACGGGTAGATGTTGATTATGCCAATCCATTTGAAGGTCGCATTTCTCTCTTTCTAGTCGATGTTCACTCGAAATGGTCTGAAGTTGCCTTCATGAAGTCAATGTAATCAGAGAAAACAATTGAGAGATTGGGTGAAATCTTTAGCAAATTTGGTTACCCTGAAAACTGGTGAGTGATAATCGACCACAGTTCATATCTCAAGAATTCATAAACTACATGAAGGAGAACCGAATTCAACACATTCGATCTGCTACGAATCACTGTGCTACAAATGTGCTTGCAGAACATTTTGTACAGATGATGAAACATTCGTTAAAAGTAACCAGAGAAAAGGTTCATTGTCTAAACGCTTGAGCCCATTCCTGCTCACGTACAGGAATACTGCTCATTCAACAATCCAAGTTTCTCTGGTGTTGCTAATGGTTAGGCATCAACTACGCACAGCATTTAATTTGCTAAAACATCCAGGACAAAAAACATTGTTGAGGGAAAGTAGCAGGGTCAGGTCATATGGCGGGAGTACAAGGCAAAACTTTGTGTTTTTCACCAGGGTCAAGAGTCAAGAGGTTCAGGGAAGAAATTATACCACAAATGATTCCAGCCAGCATCCTAGCACAGACAGACTAATCTCCTGCACCGTACAAACCCAAGATGATGTAATATGGAGGAGACATGCAGATCAACCTTTGGCGACAAGAACGAATCTACCAGAGGCAGAACTGACAGAGTTCAAATCCAGCTGTGCCAAGAGACGAGCTGGATCATCCCAAAACCCTGACACTACCAAACCAATTGGGGAAAACAGCATTTCAATTGCAAATCAAACACCCAGTCAACCTCAGGTCACTAACTATATCAACTCGGTTGACATAACTACTGATGTCGCTCACACCAAGTCGAAGACACCAGAGGTTGCCGCAAGTGCTAAGAAGCAGATACCTGAGGTTCGCCGACAATCACACAGAGAATGATGGCCTCTGGAATGTCTGACGGGTTGACTTTTTTCATTGATTGTTCAGGTTACGAATTGATTTTTAATGTTATTCTATTTATTGTGTCAGGGACCTTTGATTTAAAGGGGGAGGAAATGTTGTGTATCCATCGTGATTTTAGTGTTTCCTCACTAGCAACTTTGTGCTGAACGTGGCACTTAAAGGGAATGTTTGCGTGACGCAATCAGCTGTTTAACATCGCAGTCTGTAGTGTTAACATCTTCTAAATAAAACTCTATATTTTGGTTGACCCTGCAAGGCCTCAATCTTGAATCCACTACAACAGACAATCAGATTTGCCTCAAGTGAAGGCAGTATGACAAAGCTATGTGCAGTCACCAAAATTATTCAGTCTGTACACAACAAATATTCAGAGAATTAGATATAATTCCAGGGGTAGAAATTGGAGACAAAAGCATGACACAGTTCCAAAATTAGAAGAGGCCCTAGAAAATGTTGTAGATTTAAGTAAAGTTTAGAATATGGATTAAGTATGACACCAAAAAGACTAAAATAATAGGTAGTACATTGGAAGAAATTAGAGTGAAGATTGAAATAGATGGTGTCACACTGGGACAAATAGATGCTATTTACAACAAATTATAACAGTAGATGGTAGATGTGATGCCAAAGTCTGAAGAAGGAAAGAGATAGCCAGAAGTAATTTTGTGAAGATGAAGGATGGGCTGACAAGAAGTTTGTAAGAACTCTTGGGATGGCACGGTAGCGCAGTAGTTAGCACTGCTGCCTCATGGTGCTGAGGACCCAGGTTCGATATCGGCCACGGGTAACTTGTCCATGTGGAGTTTGCACATTCTCCCCGTTTCTGCATGGGTCTCACTCCCACAACCCAAAGATGTG
Organism: Scyliorhinus canicula; assembly: GCF_902713615.1. Taxonomy (NCBI): domain Eukaryota; kingdom Metazoa; phylum Chordata; class Chondrichthyes; order Carcharhiniformes; family Scyliorhinidae; genus Scyliorhinus; species Scyliorhinus canicula. Next base: position 172,327,504 of record NC_052147.1, read on the forward strand.
CAGGGTCAGTGGATTGGCCACACTAAATTGTCCCTTAATTAGAAAATAAATCAAATTAAAATTTTTAAAAGTTTGTAAAACTCAGAAATTCCGCATTTGATCAACTTTCCTTTATGACCCTGAAAAGCAGGATAGGTGGATTGGCCACACTAAATTGCCCTTTAATTGGAAAAAAAGAATTGGGTACTCTAAATTTATTTTAAAAATACACAAAAATAGACTCAAGACTAATGTCATATCCACGTATTTATTGTATGTCCTGTCCTTTCTATGTATGGAACAATCTGTTTGGACTGTACGCAGAACAATACTTTTCACTGTACCTCGGTACACACGATAATAAATCCAAGTATGTCATTCTGAAAATCTCAGAATTCCTTTCCAATTGTTTACACCAAAAGGTAACCAAAGAAGTGAAGGGCTATGGTTAAAGCAGCCCATTGAATACACTAACATCTCCCTTGATGAATTCAACTGTTCATGACAAAACTACCCATTCCTGGCAGTGGTGTATTGTGTTGAATCCTGTTCTGGGGAACTTTGGTACTGGGAATTGAATGGGATTTCATTTTGATCCCTATTGGCTGCTTTGATCCTCTGAGATGGTCCTCATTACATTCATCTGACTGTGATGCTCATCCAATATAATTTGTTTCCATACAGAACCCCCCCCCCCCCTCCCCCACAATGGGGGCAATGATGAAGGAGTACCATACATATAATGAGACTGGGAGTATCTGGTAGCAGGTATCGGACCCTGGCTGCTCTGGTGAGGTTCAGGTAAGTGCTACTCACTTCTAGTCTCTTGGCATGCCTGAGGCCCGCAGCCCCAAACTTTCTTTTCAGTAATTTATGGTGAGCATCATTGGCAAGGATGCGATTTGTTTCCCATCCCCCTAATTGGCCTTGAGGAGGTGGTAGTGAGACACATTCTTAAGGTTCTTCAGTCAATCTGGTGTAGGTGCACCCACAGTGCTGTGATTAACAGGCTTTTAACCAAGTAATAATGGAGGAAAGGTGACATAGAATGGAGTGTTACTTGGTGGGGAACTTGCAGGTTGTGGTGTTTCCATTTGTTTGCTGCTCTTATCCTTCCAGTTGGCAAAGGTCACAAGTTTGGAAAGTGCTGTGAAAGAAGCCTTGAGGATTGCATTGCATCTTATAGCTGGTACACAGTGCTGCCATTGTATGCCAGTGATGCAGGAAGTGAATGTTGAAGGTGGTGGATGGGTGCCTGTTGAATCCGCAGTAAGCAGAACGCATAGACGATAATTGAAATTAATGAACAAGATTTACTACAATACAATTCCAATACTCCTCCATGCCCCTAATGGTCTCTTTCCGTGACCTGCCCCCGGCTGGAGTTTGTATACAGCTGGGGCTCTCCTTATTAAGGGGAATCCAGCCCATTGTGAGTGTGAGTGTTTATTTTTAATGAGTTGGAATTTTGGGGACTTTGGGAGTGCAATTTAATTAGCTTCTTGCAGTATTTTGACGTGTTTGAGAGTATGGTTTTGATGAGTTTGAGTGCTGACATTGAGGATTATTTTCCAATGAATCTGACAGTGTATATTCAGGAGTTTAGGATTGGTTTGATGAGCCTATCCCCGGGGATCTCAAATCTGAATAATACTTACACAAAATGAGGGTCTCTGCCTCCACCACCCTTTCAGGTAGCAAATTCCAAACTCCGACCACCCTCTGGATAAAACCGTCTTTCCTCCCATCCCCTCTAAACCTCCTGCCCCTTACCTGAAATCTATGCCACCTGGTCATTGACCCCTCCAGCAAGGGGAAAGGTTTGTTCATGTCTACTCTATCTATGCCCCTCATAATTTTACACATCTCATTCTGTCCCCCTTCAGTCACCTCTGCTCCAAGGAAAACAATCCAAGTCTGTCCAAACTCTCTTCATAACTAACACTCTCCAGCCCAGGAAACAGCCTGGTAAATCTCCTTTGCACCCTTCCCAGTGCTATCACATCCCTCCTGTAATGTGGATTCACAATACTCCAGCTGTGGCCTAACCAACATTCTATACAGCTCCAGCATTACTACCTCCCTGCTCTTAAACTCTATGCCTTGGGTAATAAAGGCAAGTGTACCATATGCCTTCTTTACCACTGTATCCAGCTGCTCTGCTACCTTAAGGGACCGGTATATGTGCACACCAAGATCACTCTGATCCTTGGTGTTTCCCAGGGTATATCATGTATTCCCTTGCTTTGTTTGTCCTGCCCAGGTGCATCACCTCACACTTATCCAGACTGAATTCCATTTTCCACTTATCAGCATATCTGACCAGCCGGTCTATATACTCCTGTAACCTAAGGCTATCCTCCTCACGATTTATCATCCCACCAATATTTGTATCAACCGCAAACTCATTGACCAACCCTCCCACATTCATATCTAAATAATTTATATAAAGCACAAACAGCAAGGGCCCCACTGGACACAGGCTTCCAGTCAGAAAAAACACCTTCAACCATCACCCTCTGCTTCCTATCACTCAGCCAATTTTGGATCCAATTTGTCAAATTTCCTTGGATCCCATGGGATCTTACCTTTGCTATCGGTCTCTCACGTAGACGTTATTAAAAGCCTTGCTGAAGTCCAAGTAGACTATGTCATATGCATTTCCCTCATCTATAGATATGGCCACTTCTTTCAAAAACTCAATCAAGTTGTTCAGACATGACCTCCCCTTAACAAAATCATACTGACTGTTCTTGATTAATCCCTGCCTCTCCAAAAGCAGATTAATTCTGACTCTCAGAATTGCTTCCAATAATTTTCCTATCACTGAGGTTAGGCTGACTGGCCTGTAGTTTCCGGTTTATCCCTTCCTCCCTTATGGAATTACGGTACCACATTGGCTATCCTCCAGTCCTCCAGCGCTTCTGTGACCAGTGAGGAATTGAAAATTATTCTACATTTTCATAGTTGGGTGAGTTATAGTGGGTTTGAGATTATTTCAGTTATTTACATTTTTGAGCATGTATTTTGATGAGATTGAGTGTGAATTAATATTGGTTTATGTGTCTGCGTGGGTTTCTTCTGGGTGCTCCAGTTTCCTTCCACAAGTCCCAAAAGGGGCTGGTTTAGCTTACTGAGCTAAATCGCTGGCTTTTAAAGCAGACCAAGCAGGCCAGCAGCATGGTTCGATTCCCGTACCAGCCTCCCCGGACAGGCGCCAGAATGTGGCGACTAGGGGCTTTTCACAGTAACTTCATTGAAGCCTACTCGTGACAAGAAGCAATTAAAAAAAAAGACATGCTGTTAGGTGAATTGGATATTCTGAATTCTGCCTCTGTGTACCCGAACAGGCACTAGAATGTGGCGACTAGGGGCTTTTCACAGTAACTTCATTGCAGTGTTAATGTAAACCTACTTGTGACAATAAAGATTATTATTATTTGAACCTCCCAGTAACACAATCTAACCTATTAGAATGAGCTCAAATCCAAATAAAAATTAATAAATTGGAAATGCAGCAAAAACTGAGAGAATTGGAGATGGCAAATGAAGCAAAGGAAAACGAAAGAGAATTTAAACTTCGGAAACTAACACTGCAAGGAGAGCAACAACTTAAAGTTTTTGAGGGAAAGGCAGGAGCTGAGGAAGTTTTAGGGTTAGAAGAAATACCCCCAGGTCAAAGTTGGGACATGTTTAAATCTATGTAAGTTTTCCCAAGATTCATAGAACATAGAGCATAGAACAGTACAGCACAGAACAGGCCCTTCGGCCCTCGATGTTGTGCTGAGCAATGATCACCCTACTCAAACCCACGTATCCATCCTGTACCCGTAACCCAACAACCCCCCACCTAACCTTACTTTTTAGGACACTACGGGCAATTTAGCATGGCCAAGCCACCTAACCCGCACATCTTTGGACTGCGGGAGGAAACCGGAGCACCCGGAGGAAACCCACGCACACATAGAACATAGAACATAGAACAGTACAGCACAGAACAGGCCCTTCGGCCCTCGATGTTGTGCCGAGCAATGATCACCCTACTTAAACCCACGTAACCAGTATACCCGTAACCCAACAATCCCCCCATTAACCTTACACTACGGGCAATTTAGCATGGCCAATCCACCTAACCCGCACATCTTTGGACTGTGGGAGGAAACCGGAGCACCCGGAGGAAACCCACGCACACACGGGGAGGACGTGCAGACTCCACACAGACAGTGACCCAGCCGGGAATCGAACCTGGGACCCTGGAGCTGTGAAGCATTTATGCTAACCACCATGCTACCGTTCTGCCCAAAATTCCAATTAAGGGGCAATTTAGCGTGGCCAATCCACCTACCCTGCACATCTCTGGGTTGTGGGAGTGAGACCCACCCAAACACAGAGAGAACGCACAAAGTCCACACGGAGAGCGACCCAGAATCAAACCTGGGACCCCGGCGCTGTGAGGCAGCAGGGCTAACCCACTGCGCCACTGTGCCACCCAACAACATTCGATGAGATTGATGTCGTAGAATTCTTTATATCCTTTGAGAAAGTAACTAAACAATTGAAATGGTCAAAGACAATGTGGATGGTGTTGGTTCAAACAAGGTTGGTAGGTAGAGCTAGTGATGTCTTTGCCTCACTATCAGAGGAGGTACCTGGGGATTATAATGTGGTGAAGAAAGCCATATTAAACGCCTACAAATTAGTGCCAGGAGCCTACCAACAGGAGTTTAGAAATCTAAGAAAAGAACCAGGTCAGACCTATATAGAATTTGAAAGAATTAAACAAGCTAATTTTGATAGGTGGACAAGGGCACTAAAAATAAATCAAACTTTCGAGGGGCTTCAGGAAATAATCATTTTAGTGGAATTTAAAGATTCACTTCCAGCAGTAGTGAAAACTCGTGTGGAAGAGCAGAGAGTTAAAACGACCAGACAGGCTGCAGCAATGGCTGACAATTTTGAGTTTGTTCCTCAGGCAAAGTTTGGTGTCCGACACCAATTTCCATCTGCGAAGGACAGAAACTGAGATGTTCACAGGGGGTCCATGCCGAAGAGGTGTAGTTGGTGATGTTAAGGAGAGTGTGCCTCAGAGTAAAAAGGAAGCCAATGAGAAACAATAGAAACAAGAAGAGGAAGAAAGAAGAGAAAGAAAAGAAACAAGGTGGAGAAACAAGAAAACTCAAGTGGTTAAATTGTAATAAAGCTGGTCATGTGAAGTCACAGTGTTGGTGGCTTACGAAAAGTACTGGGAAGAAAGACTGGGTAAAATAGGATAAGCCAGTAGGGTTTATTTATTTTTTTAGAAAATATTTTATTGAAGTATTTGTAATTTTCACAATTTAAAATGTTGACATTTCTAAAACAACCGTGTGTGTCGACGCACAAAATACCCCCTAAAAGAACAACAACCAATAAACCACATCCCCCACTTCTCCCGCCCTGTCCCCAATTACCCGTATACAAAGCTCCCTGTCCTTATTTAACATTACCCTGCCTCCTGTTTTCCTCCCCCCCACCGTTTCCCTTTCCCCCCTTACTGCTGACGTTCAATTTTTGTTAAAGAAATCGATGAACGGCTGCCAGCTCCGGGTGAATCCCTGTATTGATCCTCTCAGAGTGAACTTGATTTTCTTCAGACTGAGAAACCCTACCATATCGCTGACCCACACTCCTAATTCCGGGGGCTCCGAGTCCCTCCATCTCAGCAAGATCCGTCTCCGGGCCACCAGGGAGGAGAAGGCCAGAATATTGACCTCCCTCCCCCCCCTTTACCCCAGATCCTCTGACACCCCAAATATTGCCAATTCTGGACTCGGAGTTACCCGACATTCCAGGACTTCTGACATAACATCCGCAAATCCCTGCCAGAATTCCCTCAGTTTTGGACATGCCCAAAACATATGAACATGGTTGACCGGGCTATCCCCACACCGTCCACACCTGTCCTGCACCTCCTCGAAGAACCAACTCATTGGGCTACCGTTATGTCGGCCCTGTCGACTACCTTGAACTGAATCAAGCTAAGTCTCGCACAGGACGAGGTGGCATTTACCCTTTTCAAGGCTTTTTCCCACAGTTCAGTTTCCAGCCCCCTCCCAACTCCTCTTCACCTCTCTGATAGGTGCCCCTTCCCACTCTAACAATTCCCTGTATATCTCCGAAACCTTCCCACCTCCAAACTCTGTTTTGACAGCACTTTATCTGTAGGCCCCTCAGCGGGAGGCGAGGAAAGCTTGGGACCTGCCGCCGTAAAAAGTCCCGCACTTGAAGGTACCGAAAACCGTTCCCACCCGCCAAATCAAACTCCTTCTCTAATGTCTCCAAGACCGTAAAGCCCTCCTGGATGAATAGATCCCCAAACCTCTCAATCCTTGCCCACTGCCATACTTTAAAGCCCCCATCCATCCCCCCCGGGACAAACCAGTGATTGTCACAGATCGGTGATCACACCACTCCAGTCTCATATGCTGCCTCCATTGCCCCCACACACTTAGGGCTGCTACCACCACTGGACTTGTAGAGTATCGAGCCAGCGAGAACGGCAGGGGCGCCGCCTGTAGGGTTTATTAAAGTGGGAAGAAAAAACATTGTCCCAGTGGAAGAGGTAACATAGAGCGTACAAACTGTTCAGAGGCTGGTGACTAAGCAGATATCAGAACTTTTTAACTATTTTATTTGTGAGGGTAAAGTTGACTCATGTGGACAATTTGGAGTAGGTAAGGAGATTAGGATTTTACGGGATACAGGAGCAAGTCGATCTTTAACGGTGAGAGATATGGAGCTAAGGTTTGGAAGGCACATGGTCGGAAAAGGTAGTAATATGTGGGATTGGTGGTAAGAGCAGTAGTGAGGCACTATGCAAATTAAGGCTAGAGAGTCCGGGGAAAAGTGATGAAGTGGTAGTAGGAATAATACAAGAAATTTCATTGCCAGAGGTACAATTTATCCTGGGTAATGATATAGCTGGATCACAGATGGGAGTGCAGCCTATTGTAGTTGAAAAGTTAGTGGAAAGTCAAACAATAGAGATGTTGCAAGTACATCAGGGAGTGTTTTCTGATTGTGTGGTAACCCGATCACAAAGCCACAGGCTGAGACAGGAGGAAGAGAACGTGACGAGTGTCTATAGAGAGGCTGAGATTCAGGTGTCAGAAACCATGAGCTGGATTCTCCGCTGTCGGGATTCTCTGTTACTCTGGTAGCGCACCCGTGCTTGAGGATTTCCTGGTGTACAGAATAAGAGCAGGTGGTGGATGAAGCAGATGTCTTTAGTTCAAGAAAGTTGATTTAATTACAACAAAGAGATTCAGAGATAAAGAAGTTATACCAGAAAGCATCTGGAAATGGAATCTGAGTGTATACCAAAATGTTATTACATTAGAAATAAGGTATTAATGAGAAAATGGAGACTGTTACACATTGAAGCAGATGAGAAATGGGCAGAAGTTCATCAAGCAGTATTACCGGTGGGTTATAGAAAAGAGGTTTTGCGAGTAGCGCATCAGGTTCCAGTAGGACATTCCCCAAATTAAATTGGACAATAAATAAACATTCAAAGATTGGGATAAAATATTGAGTTACCTTCCAGAGGAAAATCAAAATGACTTGAAAGAATTATTACAGTCACAGAGAGCTGAGTGGGGGATAACTTGGACACACAAAAGTAATTAAGCAAGATGTAGCTCTCGGAAATGATATTGGAATAGAGAACTGAAGGCTAAGAAGCAGCTGGCATGAGAACTTCACCCAGGAGGTATCAGTGATGGTTACTTGGAAGAGAAAGCTTGTCTGGAAAGGCATATTCAGAGGAAAGCTGTGATCCAGCATCAGATTGCACAGGAACTTCAAACTAGCAGCTAGCATCTACATGAGATGGAAGAGGAGCAATCCGAACAATGAAAAGAGCAGGTTATAATGAAAGTAACTGCAGGAACTGTGGAGCTCCAAGACCAGTCAAATTCCAATCATTGTGATGACACTAGGATCTGGTCAGGAGGAACAGGTGAAGGACTAATGATGTCTCACCATTCCACAGAGAGAAACTCCCGTGGTGGAATACAGAATCTGAAGGCTGAAGAGCTGGTACAAATGATGCCAGAATAGTCAGCCATCTTTCAACATGCAATGCCTGGTGTTTGACACTGTCCAAATGCAACAGCTGTTAACAATTATTTTTGGCTATCCTCAACAGACAGCATCAGAAGCAGGATACAAAACTATTGATAAATGTGATGAACTGATGATAAATGCTGGAACAACAATGAACATTCTGCACATCCTTGGACTGTGGGAGGAAACTGGAGCACCCGTGGGAAACCCACACAGACACGGGGAGAATGTGCAAACTCCACACAGACAGTCACCCAAGGCCAGAATTGAACCCGGGTCCCTGGCACTGTGAGGCAACAGTGCTAACCATTGTGCCGCTGTGCCGCCCAACATTTGACACTTGATTTAATAATTAGATGAAGAAAAGGTGTTGAAGAATTTGAGGGTAAATGTGGTGAGTATTATTTAATCAACTTGAGGATCAGCATTGACAGAGAATGGTTGAGCCAAATGGCCTGATTCCATGTTGTAACTTCAGTAATCACAACAACTTCTATTTCTATAGCATCTTTAATAAAATGAAAATGTTGGAAGGTGCTCCGCAAGAGCATTTTAAAACAATGTAAGATACCTAAGCACTTAGAGATATCAAGTCAGATGGTCAAAAGCTTGATCAACGAGGTGGACTTTTTTGTCTTAGAGGAGGAAAGTAGAGCGAAACCAAGTGGGTCAAGGCAAATGAAGGCACCACCCGCCACCAATGGTGACGTGATTAGAATTGGGAATGCACAGCAGGCCAGAATTAGGGGAGTGTAAATATCTCGGAGTCTTGTGGAGTTGGAGAAGATTCCTAGTCAGGGACTTCCATGTATTTCTATGAACTTTGGGCATTGTTGATGCATTTCTTGCTGTGTGCTTGTATTTGAAGTTGAATTTGATAACTTTAAGCTTAAATTTGTGGGAATATATTTAATAGCCTGAGGGTATAGTTTTGATCCCTTTCAGGATGTCTTTTGATGGGTTGAGGTATATAATTTCATAATCCTGTGATTGTTTGTTTATGAAATTGAAGAATATGAGAGTTTATTTAACTATGTTTGTCTGAGATTTAATGACCTTAGTGTATATTATTTTGTTGATGTTGACCAAATATTTTGTTTGGATTAAATTTGATGGGTTTGGGGTTTATTTTGACTCATTTGAGAGTCTTCTGATGTATTTCAGGGTATGGTGGACATTTACATTATTTTTATGAAATGCTTTCCCTTTTAATGGTTTATTGCCCATCGTGTGAGCTGAAGGTTTTTAACAGTGAGCTGACATGGAGTTTTTCCAGGGACTCGATTGGAACTTTGACCAATCTGAGAGATTAGGGCCTATAAAATATGGTGTAATTGCACCTGTTTCTCTGCGTACAACAGGCAAGAAATGTGGGCACATTGCTGGTGGAAATACATTCTTAGGATATGTAAAAATGTCAAAGTAAATAACCTTTATTGTCAGGAGTAGGCTTACATTAACACTGCAAGGTAGTTACTGTGAAAAGCCTCTAGTCGCCACATTCTGGTACCTGTTCGGGTGCACTGAGGGAGTGCTGGCCTTGTTCTGCATCACAAACCAGCTGTCTAGTGATGCAGACAGGGTTGTGTATGATACTTTGCTTCCTGAAGGCAATGACCAGCTCTTTAGTTTTGCTGTCATTGAGGGAGAGATTGTTGTCGTTACACCATGCCACTAGGTTCTCTATCTCCCTCCTGTACTCTGACTAATGGTTGCTTGAGATTCGACTCACTGTGGTTGTGTCTTCAGCAAACTTGTCGATGGAATTGGAATGGCGGAATTGGGTTCTTGCCATTAAAGGTGAGGAACCTTATTACCATACATTGGAATTGCATTAGCAGGCCTCCTCACTCTATTATCCTCTCTATTATACAGCCTCTGGGGGTTCATCTCCATGCTGGCCCCGACACAACATGCCGAAGGGCTACAGGGGTCGGCGCTGAGAATCGGCGGGGGGGGGGGGGGGGGGGGGGGGCTGTGTAGAGCGGCCCCTGACAGGCACCGCACTGGCGCCAATGGCGCCGATTCTCCACTCTGCGCGATTCATGCCAGTCGCGACGATTCTCCGGCCCAACCCCGGGCTGAGAGAATCCTGCCCAAGGTGTCATTTACTCATGCTTGACACAGGAGTTAGGCCCTTTGAAAGTCAAGGGTCGACCAGCTGTTTGAAGGATTTATTTTCCTTGACCCATCCAGCACCATCGTTGGTATCACTCAGTAAAAACAGAACCTCGAGTCCCTGCAGCTCGAAGGTAAGTTTACATTAACCAACCTAAATGACTGGCCCCTTATCCTGAGACTATGGCCCACAGTTCTATACTCTCAAGAGAAGCGACCTCTCAGCATCTAACCTCAACATCGAAATGAGAAAACCTCTCGCTTTTCTACAGTGTAGAGTATATAGGCCCAACAGGGGCCCAGCACAGAGCAGGTGAAGGCGAAGATAACACCCGCAGACAGTTTCCACTCATGGACAGCACTGCCAGTGGCAGTTGGGGTGATCACAGACCTGAACATTTAAGCATTTGGTTCATTCCAAGCGATCTTGGGGATAGTCAATCAATCTGCAAAGCACTGATGTGTTGTTTCCTGAGATGTACACCTTCACCATTTTCCCTGTTGAAAATCGATACCAGAATTGCAATTTTGCCATGTTTAACAATTTTCCACAATTGAATACCCCGCATACAGTCTGATGAGTTTCAGAAAAAGTTTCAATTCTGCTATTGCAGAAAGTCAAGTGTCCAGCAATGCAAACACATGTTGATAAATGGCTATTTCAGAGGCAGCAATTATGATCCCATCGAGTATAATCCTCTGTCTCTAGTCTATCTGATGAAGACAATAAACTGAACAGGTGGCTCTTAGGAGCCAAAGGTTACCCACTTCAGCTATGGCAATTTATTTACACTGCAGTAATCATGCAGAACTAAACCTCTGGTATTGTTTTGATGAAAGCATATGACCTGCCGAACAACGCATCACTCATCAGAGTTCATCAGGGTAGCATCATAGGCCGAACCATCATCAGCTGCTTCATCGATGACCTTCCTTCCATCATAATGTAAGTAAGGATATTTGCTGATGATTGCACAATGTTCAGCATCATTCACATCTCCTTAGATACTGAAGCAGTCGATGTCCAAATGCAGCAAGTCCTGGCCAATATTCAGGCCTAGGCTGACAAGTGGCAAGTAACATTCGCACCACACAAATGTCAGAAAATGACCATCTCCAACAAGAGAGAATCTAATGATCGCCCCTTGACATTCACTGGTATTACAGTCATTGAAACATCCACCATCAACATCCTGAGAAATATCATTGACTAGAAACTGAGCTGGACGAGCCTTATAAATACTTTGGCTACAATTACTTTGGGTGGCATGGTGGTGACACAGTGGTTAACTGCCTCACAGTGCCAGGGACCCGGGTTCGATTCCAACCTTGGGTGACTGTCTGTGCGGAGTTTGCACATTCTCCCCATGTCTGTTTGGGTTAACTCCAGGTGCACTGGTTTCCTCCCACAGTCCAAAGATGTGTAGATTAGGTGGATTGGCAAGGTTATATTGCCCCTTAGTGTCAACGCAGCCAGGGCTCCAGGTTCGATTCCTGGCTTGGGTCAGTGTTTGTGCAGAGACTGCACGTTCTCCCTATGTCTGCGTGGCTTTCCTCCAGATGCTCCAGTTTCCTCCCACAAGTCCTGAAAGATGTGCTGTTAGGTGAATTGGACTTTTGAATCTCTCTGTGTACCCGAACAGGTGCCAGAATGTGGCGACGAGGGGATTTTCACAGTAACTTCATTGCAGTGTTAATGTAAGCCTACTTGTGACAATAAAGATTATTATTATTATGTTTAGGTGGAGTTACGGGGATAGGACGGGGAAGTGGACTTTCAGGTGCTCTTTCGAAGGGTTAGTGTAGATTTGATGGAACGAATAGCCTCCTTTTGCAAAGTAGGGATTCTATGAAAGGGCCGGTCAGAGGTTAGGAATTGTGTGGTGAGGAACTCATCTCCTGACTCTGCAAAGCCTGTCCACAATTCCGTGAATGAATGAATAAAAAGAAGTGCAATCAGCCACCAGGATCGCCACTGTGCATGTTAATTCGTCTTGAAGCAGTGTTTCAGATGTCTTGATCAATCATCAGGCTCTCTTACTGTGTAGACCCACCAGGGCCTCCATGAATATTGTCCCCAGTATGCTGTGTGAATTTATTATCGAGAGACATAACCAGGAGTAGGTGAAGGAAAAGGAGCCACATTTGTGAAAAAAATCAAATAGAGCTGGAGCCTGGCAATATAACTCAATTGTTGGTGATGCATGTTTGCAGCCAGAAAGTCACATGCCTGATATTGTCTCCTGCACTAATTTGCGGTTGCTCGTCCTTTGATCATTAGGCCTTATTAAAGCAAAATGTCCCGGAAACATTTGGAATTAAAGTTAATAATCTTAAAATGGGTGAGCCTATGCATCTTGTGTGTTTCATCCACTTGTTTTCCCCTTTATGGCCTTGTCTTAAAATGGTCACATAGCTTTCATCTTGCATGCAGATCTTTAGGGGTTAATCCAATTCCAACACTCTTCCCACACGTATTGAGGCAGACTTTCGTTTGTTTCCATAGCTAGCAATTCTGAGAACAGGTCTGAAGTCTGTCGCCAGAGGCTTGTAGCTTGATAGGTGACACTCCATATCAAGTGTGACTGACCAGGAGTCTCCCCGCTCTTACTGCCAGCCATTGCCGTATTTGGAAGGATTTGCAGGTTGATACTCAACCTGTTTGGCCATGTTATAAACGTACTTTCCTTGACCATCAAGTCCTGGGTGGGACTTGAACCCAGAGCTTCAGGCTCAGAGGCAGGGGCAGCACCCACTGCGCCACAAAAACTTAGGGGTCCCAATTTTTTTTCCAATTAAGGGGCAATTTAGTGTGGCTAATCCACCTACCCTGCACATCTTTGGGTTGTGGGGATGAGACTCACGCAGACACTGGGAGAATGTGCAAACTCCACTTGGGCAATGACCTGGGGCCTGGATCGAACCAGGGTCCCCGCATCGTAAGGCAGCAGTGCTAACCACTGCACCACCCTAGCCTTGGGGACTAATATCATACATAGTTTCTTGTTGCCTTCTATGGTTCACCATAGAAAACACGCTGCCACATTTCCTCCCATTAAAATACTGCACTTTAAAGGTACTTCGGTGGCTGTGAAGCACCTTGGGAAGGCCTGAGGTTCTGAAAGGTACCATATAAATGTTACCAAATGTTCTAGTCTGCATGTGGTTGTAGCCAAGTGGTACGGCAGAAGATGCACTGAATGGGGAAATCGCTCCAAAGTCTCAATGCACTGACTACCTGGAATCGCCTTGGAGGTTTCAACTTCAATTGGGGAACTACCCTTGCATCTGTAACCCTCCGAAACTCTGATTTTAAAGATGAAGACTTTGGATGTTTCCAACCTACTTAACAGAATAGTTACCCAAGAAACATTGGAAAGATTAAACCCAGTTCTAACTCCTGGGTCACCATACCACTGACTTGCTTGATCACCTCACACCTCTCCCACCACCCAACACCCCCCAGACCACTTAACTATCCCTGACTACCCACCTGACTATCTCGCCCACCCCGACTACCCCTCCCCACTGCTTCCCAGGCCCGCCGTACCTCCTCACCCACTTACCTCGCTCACATCCTTCCCTCACACATTTACCTTCACCCTGGCTTGTCAAAGTGGCTGCGCCATTTAAACATATCGGAATTCAGCAGTTAGTGCTGTTTAAAAGGGGGCTTTGTTTCACTCGACATTCTTACACACCGTGGGGTAGACTCTAGGAGCAGCTATGCTGCACATTTCTCAGCAGGCCGGGCTTGGGGGTCTGGGCGGAAAGTGTGGAACTCCAGTCTAAGGTAAGTAAATAAGAATGCAATGGCAATCTGATGCTGATTGTCACTCCATGGAAGATTCGGCCCATTGTATCATAGGTAAGGAGAATGCTCCGAAAGCATCCTCTGCTCATTCCCCTGAAGTTACACTTAAAGTCAACATAAATTGCACAGAAATTCTAAGCCACTGCACCTGAGAACTGGTTCAAACTAGTTCTTTACTTAATTAATGGTAAGTAATGACCTATTATACACCAACAGCTGCAAGAAAGATAATGTTCCAGGGGTTTGTCTTCTGTCAACTGTGTATTAAACATTTCCCTTCCTTTTTTAAAAAAAAGGAAAAACATGACAAAACTAGTTAACATTCTTTCTAAAAACTATTTGTGCTATAACTTACAAACATGCTTTCATAAAGTCGTTTCAGAATCCCCCAGTAATTATCCATTTACTGTAAACCATATTTTGTCATCTCTTTTTAAAAAACTGGTTTACTTTAATTAAGCTAGTATGTTTATATCTAAACATAGCTCTTCTGCTTCAGTCGAGGTTTGATCGGTCTGCCTCATGATGGTCTCTCCTCTTCCGTTTGAGCTGACGGTTCCTGTCTCTGAACTTATTTGGTTCGGGAGTGTGAATTATTTTACCCTCTGTGGTTCCTGCTCTGCATCAGTTTTATTACAACTCCAGGAATTGCTGCAGATTTAAATGACACACACACACAATAAGGTTCTGTATATTTTACAAGATGGATCTCCGTTCCATCGGGAAACTTCCTTCTTTTCACAAATTTTCTGCCCCTGATTGCATCCAGATTGTTCTCCGTAACGTTCCACATTCCACAAGTGATGAACACTTGTGGAAAATACTTGATGTACATTGCCAATTAACCTCCTGCTATATATTTCCAATCTTACCACTTTTCCTCAGCCTGATTTTTGTCATTGCCTTGCCCCAATTTACGCACTTGCATCATTTTGAGAACACCATCGATAATCCTTCAATTCCACATCTGTAATATTTGACTTTTTGCCACCTCAATCTTTGCATTGGAGAGCAAATGACCCTTCTGTTGAAAGCCTCCCTTGGTCAAACCATGAGGGTTAAGGATCTCAATAATCTTCATTAGCTTCCTTCAGCAAGAGAAATGTTTTCAATTAAAAAGGTTGTAAATATACGGAGCAGATTACAGGTATGGATAGTGGAACAGAAAAACCTCAATTTTCAAGAAGAACTTGAAGAAGTTTTTGTCAACAAATGAGAATCGGGTTTATTAGAAAAGTGTGAAGGGAATACTATAGATGGATGAGCGAGGTGAGCTAAATGACTTCTGTCTGAAAATGTGCCGGGGCCAATGGCACACAGACACAGGCATCGCAGATTATATCAAGCATAACACCTGCTCCCAGCACATACACTAGCATCCGTACGAGCTAGTGGATAATGAGCGTGTGCTAAATGATTCACAACTCGGAAGTGAGAATGACTAAGTCGTAGGAGACAAAGAGGTCTAACCAGGGGAGAGCGGCCATTTATTGTGCAGGCCGAATTACAGATACTTTTACATTCCCCTGGTATGTTGGATGGTGTGTTGGGACAGCATAGGTCTCAAAATATTTGATCCTTTCTGGAACTTTCTAACTGGGGTCATTGGCATTAGTTACAAAGGGTAGTCTTTATCTTCCAAAGCCCACCTTTCCAATTCTGAATAAAACTTAAACTAAGCAATGATTCTGCTCCATCACTTAACAACTTGACCACCTTCTGCTCGCTATAAGTATGGGATATCTGTGATTAGCTTGTCTTCTGTTACAGAATGGAGGGAGATCATTAAAAACAGGAGGCCCAAAGAGTGAAGCACCACAGGAAGAGACTGCAGCCCAATTGCAGGTACCTGTCCCAAAGGGTGTGCAGGCCCTAGGCTGACTCTGCTGGCGATGTCTGAGGTACTGACTTGGTCTCTGTTTCACATAGGATGCCATTGGCTGACTGTGCGACCTGCTTCACGCTGTCCACATGTTGTAGAGTGATACCAATGGAAATTAAGATGATCATGGTCCTCAGATTTTACAGGTCGGGATCCTTCTGGAAGCATGGAAAACTTGTGCTGGGTCAGTCATTCTGTACAACAGGTGATTGCCCTGTTCCATGGAGCTGGTGAGTTCATTCAGTTTGAAATGTCTGCATTGGAACAAATATAGGGAGCACTGAGCTGTAATAGAATTGCTGGCTTTCCCAAAGTATTCAAAGTAATTGATGGAACGAATGTGACAGAGAAGGTTTTCCAGCAGAACCGGTAAAAGCACATGAACAGAAAAGTCTTCTACTGCCTGAGTTGGCGATGCCCAGCTGTGCAACCTGCCCATAAATGTTGTGATATGTGTTAAAAAAAAGTTAGGTGGAGTTACTGGGTTATGGGGATAGGGTGGAGGTGTGGGCTTAGGTAGGATGCTCTTTCCAAGGGCCGGTGCAGACTCGATGGGCCGAATCGCCTCCTTTTGCACTGTAAATTCTATTCTTCTATGGCCTATGCTATGATGTGGAGGAAGGTGCTATCTTAAACTAATGTCAATCATTACAAGCTGGACAGGATGTGACATATTAGCCCCATGACATGTAGTTAGTCTGTCAGCAGCAAAGTCGAGCTCAGTCATGTATGCAGTCTCCCAGTTAACAGTATGTGTATATATCTTCAAATAAAGAACCCACATCTTTGTTTCATCAATCCTTGTGCATGATTGATATGCTTACATTGAAGAGAAGATGAATATAACTTGGTGACAGTAGTGGCACCATGGTTTTGAAGATTTGACTGCAAAATAAACAAGCATCAACCTTTTACACACATTAGAGGAAAAGAGCTGGGGAGGCTCACTGTGTGCAAGGATTTTGCAGCTTTGGAGATATTCTATACACCTCCTCCATTCTGGGATTGCACCTCATCCCAACCAACAGGCATTAGGTCCCGGTAAGATTGTGCAAATTTGGGAGAGCTTAAATAATAAAAGTCTATCTGCTGCAAAGTTCAAACAGGAGCAGAAATTAATGCACAAGGTCTGGAATATCGCACTGTTAGCAAAACTCAGCCAGAAGAGTCCATTACTGCTACTTCTGGGGAAATTAAAGTACTGCCAACTGGGCTAAGAAGCAGAACCCAGCTCCTAGCAGCCAGAAGAAGCCTATATCTATGAAAAAAAAAGCTTCATCCACAGTTTGCTTTCATTTTTGATGCCTTACAGCCATTTTCCCACCTAAATCACTTTATTGGGTGGAACTCAGAGTCAATCTGGGAAAAGTCAGAAAGAGTTCAACAGTGCCATCATTGCAGTCAAGCTGTAACCTATGACCAGCTAAGGTCAGAGCCAAATTTACTATAAAAGAGCTGGAGGAAACTTGAATAGCTGTGTAAAAGCATTTAAAATCCTGCTTAAAACTGAAAAATGGCCACAAAATTTTGAATACTCAGTTAGAAGGCAACAGTTCTCCAATCTGAATTTACTTTGTTCTGATAATGCATTGCAGTGTCTTTTCTGGATATCGATATTTGTGAACCAGATAAGCAAGCCATTAAAATTAAAATTATTGTAGGCAATGAAGGACTCCACAGACTGCACACGCCAGGTTTGTCTGATGACCATCTGAAAAATCCAGATGAACCATAGTTAACGTTTGACGATCACTTATGAGCGAAGCTCAGCTTCAGAATGCACTGACTGGAATTCATGACTTTGAGGCACCAATCACCAAAGACCATTGATGCAGAAACAATGTACATGGCCGAGACTTCATGGCAGCAGAGCTAGATGACAGAATAATCAAGCTTATGACAGCATCCACCACATTAGAAGCATTCCAAAACCATTTTGGACTAACCCAAAGGTTACACCAAGGAAGCCCTACTACAAAATGGATGCAAGTACAAAGCCCTACAAATGGGTAAAAATCCTAGAAACATAGAAGACAGAAGCAGGAGGAGGCCATTCTGCCCTCCGAGCTTGCTCCATCATTCATTCTGACATGGTCTATCATCAAGCTCTGATACCGCCTTCCTCCATATCCCATGATCCCTTAAGCCCCAAGAGCTATATCTAATTCCTTCTTGAAATTGCTTGTTTTGGCCTCAACTATTTTCTGTGGTAGCAAATTCCAGATTCACCACTCTGGGTGAAGAAATGTCTCCTCACTTACTTTTATCCTCAAACTATGACCCCTAGTTTTGGATTCCCCTGACAATTGGGAACATTCTACCCTGTCTAATCCTGTTAGAATTTTGTAAGTTTCTATGAGATCACCACTCCTTCTTCTGAACTCCATTGATTTTAATCCTAACCGATTTAGTCTCTCTCCATGTGACAGTCCTGCCATCCCAGGAATCAGGCTGGTAAACATTCACTGCACTCCCTCCACAGCAAGAATATATTTCCTCAGATAAGGACACCAAAACTGCACATAATACACCAATTCCCTGTACAATTACAGTAAAATATCTCTATTCCTATACTCAAATCCTCTAGCTATGAAGGCCAACACACTATTTGTCACCTTTACTGCCTGCTGTACCTGCACACTTACTTCAGCGACTGATGCATGAGGACACCAAGGTCTCGCTGAGTATCCACCTCTCTAACTTTACACACATTCAAATAATATTCTGCCATCCTATTTTTGCTACTGAAGTGGATAACGTCACATTTATTCACATTATACTGCTTCTGCCATGCATGTGCCCACTCACTCAGGCTGTCCAAATACCACTGAAGAATCTCTGCATCCTCCTCACAGTTCACCCTCCCACCCAACTTTGTATCATCTGCAAATTTGGAGATAATACATTTGTTCTCTTGTCCAAATCATTAATGTATAATGTGAACAGTTGGGTCCGAGCACAGATCCCTGCGGTACCCCACTAGTCACTGCCTGCCAATCAGAAAAAGACCCATTTATTCCAATTTTCTGCTTCCTGTCTGCTAGCCAGATTTTTATCCATCTCAAGACACTACCAGTGATCCCATGAGCTTAAACTTCACATATTAATCTGCTATGTGAGACCTTGTCAAAAGCCTTCTGAAAGTCTAAATAAACCACATCCACCGGTTCTCCCTGGTCAACTTTACGAGTCACATCTTCAAAGAATTTGAGTAGATTTGTCAAGCATGATGTTCCTTTTGTAAATCCATGCCGACTATGCAACTGCTGTTCTATGAAATCCTTGACAATGGATTCCAGCAACTTTAGGCTCATTGGTCTATAGTTCCCTGTTTTCTCTCTACCTCCCTTTTTGAATAGCGGCGTTACATTCGCTAACCTCTAAGCTGTAGGAACCATTCCAGAATCCAAAAAATTTAGGAAAATGACCACCAATGGATCTACTAATTCTCGGGCCACTTCCATACGTACTCCAAGGCAAAGATTATAAAGCCCTGGAGATTTGTTTGCCTTCAACACCATTAATTTCCCTAAAACCATTTGTTTACGAATACTAATTTCCTTCAGCTCCTCACTAAAACCTGTGCTTCTCAGAATTTTGGTACATTATTCATGCCTTCCTTTCTGATGACAGAAACAAAGTACAAATTTAGTTCCTCACCCATTTCTTTGTTCCCTGTTATGAATTCCCCTGTTTCTGACTGTAAAGGGCCTACATTCATTTGAATCAATCTTTTTCTCTTTACATACCTCGTTTTTATGTTCCCTACTAATTTACTTTGAAATTGTATTTTCCTCTTCTTAATAAATCCTTTAGTCTGAACACAGAACATGCAGTGCAGTAGGCGGCCATTCGGCCCATCAAGTCTGCACCGACCCACATAAGCCCTCACTTCCACCCTATCCCCCTTACCCAGTAACCCCTCCTAACTGTTTTTTTGGACACTAAGGGCAATTTAGCATGGCCAATCCACCTAACCTGCACGTCTTTGGACTGTGGGAGGAAACCGGAGCACCCAGAAAAACCCACGCAGACACGGGGAGAATGTGCAGACTCCGCACAGACAGCGACCCAGCAGGGGATCGAACATGGGACCCTGGCTCTGTGAAGCTGCAGTGCTAACCACTATGCTACCGCGCTGCCCAAAGTCTGCCTTTGCTGAATTTTTAACTGTTCCCAATCCTCAGGTCTATTGCTTTTTCTTGCTAATTTGTATGCTTCTTCTTTGATTCGAACACTATCTGGACTCTATATGGGGACGATGGAGGAGGTGTTGTGCACAAGTTGGAGTCTGAGGACCATAGTTACTGCGCCATTCCTGTATTCTCCTGCTAGATTCTCTTCAAGCCTAGTGGTAATAGCCACTTTGAGAATTTGGAATCAGTTTAGGCAGCATTTTAATCTGGATTCCATTTCCGTGCTGGCTCCAATTTTCAGGAAGCACAGCGCATGGGAGAGGGAGGTTGGAGAGGTTAGGGACATGTTTCTGGAAGGTAGGTTCACCGGCCTAGATGAGTTGTAAGAGAACTTCCAGCTCCCAAGGGGGAATGCATTCAGGTACTTTCAGGTGTGTGGTGTTTTGCGCAAGGAACTTCCTTCATTTCCCTTGGTACCATTGCCCTCGCATATGGACAGGGTCCTGTCCTTGGCAGAATTAGCGGAGTGTGGGATTTTGAAGGTCTATATGGAGGCAGATGTTGACAACGGAGCAGGCGCCATTGGTGATGGTAAAGAGGAAGTAGGAGGGTGAGCGAGGCTTGGCCTTTGAGGGAAGGGCGTGGAATGAGGCTCTTCATTGGGCCAATTTCACATCCTCATGGATGAGGTTAAGCCTGGTGCACTCAAGATGATGACAGGGAGCACCTGACGGGGGCGCGTATGAGTGGGTTCTTCTCGTGGGTGGAGGATAGGTGTGAGCGGTGTTCTTGGGGGTCGGCCACTCACTTGCACATGTTTTGGTTTTGCCCAAGCTCATTAGTTTCTGGCTCTCCTTTTTTGATACATTGTCAGGGACTTTGGGGGTTCAGTCAGAGCCGTGTCCATTGGCGGCCATTTTTGGACTTTCAGACTTGCCGGTGCTGCAGACAGGGATGATGGGAGAAGTCCTAGCCTTTGCCTCGCTAACAGCCCGGAGGCGAGTACTGTTTGTGTGGAGGTCCCTGGTGCCGCCTATGGCCACGGTGTGGTTTGGGGACCTGATGGAATTTCTGCACATTGAGAAGATCAAGTATACCATGAGGGGATCGGTGGAATGGTTCTATTTGAGGTGGTAGCCTTTCATCTCTTTTCAGGGAACTGGTTACCTCTAGCTGTTAGAGAAAGGGATGAGGTTTGTCTCTGTATTGCATTTAAGGTTTGGCTTTATTCATGGGGAGTAAGAGGGGAGGGGGTATTGGGTGGTCTTTGTATTGTTTTTTTGTGTTATAATGAAAATTTTGTCCGAATAAAAATATTTTTTTAGAAACAAGTACATATGTATATATAGCCTTATCTTCAAATAAAGAACCCACATTATTATTTCAACAATCCCTGGGCGGAATTCTCCGACCCCCCACAGGGTCGGAGAATTGCCCGGAGCCGGCGTAAATCCCGCCCCCGCCGTGTCCGGAATTCTCGGCCACCCGGGAATCGGCGGGAGCGGGAAACACACCGCGCCGTTCCGTGTGCCCCCCGCGGCGATTCTCCGGCCCACGATGGGCCGAAGTCCCGCCACTGACAGGCCTCTCCCGCCAGCGGGAATTGGAGCACCTCTGCTGCCGGCGGGATTGGCAGCGCGAGCGGGCCCCCGGGGTCCTGGGGGGGGCGCAGGGCGATCAGACCTCGGGGGGTGCCCCCACGGTGGCCTGGCCCGCGATCGGGGCCCACTGATCGGCGGGCGGGCCAGTGCCGTGGGGGCACTCTTTTTCTTCCGCCGCCGCCACGGCTTCCACCACGGCAGAGGCGGAAGACACCCCCCCTACCGCGCATGCGTCAGTGGTGACATCAGCGGCCGCTGACGCACCGGCGCATGCGCAAACCGGCAAAGGCTTTTCGGCCAGCCCCGATGCCAGGCGGCGGGCGTCAAAGTCCGTTGGTGCCGGTTTTGGGGCCAGTCGGCATGGCGGAAACCACTCCGGCACGGGCCTCGCCCCTAAAGGTGCGGAGAATTCCATACCTTTGGGGAGGCCCGACGGCGGAGTGGTTAGCGCCACTCCGCTACGCCTGGACCCCCCGCCCCGCCGGATAGGAGAGAATCCCGGCCCCTGTGTATGATCAGTATGTTTACTTTGAAGAGAAGAAAAACGAAAGAATTAACAAGCGAGTTGTCACAATGTATTAATTTAGTATATTTCAATAGGAATTGGTATAGTCGGGGATGGACAAGGTTTTCCCCTAGACTGCTCAGGCTTATTGCCCCTTTCATATCCCATAGATTGAAACAGAGGGGCGATGCGAGCTAATGTGTGTGCCCATCAGGCTGGTTATTAAGGCAATTGTCAAAGTGCTTTTTTAAAAATTCACATGTCTGAGAAGTAGTTAAAGTTCAATGTCAAGGTTAACTATTCAATCAAAGTGTTGAAGAGCCATGTGAAGAGTGACACACATCTGGAGCCAATGTTGCAGTATTCCACTGAGAGAGTATTAAGGGTTTTTGGAGTGTTCTATGCTCTCCACAACACTGTGACCTAAAGGTCTGGATCTCAATTTACAGGCAGATGACCCAACATAGACTAAAGATCCTGTGCTGTGGGAGCCAAGGAAGAGGACACGGCTCATCTACAGGAGGCATCGCTTCGAGAGCGCAGATATGTCAGGATGTGGCCTGTGATGCAGGCTTACACACAATAAAAAGACCTTCTCCCTCATACCGAACCAGGCACAGATCTATCTCCTCAAATTTCAATAATGTTTAATTGTAAAAATGTAAAAATGAAAATTGTGCAAATTATTGCTGCAGCTGTATAGATCCTTGGTGAGATCACGCCTGGAGTATTGTGTACAGTTTTGGTTTCTTTATTGAGGGAAGTATATACTTGCCATAGTGGGGATGCAATGCAGGTTCACCAGATTAATCTCTAGGATGGCGGGATTATTTTGTGAGGAGAGATTGAGGAAACTGGGCCTGTACTCTCTAGAGTTTTGAAGAATGAGGGGTGATCTCATTGAAACCTATAAAATTCTTCCAGGGCATGACAAGGAAGATGTGGTTAGAACGTTTTCCCTGGCTGGTGGGTCAAGAACCCGGGGGGACACAGTCTCAGAATAAGTGGTAGACCATTTGACACTGAAGCGGAGAGGAATTTCTTCACTCAAAGGGTGGTGAGTCTTTGGAATTCTCCACCCCAGAGGGCTGTGGAATATCAATCATTCAGCATTATCAAGACAGAAATTGATAGATTTCTGGACCATGATGACATCAAGGGCAAATGGGGATAGTGGGGGGAAATGGTACAGAGGTAGGGGATCCACCATGATCTATCTGAATGGAGGAGCAGACTCGAATGGCCCACTACAGCTCCTGTTTCCTATGTTGATAACAACTCTAGTAACTTCAAAAAGTTAAACCTCTCCTTAATTTTCAAAAAAATCAGCATGAGAAATATATTTAAATAACAAAAGTGCTTAATCTAAATGTAGAATGTTTAGAAATTTGAAATACAAAACAGATTTGCAAAATTATAACTTTCAACAGCAAGATCAAGTACTTCAACAGCTGCAGACCTGAGTTCAGGCAATCCAACACTGCTGATTCTTTCTACAAAGTTTCACAGCTTTTTATAGATGTAAATAACCATTGAACTGTTTCATAGATGTTATAATTATCACAAACAAAGCCTGTGCTTTGTCTGGGGAGCAACTGAAGGAGCTTCGGGTCAGCATCTCGTTCCGGGGAGGGGCCGAGGGTCTTGCTGACAAAAACTAATTGCTTTGTTCTGCTCGAGTGTGGTGACTCCATCGGGAAAGGGTGAAACTTGTCACATTGTTGGTTTCTTACCAGCCCTGCTCAGGTCAGGTCATTGATTTTTATTTGCGCGTGGCACTGTTCCATCATCAATTGATGTAGCATTCAGGGTCTCGACCTGCCTCCCTCCATACCCCCACATCAGGGCTGGGAACTGCTCACACCATCCTGCTACCTTATTCAGGGGTTCAGACCTTTAACCTGGGCCACCAGGTTAACATGACCATTATGCTACCATCAGCCTGATGGTTTTGCTCTTGTTTTTTACTCTCTTCTGGACCCATCCTTTGTAATTTGACTTGTTCCATCACCTTCTCCTTTTGCCTTCTACCTTCATCAGTCACGCCTGTCTTCGACCATATTACAGAGTTTTTCTTTTGTTCATTCCTCCCTCCCCACTTTCCCGATCTCCGTACTAATTTGAAACCTGTTATGTTTCTAATGTTTTCTAGTTCTGATGAAAGATCACCAAACCAAAAGGTGAATTGTTTCACTCTCCACTGATGCTGCCTAATCTGCTGAGTATTTCCAGAAGTTTCTTTATTAAATCTTCATCGCGCATGGTATTTTTGATGCAATAATGGCAATGATGGATGCAATAATGCCGCTATTTGGCACAATTGAATAACTTTCCAAAGTTCCCCATCTGTTTTCCATCAGTGTAAGACTGCAGTTTTGTCTATCTTTCTTCCTGGTTTTTTGGTGCCTGTGTGACGTGAGTCTGTGGTTGGTGCCCCCTGCCTGTGGGATGCTCTACCCAGTTGCCAGGGTTGATTGCCCATCTTCTGGGAGAAACCAATGTAAACCCCATCTGGTCATTGCTACGGTGTTCTATGAAAACTTGCTGTGCAAATTGGCTGCAGCATTTCCATTGGCATAAATTGACTGCCCTTTTTTGGCTGTAACATGGTTTGGGACATCCTGAGCTATATAAATGCAAGTCGTTCATTTTTTGCACTGCAACATCTGGCATTTCTGTCACAAACAGCTTTATGTGACAGCATGCAAACCATCTAAATAACTAGGATTGTTCAGGAACTACAGTTGGAAGCAACCTCTCCACTTATCCACAACTGGAAGTTGGTGGAGCTGCTTTAACTCAACAAATGGGGCATTTAAAAATTCACTAAGGGCAGAATTCTCCCAGCCCTGGGCTGGGCCGGAGAATCCTCGCGACCGGGCCACGCCGCCCCGACACCGGCACACGATTCTCTGCAGAATGGTGAATCGGCGCCATTGGCGCCAGCGTGGTTGGCGCGGCGTGGTCGCAGGTCGCTCTACACGGCCGGCCTGCCGATTTTCCGGCCCAGATCGGCCAAGCGGCCATGAAAAAAAAAAACGACTCCCGTGGGCGCCGTTCTAACCTGCTCTCAGCCAGTGGGAACTCGGTGTGGAAGGGTTGGGTGGCAGCCTGGGGGGGGAGGGGGGGGGGCGAACCCGGTGGGTCTCCTATGTGGCCTGGCGCACAATCGGGGCCCACCGATTTGCAGGCCAGCTTCCCTGACTGGGAACCTCCTTTCCTACGCGTCGGCCCCTGTAGCCCTTCGCCATGTTGAGTTGGAGCCGGCACATTGAAGGAGGCTGCTGCGCATGCGCGCATTGGTGCCAGCACCGCTGCACATGCGCGGATCCCGTGGAGCACAGTGCCGTGCTGGCCCTCTGTAGGGCCCAGAATCAGTCCTGGCAGCGTCTCATTCACGTCGTCGTAAAACAAAACAGTGTTTACTTCGGCGTGGAGAATCCTGCCCTCAATGTCTTGAAAATGTTTCAATGAGGATTTGAAATGTCAATCTGTGTATCACAACGTTAATGGAAATGATTATTCTTAAGAGATGTACCTTCAGAATGTACAAATAAAATTGCTATGCCAGGAAATGGCTCCAATTACTGGCCTCCAAAAAATGTGTTTTTGATTTATCTATTTGTTTATTAGCATTTGAGCACAACTGATTTTGTGAGATTTTGTTTCAGCCTTTTTTCCTTTTCCCAGCCTGCAGTTTAAAATGGAATCTGATGGGCTGAATTTTAACAATTGGACAGACAACCCAATGTTGGGATCGGCGAGATACCTGGTTCGGCTGATTGCATGGTGAAGTGGCAGGTACTGGAGATTTTAGTCACAATTAGAGCCAATTAAGGACCAGTAGGCAGTGGAACCTAACATTTAAGGGTGACAGAACCACCATTTTCAAAGGCATGTGTACAGGATTCAGACAGGTTGAAGGGGCAAAAGAAGGGGAGGTTGTCAATATCAACAGAGACAGTGGAGAGATAAAAATAATAATAACCTTTATTGTCACAAGTAGGCTTACATTAACACTGCAATGAAGTTACTGTGAAAATCTCCAAGTTGCCACATTCCGGCACCTGTTCAGGTACACAGAGGGAGAATTCAGAATTCAGGTGGACCCATCCACCTAACAACACGTCTTTCGGGTCTTCTGGGAGGAAACCAGAGCACCTGGAGGTGTGGGCTTAAATGGGGTGCCAAACTCGATGGGCCAAATGGCCTCCTCCTGTACTGTAAATTCTATGAAGTGGCCATTCTGCCACCTCAATGCAGCATTCAGCCATCACTGGCCATAGAGTGTGGGGGTGTATGAACTGGGTGCCTCAGTGTGGACTTTGGCACTTGCTGTTGTTTCCTGTGCATGGGTCTGTCACGCAGACATGGGGCGAACGTGCAGACTCCACACAGACAGTGACCCAAGGACCCTGGTGCTGTGAAATCGAACCCGGGATCCTGGTGTTGTGAAACAACAATGTTAACCACTCTGCTACCGTGTTGCCCATGGCTTCTAAATGAGGAAGGGTTGGTCCACAATTCAGTGATGCCTTCCTGGGGGTGCTTTTGTTGGCTGTATGGGAATGGAAGCATATCATGTTTCCAGTATTTTGGCATGAGGAAGAGAGCATGCCTCAACAGGAAGGCACTGCAGAAGGTGACAGAGATATGAGCAGCTGAGAGATTGTTGGAAGAAACTAGGTCCACTGCAAGAAGAGACTTAGTGACCTGGTATGGCCTGGAAACGTCAGGGCATTTAGAGTGGAAAAACCGGATTCCCAGCATGAATTAAAAGGTGCGGCCATGAAATGTGAGAACATGGGTAGCACAATGGTGCAGTGGTTAGCACTGCAGTCTCATGGCGCCGAGGTCCCAGGTTCGATCCCGGCTCTGGGTCACTGTCCGTGCGGAGTTTGCACAGTCTCCCCGTGTTTGCGTGGGTTTCGCCCCCATAACCCAAAGGGTAGGTGGATTGAACACGCTAAATTGTCCCTTAATTGGAAAAAATGAATACGGTACTCTAAATTTATATTTTAAAAAAAGGAAATGTGAGACTAGGTGATAGACCCATGCACAGGAAACAACAGCAAGTGCCAAAGTCCACACTGAGGCACCCAGTTCATACACCCCCACACTCTATGGCCAGTGATGGCTGAATGCTGCATTGAGGTGGCAGAATGGCCACCTCATAGAATTTACAGTACAGGAGGAGGCCATTTGGCCCATCGAGTTTGGCACCCCATTTAAGCCCACACCTCCAACTTATGCCCATAACCCAGTAACTCCACCCAAACGTTTTGGACACTAAGGGCAATTTTATCATGGCCAATGCACCTAACCCGCACATCTTTGGACCGTGGGAGGAAACCGGAGCACCCGGAGGAAACCCACGCAGACACGGGGAGAACGTATAGATTCCGCACAGACAGCGACCCAAGTCGAGAATCGAACCTGGTACCCTGGAGCGGTGAAGCAACTGTGCTAACCACTGTGCTACCATGCTGCCCCACCATGCTGATCTCACCAGGCCATCCCTATGGTGCAGATTAATAATGTATATTTAACAATGTTGCAGCCATGAGACAGGAGTAATATTGTGTATGGCTGCTGGAGGGGCCCTCCTGTTTGTTCCTGTCTATTCACGTATTTTTCCCGTTCTTTTATTTTATGGACTTGACTGATGGCCAATGAATTGGCTCAAATGTCTGTGCCTTGCCCAGTGGCCAGTGGTGATTGGTTCTGGTTCGACTGACATGTTTCTCAGTGTCACAAGTCTGGATTTCTTGTTTTACTTTCAGTTCTGCAAGCTTTATGGGGGAATCTGACCAACTAGCTCCAGGAATATCCAGTTAGTTTTCACCAAAAGGCCACTGTGAGAATCTGATAACTCTCTCTCTCCAAAGTAAAGGCTGTGCAAATAGAATCCAGAATCAAATGACCCTCTCTCTGCAGGGAAAGGGCTGGGGTGAAGCAGAAACCAGAATCTGATGGTTCTCTCTGTAAGAAAGAGGCTGCTGTGAAGCTAGAGGACCCCGCCTGGAAAAGCTGTGAGTAAGCTGTACTGCTGAGCTGCAAAGAAGAATATGACAAGCTATAGGCCAGAGACTTTAAACCACACTAATACTCTGAAGAAGGTGCACTGAAGAACTCATCATCTGAAGCAAGGACTCTTACCTTTTTTCCTTATCCTTATTATTTTTCACCTTTTCCCTTCCCCTCTATATTTGTCTGTCTTGTGTGTTGATAGAGGATGGGGGCAGTTAAGGTATTCGCTCGTCATTAACTAGTAGTTTTACTGCATATTCTATATTTATTCTGGTTATAAATAAACAGTAATTGTGTTTAAACGTCCAAGTTTGGTGACAGAAAAGGGCCAAAGACCTTGTGTATTTTCATATGAATTATTGGCTAATTAGCTGCGGGATAAGTGGGGCTGGAATTGACTATGCACTTGTCCAAGGTATCACAACACTGTACTTGCAGGAGGAGCAGGTTCAGAATTCTAGGGATCATCTACAAACCAGAAGGAAGGTGCTTATCAATGCGGAGGTGATACCAATAGAGGAGGAGGAGATGATCATGGAGATCAGATGAGTCACAGGCTGGACAGCCTGAAGCTGAGAACGAGGCCGCTATGAAAGCAATGGAGAGTGAATAAACAATGAGCCCTTCATTCATCAGACTATGAACGCCTGTCGCATCTGAGCGGCTAAACATCTCTGATATTCAAACACATGACATCCTTCATTGAGAGATTCGCAATGCTCATGGAGAGACAACTAATACCAAGTGGATGCAAGGGGTCCACACGGACCTCCATAACATGGCTGCATCCACGAGCTCAATGGAGCGTTGGATGAATCAGATCAACCTGCCATGCATCTCTCTGTTGCCAGGAGATAAACCACTGCAGGTTACCATGGGAATGCATGTGAGTTCTGAAAGGGCTACTGTGGGGCAGGTTGAAAGCAAATGGGGCTCCTTTATAGGTTCTTTGATCACTTAACACTCTCAAACCCTCTGACGGTGACACTAATGTTGCAGGCTGGTCGAGTGACTGACGTGACCTCTCCACAAATCCAGATGGCCCTGAATGTGCCGGACCCAGTCGAGTTCAGGCAGTTCACGGATACAAAGCACAAAAATGTCATACACAGGGACAAAAAAGGCAATGGGCTAACCCTACATCAACTTCAGGCACAAGGAGAGTACCCCAAAGAAGTCACTGTGAGCTTATTAATGCATGGACTTGCATTTGGGGCTTCACTGGGTGATAAATTGTTAACTGCAGAAACATTTAATGTTTAATGAGGGTTAATAATCTTCACGTTCCATTTCAAATGACGCATGCAGTCATCTTTATGC
Organism: Scyliorhinus canicula; assembly: GCF_902713615.1. Classification (NCBI taxonomy): domain Eukaryota; kingdom Metazoa; phylum Chordata; class Chondrichthyes; order Carcharhiniformes; family Scyliorhinidae; genus Scyliorhinus; species Scyliorhinus canicula. Next base: position 172,356,995 of record NC_052147.1, read on the forward strand.
AACAGTTGACAATGACCAGATGTGTAATCAAATAGATGAATGGTATGTAAAAGTGACCGCCTTGGCATTTTGTGCTGATGCATATAGGGAGATGGTAAGGGCCTCTTATGAAATATCAGCAAGGCTACCTCTTTGTTTGGTGGCCCCTTGCACTTGTCCTCATGCAAAAGCATCAGAACAGAATTGCAAACTCACTGCCCTGCATGTCACTGCCTGGTGACTTGTTCCGTGTGGCACCATCTTTATTAACTGGCACCTGTTTATCCACCTCATGCGCGTCCTCTCCCTCTGAGGTGCCACTCACTCAGTGTATTTTCTCTGGCTACAGTACTATCCCCCCAGTCCTGCCGCCATCCCCCCTTCCCCCCTTTGTGAGTACCAGATTGTGCAATGTTCAGCAGCTGACAATTAGATGGGATACCCTTGAGGAGGTGTCAATTGAGGCACTACAAAGGCCTTGAAGTTCCTTGTAGTAATGTGGCAGCAGTTGTAGTATCCTCTGCTTGGGCTGTGCTATTACAGGGATCTGAAGCTACATTTATACTGCATACCTCTTGTCACCCGTAATCCAGCCACAAAGCCATTCAGGTGGTCTGAAGAGTTGAGGTAATTTAGGCTGTAGGAATTTACCAGAAATCGGACACTGCTGAAATGAGCAGCTGGCCAGCCGATTAAAAAAATTGTTACTGGGCAATTGACCTTCTTTAACCAGGCAATTGACCCAAATATTACTCTGCTGATGTTACAATACAGGAATCATGTGCAGACAGGCGGGAGTGGATGAGATTGTTTTTAATAGCCAGACTTTTTAAAGGATGGGACTGCCAGAGCTGCTGGCCAACCTGATTGGTCAGCAGGATTGAGGGTGACACTTCCTCACAATGGCAGGTGGAATTTCCACTCACAATGACTTGAGGCAGCTCGGAGTTACGGCTGTGGGGCAGCCCTGTTTAATGTTAGTTGGCTTGGCTCCAACATTTCTTCCGGGGAGGAGGGGGTGACTTTTGGGACTAGCTATATGTGTCACCACCATGCCCCTGTAAAAAACAGTCTTGTCCTGTCAGTGGTTGCTGCGGACATGGAAGACACCCTTCCACTAGCACCACTTCACTCTAACCCCAATCTTTACAGTGTCTCCAAACCTGATAATGCCACTTCTTCAAAACAAATTTTGAAGGTAGCTTCAGATTATGTCTGTCCGTTCACTCCACATCTCAGCAACTCCTGAGAACTTACCTTTTTGAATAGGTGAGGCTCAACATCCTTTAATCAAGACACGGGGAGTCCACACCGAGTAAAATAAAGAAACGTAGTTTCATTTACACAGGCCAATAGATCTCTCCCAGGTTCCTGTTCTGGTCGGCATTTTATACAGAGGTTAGTAGAGGTACCCCGCTCCTAACGGGAGAGACCATACTCCGCAAGGGCCATGGGCAAGGTAATCATTCCTACCCTGTAGGCCCTGTGCTGGCTGTTACACATCCCATGTACCATTTGGAAGTTTGGAAAAAGTTAGGAAAATACCTGGCAACTGGCTGCTTAACAACATGAACTACCTACCGATGTGACTGGTCACTGATCAACCCCGCTGCCTGCTTCTTGGATCGGTGGTGGGAAGATGTTGGTAAACTGGCCCGAAATTTAGCAATTCCCGCCCAGCCCAAACCCCACACTGCTATTTTACCAGCCTCTCCCTCCATTCTCTCCTCCGCAAGCCTAGTAAAATTCTCCCCTCTATTAACATTTAAATAGTAGAAATTATATTTTAACATAGCCTTTTGTCAGCAACATGCTGACAACGACTTTTTGAGGTCTTCAAAAATGGCCACTGAGCTTTTATGTTTAATCCTCGAGCTGGGGTGTTCATCGCCAAAGCAAACAAGCACTCTATGTTTCCCTCACCACAAAATAATCCCTCAGGTCACACACACTTTTTAACCATGCACTTAAATAATTGTATTGTCTACACAGAGGTTGACATTATTAATGCGCTTTGGAATTTGAGTTATTTGAAAACAGTCTTTTTCTCAAAGACAAACCACATCACTGTGCAATTGTTCTTCTATCTAAATGCCTGTGAAGCCAAACCCTGCATTAAACTCATCCCTGTCACTGATGGTCTCTCAAGGAACCGGTGCTTAGAAAGCCACATCCTTCTGATTTTATTTTTTGCCTGCTGAGAAGACCCCTCCAGGATAAACCATTTTTTTTCAGAGAAAACTTATTTTATCAGCACTGCTGGTTACTGCTGCTCTAACTTTGTATTAATGAATGAATTAAGGTTTTCGCCCACTCTCACTAATGGTGCTGGTTTCCAAGCAGTCACCATATGTTGAAACCAAAGCTCTTGGCAAAGATTTTTTCATGTTTTCTATTAAAGGCAGAAGATGCTGGAATATGGCATTATTAATAGAAACAATCTGAGTGATTAAAAGCAGATCCAGTCCTATCATCTCCATTGGATAGTCCTTACCACAGTGCCACTATAGTCCCGTGTCAGGTGTCCCACAAACTGTTATGCTCAGGGCTAGCTCATAGCCGGGAGATCAACCTCTTTTTGCTGTAATACTTTATGACATCTACAATGAGATAATGGACATCTGCAAAATTTATGTGGACTTGAAAATACCAATGAACCACAAGTGTGAACAGTACACGCATGGCTGGCACAGACAGTTCTGGCATGCTGTCAGAATTAAGTTCCCATATTCTCCCAATGCTCCATTAAAGTTGAGCATTAGTTTGATTGAAGTGGCTGAATTCCTATAAAGAACAGAGCAAAACTGATTTGTAAGGATGGCCTCAGAGATTTACTGAACAGCACCAGGGAAAATAAAAAAAAACATTCTCCACTCACTCGCTTGTAAAGGTTTCAAAAGCTCACAAACTATTGATTTCCTTTTTTTCCTGCTTCGAAATCCTGAGCGAGCTGTCATGTAGTTCAAGTATTTTCTATCAAAGATTCATCAAATGTGTTTTTGACCAACCTTTGTGCCGGTGCCGTGTTCCAAATAATATATGTGCAGCGTCTTGTCAATTCTAAACACAGAAACAAAACAATACTAGCCCAAAATATGCTATCACTCTGGCAGTTGTTACCTCATGGTGATAACTTCCATTCATTTAGCACCATTAAAATAGTGAAAACACACTGAGGTACTTCACAGAATGTTGTGAAACAAAATTTGCCACCAAACCATATGTTGAGATAAATAAGCAAAATGCTGCTGGAATCTGAACCAAAACAGAGAATGCTGGAAAAGCTCAACCCGTCTGTAGAGAGAGAAACCAAAGATGACCAAAAACTTGGTCCATGAGACCATAAGACATAGGAGCAGTATTAGGCCATTCTGCCGATCGAGTCTGCTCTGCCATTCAATCGTGGCTGATATGTTTCACATCTCCATTCTCCTGCCTTCTCCCCATGACCCCTGATCCCCTTATTAATCAACAACCTATCTATCTCAATCTGAAAGACATCAGTGATTCAGCCTCCACAGCCTTCTGCCGCAAAGAGTTCCACAGACTCACCTCCCTCTGGCTGAAGAAATTCCTCCTCATCTCAGTGTTAAAGGATCGTCCCTTCAGCCAGAGGCTGTGCCCTCGGGTTCTAGTTTTTCCTACAAGTGGAAACATTTTCTCCATGTCCACTCTATCCAGGCCTCGCAGTATCCTGTAAGTTTCAATAAGGTCCCCCCCCCCCACCCCCCTATCCTTCTAAACTAGTCAAAGATGTAGTTTTAACAACCATCCCAAAGGAAGAGAGAGGCAAAGTGATTTAGAGAAGGAATTCCAAGCCTTAGCATCTAGATATCTGAAGACCGCAGCTGCCAAAGGGGGAACGTCTAAAATCTGAGAAGCATTAAGAGGCCAGTATTGGAGGAACAATGAGATTTCTGAGGAATGTTGGCCAGGGAGTGGAAAGCGTTTAACAATATCTTGTATTAAATAGCAGCTAGACATTCATCGAACTCTTAATGTTGTAATGCAGGTACTTTATACAACCAATCCACCTTCACATTAACAAGAGAGTGCAGTGACTACACAATTTGCATCCTCACTTAGGCAGTAAGTAAACATCACTTCAATTTTACTGAGATTGCAAGAATCCAAATTGATTGACTCTAGAACTTTATCATCCAGTTCAAAAGCCAACAATTGGAGAGGTAATTTTTTCACGTAATTTGATGTGACAAATAGAATCTTTCAGCAGCAGATATTAATACATTGACAATTACTTTTGTTTGCATTTTATTATTATTTTGCATTTGGTGTATGCACTCAGTGTCAATGGAATATATTCCAATCACATCTGAATCTGATTTTTCTCTAACTACTATAATTGACCCTCCTTGTCAGAGAGAGCTGTAACTGAACTGTTGCTCTTTTGGATATTTGCACGCCATTGATGGCATTTAGAGATCCTTTCCAGTGTGGCGCCCTCTGCAGGGGATCTGTGGCGTGTGAAAGCAGATCAACATCGTGTTTTCGCTCCTGGGTCAGGGCATGAAAAGAACAGATGACTTTTCATGGGCTTTCAATGTTGTAGAACTGACACTGTTGCTGTCTAATCAAAGTGTACTCTACTGAACCACTGAAAGCATGGAATAGATTCACAATACACAGCCATGGAGATGATTGTCCTGCCACCACGACCTGGTACAGATATTATGCAGTCATGTAGTTAGCTGTGTGGATGAATGATGAACAATGCCATGCTCATTATCCTATCCACCTGCTCTTGCCACACATCTACCAGGATCCTCCCGCACTGTTGACCCTTGACCAGGTCCCTCACAGCTGCACACTGTCATGACACAACAGTGTGACTAAGGTGGAGGAAACCACCAGTGGTCACGGAGCACAGCAGGCTATCTTGGAATAAGAGCCACAACAGGCACGGCACCATGCATTTATACAGATCTATTTTCTCCACCAAAATTTAACTGTAATCATTGATGGTATGATGAGAATCTTTAGTATATCTAAGCACACAGAAATGAAAGTAAACATTGTAATCTGAATAGCTCACAAACATTATGTCTCGCATCTTAATTCATAGAATTTCATACATCTCATCCACACAGATTTCCAAGAGAAGAACAAAGAACAATTATGCACAGGAGCAGGCCCTTTGGCCCTCCAAGCCTGCGCCAATCACGAGTCCCATGTAAACCAACTGCATGTGTCCTTTTATTCCCCGTCTGTTCATGTGCTTATCCAGATGAGACTTAAAGGTCGCTAACGTATCTGCTTCAACCACCTCACTTGGCTGTGCATTCCGGGCCACCACCACCCTCTGTGTAAAAAACTTCCCCTGCACATCTCCGCTGAACCTTTCCACCCTCACCTTGAACTTGTGCCCCCTTGTAATTGTCATTTCCACCCTGGGAAAAAGCCTCCAACTGAATCACATGGCCATGTCGTCTCACTGGGGGGAGGGGGGGGGCGCAGGTCACACCCACTGGGACTCAACATTCCATCAGCCCTCACCCACAGTGGCACTGATTTCCCGCCCCACCCCGCACACATCGGACATCACAGGCACAGCATTCATCGGTGGTATTGTGTGTTTAATTACAAACGTTATAAACATGCGCCCTGGCCCCTATATCTAAGCTGTGCCTTGCACCTGTGCCAACTTACTTGGTGTCTAACCTTCTGGCCTTAAGGGTCCTATCACTATGTTTCTGTGGTTCCCCAGATGGTACAGCAGAAGAGGAGGTGGACTGCTGAGATTCCTGCCCTGTGACTAAGGTCTCCTTTGGCTCTTGTTTCTGGGGCGGCTCGGCCTGGATGGGTCAGGCTGCACTTCAGGCGTCCCAGATGGCGTGGTGCCGCCCTCACCTGCCTGCTTCCCATCAGATGCACCAGGGGCAGGAGGGGGTGGAGTCCGAGGTGCAGCAATGTTCCGGGACCTCCATTGCAGGAGTCCCGGTACAGTCCCCAGCACCTCCTCCTCCCTCGGGGTGCCCGATGGCCCCCGGACTTCTACATGGGATGGGGGTGCGAGCGGAGCCTTCCCCCGAGACAGCCCCGACATCTGGTGCTGCCAGTCCTGGAGGCCTGCTCTGGTATCGACCAGGGTCTGCACGTTAGCGGCCATGGAGCTCTGGGAGTTGGCCATCCCTGCCCGGGTCTGTGCGATGCCAGCCAGCACCTGGGCAATGGCGTGAATGCTCTCAGCAATGGCAAGCTGGGACTTGGCCACAATGAGGAGCGCCGTTGCAGTCTGCAGCTGGCTCTCTCTCATGGTTGCCTGTGAGAGGGCAGCCATGTCCTGAGCCATGGAAGCCGCCTGCACAGAAATCCCCAGGCCTTGCATACTGCTCCCCATGCCTCACACCGTCGCCCCCATTGCCTCCACAGCGGACGCACCCGTGTGGTTTCGGCCTGGGTGGCACGCATGACTGGCACCATTCCCTGCTTCTGCACGTGGATGCACTCCTCCACCTGTGTCTGTAGATACTGCAAACCGCTCGTAATCCCCTTCTCTCGTCCCTGGATCTCTGACTGCGTCGGGTGTGTGGGTGGGTGCAGAAATCCCAGGACCCTGGGACCTGTCTGGACGGCAGCTAGTTGCTGGGGCCGGGTTGCCCACCGACTGCCTGATCCCTCGGCTGCTCCTACCTCCACCTGCTGTACTGGAGCGGCTGGGTGGTGCGCACCAGTGAGTGTCCCAGGAGCCTCATCACTAATGAAACCAACTGAGGTGATAGTCTCTGCGATGGTGGAGGGTGAAGGAGAAAGCAGTGACGGTAAGTCTAAGTCTGTGTCGTCATCAGAGGCAAAGTACGGGGTCTCTTGTTTCGTCTCTTGTGGCGTTCCTGATGCCTGTGTCACCGTCCCCTGTGTTCCTGTCCTCTGTGTGTCCGTCCCCTGTGTGTCCGTCCTCTGTGTGTCCGTCCTCTGTGTGTCCGTCCTCTGTGTGTCTGTCCCTCTGTGTGTCTGTCCTCTGTGTGTCTGTCCCTCTGTGTGTCCGTCCTCTGTGTGTCCATCCCCTGTGTGTCCGTCCCCTGTGTGTCCGCCCTCTGTGTGTCCGTCCTCTGTGTGTCTGTCCTCTGTGTGTCCGTTCCCTGTGTGTCCGTTCCCTGTGTGTCCGTACTCTGTGTGTCCGTCCCCTGTGTGTCCATCCTCTGTATATCCGCCCTCTGTGTGTCCGTCCTCTGTGTGTCCATCCCCTGTGTGTCCGCCCTCTGTGTGTCCGTCCTCTGTGTGTCCGTCCCCTGTGTGTCCATCCTCTGTATATCCGCCCTCTGTGTGTCCGTCCTCTGTGTGTCCATCCCCTGTGTGTCCGCCCTCTGTGTGTCCGTCCTCTGTGTGTCCATCCCCTGTGTGTCCGCCCTCTGTGTGTCCGTCCTCTGTGTGTCCGTTCCCTGTGTGTCCGTTCCCTGTGTGTCCGTACTCTGTGTGTCCGCCCTCTGTGTGTCCGTCCTCTGTGTGTCTGTCCCTCTGTGTGTCCGTCCTCTGTGTGTCCGTTCCCTGTGTGTCCGTTCCCTGTGTGTCCATCCCCTGTGTGTCCGCCCTCTGTGTGTCCGCCCTCTGTGTGTCCGCCCTCTGTGTGTCCGCCCTCTGTGTGTCCGCCCTCTGTGTGTCCGCCCTCTGTGTGTCCGCCCTCTGTGTGTCCGCCCTCTGTGTGTCTGTCCCTCTGTGTGTCCGTCCCCTGTGTGTCCGCCCTCTGTGTGTCCGTTCCCTGTGTGTCCGTTCCCTGTGTGTCCATCCCCTGTGTGTCCGCCCTCTGTGTGTCCGTCCTCTGTGTGTCCGTTCCCTGTGTGTCCGTTCCCTGTGTGTCCATCCCCTGTGTGTCCGCCCTCTGTGTGTCCGTCCTCTGTGTGTCCGTTCCCTGTGTGTCCGTTCCCTGTGTGTCCGTACTCTGTGTGTCCGTCCTCTGTGTGTCCGTCCTCTGTGTGTCCGTCCTCTGTGTGTCTGTCCCTCTGTGTGTCCGTCCCCTGTGTGTCTGTCCCTCTGTGTGTCCGTCCCCTGTGTGTCTGTCCTCTGTGTGTCCGTCCTCTGTGTGTCCGTCCTCTGTGTGTCCGTCCTCTGTGTGTCCGTCCTCTGTGTGTCCGTCCTCTGTGTGTCCGTTCCCTGTGTGTCTGTCCTCTGTGTGTCCGTTCCCTGTGTGTCCGTTCCCTGTGTGTCCGTACTCTGTATATCCGCCCTCTGTGTGTCTGTCCTCTGTGTGTCCGTCCTCTGTGTGTCCGTCCCTCTGTGTGTCTGTCCTCTGTGTGTCCGTCCTCTGTGTGTCCGTCCCTCTGTGTGTCTGTCCTCTGTGTGTCCGTCCTCTGTGTGTCCGTCCCTCTGTGTGTCCGTCCTCTGTGTGTCCGTCCTCTGTGTGTCCGTCCTCTGTGTGTCCGTCCCTCTGTGTGTCCGTCCTCTGTATATCCGCCCTCTGTGTGTCCGTCCTCTGTGTGTCCGTCCCTCTGTGTGTCCGTCCTCTGTGTGTCCGTCCTCTGTGTGTCCCCCCTCTGTGTGTCCGTCCTCTGTGTGTCCGTCCTCTGTGTGTCCCCCCTCTGTGTGTCCCCCCTCTGTGTGTCCGTCCTCTGTGTGTCCCCCCTCTGTGTGTCCGTCCTCTGTGTGTCCGTCCTCTGTGTGTCCGTCCTCTGTATATCCGCCCTCTGTGTGTCCGTCCCCTGTGTGTCTGTCCCCTGTGTGTCCATCCTCTGCATGTCCGGCCTCTGGGTGTCCGTCTTCTGTATATCCGCCCTCTGTGTGTCCGTCCCCTGTGTGTCTGTCCCCTGTGTGTCCATCCTCTGCATGTCCGGCCTCTGGGTGTCCGTCCTCTGTGTCCTGGGTCACAGTGTTCAGGGTGACAGTGTCCTCGGTCACAGTGTTCTGGGTGACAGTGTCCTGGGTCACAGTGTCCTAGGTCACTGTGTCCTGGGTCTCTGTGCCCTGGGTCTCCGTGCCCTGGGTCTCCGTGTCAGGCGCAGAGCTGCTGTGATGGCTGCCATCTCTGTCGGTGCTTCCGTCCCTGGGGGCCACCGGCCCTGGCTGGGGGGGGGGGGGGGGGGGGGGGGGGGGTTGCCCGGGACCATCACCGGCTCGTCCTGTAAGACAGAAGACTGCATGTATGGCTGGACAGGTGGACGGGGTTGAGGCGGTGGGGTGGGGGGGGGGGGGGGGGGTGAGGGGGTGGGGTGAGGGGATGGGGTGAGGGGGTGGGCTGACGGAGTGGGCTGAGGGGTTGGGGTGAGGGGTGGGGTGAGGGGGTGGGGTGAGGGGGTTTCGTGAAGGGGTGGGGTGAGAGGGTGGGGTGAGGGGGTGGGCTGAGGGGGTGGGGTGAGGCGGTGGGGTGAGGGGGTGGGGTCGCTGGGGTGAGGGGGTGGGGTGAGGGGGTGGGGTGAGGGGGTGGGGTGAGGGGGTAGTTTGAGGGGGTGGGTGAGGGGGTGGGCTGAGGGGGTGGGGTGAAGGGGTGGGGCAAAGGGGTGGGGTGAGGCGGTTAGGTGAGGCGGTGGGGTGAGGGGGTGGGATGAAGGGGTGGGGTGAGGCAGTGGGGTGGGGTGAGGCGGTGGGGTGAGGGGGTGGGATGAAGGGGTGGGGTGAGGCAGTGGGGTGGGGTGAGGCGGTGGGGTGAGGGGGTGGGATGAAGGGGTTGGTTGAGGGGGTGGGGTGAGGCGGTGGGGTGAGGGGGTGGGATGAAGGGGTGGGGTGAGGAGGTGGGGTGAGGCAGGGGGTCTCACTTGGTGGAGCACCTCCGATCTGGGCATCGGCAACCACCCGGTCCTCGGGCCCGCCAGCGAGCTCCAGTTGCCCTCTGCTCATGCACGGTGAGAGGCTGCAGTACAAATGCACCCCCTCCGGTTTTCCCCCACTCCCTGCGGTGTGGCCATTCCTCTCCTGGTGGGGGGGCGGTGGAGGGGGGGGGGGGGGGGCGACGCACACAAACATCAACAGCATGCAGCCCAGGGTTGGGTCTAAGATGGCATGGGTGCACAGGGCACCTGGCCAATGCGGCTGGCATGGGTGGGTGTGGCCATGTGGGTCAGTATGGGGGTTGGATCATCCCCCTTGGGATCGCGGGGAGAGGCATGACATATGTGTGGGGGGTAGAGGGGTTGGTGCCAGGGGCACAGTGCTGGGTACTCAGCCTGGCTGCCCTGAGCAAGTTGTGCAGCTTATCTGCCAAAGCAATCTCATGTACCCTTTTTGCCATCTTGATTTCTCTCTTAACTGTATTGCGACAACCTCTATTCTCCTCAAGGGATCCACTTAATCTCAGCTGCCTGTGCATCTCATATGCGTCGTTCTTTTTGACCTGGTCCTCAATAACTGAGTCATCCAGGGTTCCCTTCTTCTACCAGCCTTGCCCTTCACCCTAAAAGGAATGTGCTTGCCCTGAACCCTGCTTAACACACTTTTGAAAGCCTCCCACTTACCAGCCATCCCTTTGTCTGCCAACAGACTCCCCCCATCAACCTTTGAAAGTTCCTGTCTAAAACCATCAAAATTGGCCTTGCCCCAATTTAAAATGTTAACTTTTGGGCCAGACAGACCTATCATTCTCCATACCTATCTTAAAACTAATGGAACTATGGTCACTGCTCCCAAAGTGATCCCTCACTAACGCTTCTGTCACCTGCCCTTCCTTATTCCCGAAGAGGAGGTCAAGTTTTGTCATCCACATACTGAATGAGAAATTCTTCCTGAATACACTCGACAAATTTCTCTCCATCCAAGCCCATAATGCTCTGGTTGTCCCAGTTAATGTTGGGAAAGTTAAAGTCCCCTAACTATTATCACCCTATTTTTCCTACAGCTATCTTAATCTCCTTCCATATTTGCTCCTCAATTTCCCCACTGAATATTTGGGGGCCTGTAGTACAATCCTATCAATGATCTCTCCCTTATTATTTTTCAGTTCTACCCATATAGACTCAATGGGCGAACCCTTGGATATATCCCCTCTCAGTACTGCCGTGATATTCTCCCTAATCAAATACATAACTCCCCCTCCTCTCTTACCTCCTATTCTATCTTTCCTATAGCATCTGTACCCTGGAACATTGAGCTGCTAGTCCTGCCCCTCCCTGAGCCATGATTCAGTAATAGCTATAATATCCCAGTCCCATGTCCCAATCAATCCCTGAGTTCACCTGCCGTGTCCGCCAGGCTCTTGCATTGAAATAAATGCAGTTTAATTGAAACTTCCCTTGTTCTCTGCCCTGCTTTCCCAGACCTTCTGTCCGGTCATTTTAATGCACTCTCGCTGTTTTATTTCTCTTAGCCTTACTGGACCCATTCACTGAGTTCTCCACAGTCTCTGTTCTCTGGCCCTTTTTGATTTTTGACATTGGTTTCTCTACCTGTCACTTTTCCGCTTATTGCCTTTTGTTCTAGTCCTGACGAGATGCAGGCTGTCCGGCTTGTACAAGTCCCACCTCCCCCAGAACCGGTTCCAATGTCCCAGGAATTTGAATCCCTCCCTCTTGCACCATCTTTCAAGACATGTATTCATCCTATCTATCCTGATATTCCTACTCTGATGAACACGTGGCACTGGTAGCAATCCTGAGATTTTCTGGGCGGGATTCTCTGATCCTGAGGCTAAGTGTTGACACCTTCGTAAGCAGCGTCACGTTTCTCAACAGCATCAACATAGCCTCAGGAGCAGCGATTTTGACCCCGACAGCTCCAGCTGCTGATCCCCAGCATCAGATGGGTGCCGCGGGTCTGCACATGCGCAGTGGGACCAGTGCCAATGCGTGCATGCGCAGTGGCTCCCTTCTCCGCGCCGGCCCCGACGCATCATGGCATAGGGCTACAGGGGCCTGCGCGGAACAAAAGAGGCCCCCAGTCCGAGAGGCCAGCCCGCCGATCATTGGTCCCGATCGCGGGCCAGGCCACAGTGGAGACTACCCCGGGGTCGGACACCCCTCCCCCCCAACCAGGCCTCCCCAGATGCATGCACGCTGAGGTAAGAACAGGTATGAACGGCGTCTGCGGGACTCGTTTTTTTTTTGCATGGCCACTAGGCCCATCCTGGCCAGAGAATCGCCGCCCCGACCGGCGGCTCACCAACCGCGCCGATGCCAATGGCGCCGATTCTCCGCTCACCGGAGAATCGGCGGACCGGCATCAGGGTGACGTCGTGTGATTTGCGCCTGTCCCGGCGATTCCTCAGCCCGGCTTGGGCTGAGGGTACCCACCCACTACCTTTGATGTCCTGCTTTCTAGATTTACTTCTGACTCCCTAAATTCAGCTTGTGGGACCTCATCACATTTTTTACCTATATTGTTGGTGCCTATATACACCATGACAGCTGGCTGTTCATCCTCCCCCTCCAGAATATCCTGCAGCCGCTTCACGACATCCTTGACCCTTGCACCGGGAGGCAATATATCATCCTGGAGTCTTGTTTGTGTCTGCAGAAATGCCTGTCAATTCCCCTTACCATTGAGTCCCCTATCACTATTGCTCAGCCACTCTTTTTCCTGCCCTCCTGCTCACAGAGCCAGTCACGGTGCCAGGAACCTGGCTGCAGCCGCCTTCCCCTGGTGGGCCATCTCTCCCAACAGTATCCAAAATGGTATGTCTGTTTTGCTGGGAGATGACCGCAGGGGACCTTTGCACTGCCTTCCGACTCTTCCTCTGTCTGGTGGTCACCCATTTCCTATCTCCCTCAGTAATTTTTAACTGCGGCATGACCAACTCGCTAAACATGCTATCCACGACATCCTCAGCATCGTGGATGGTCCAAAGTGAATCCATCCGCAGCTCCAGAGCTGTCAAGTGGTCTAACAAGAGCTGCAGTTGGACATACTTATTGCATATGAAGAAGCCAGGGACACCAGAAGGATCCCTGAATTTCCACATCGCACAAGAGGAACATGGCACAGATCTGGCATCTACTGCCATGACTTAACTCTTAAGTTAACTTACAACAACGACAATGCCAAGAGAAAAAGACAAAAAAAAGAAAAACTACAAGAAAAATTACTTACCAGTCACCAGCCAATCACTTCCCTGCTGGTCGAGGTGACTGAGTTGACTACTCCCAGAATCCTCTTCTGCTGCTTCTGTTGGATGATGATCTTCCTCCTGTTTGTCACTGGAGGGGTCCTTCAGCTACTCACAGCACAGTCAGGTGATTGAATTTACGTCTTCCAGAATCAATCTTCTGACCGAGATAACCTTCTTTACCCCTGTTTGTCCTCCTCACAGTGCTTTTGTTTTTTGGTTTGAGGAGGAAAACACTAATGTAGTGTTTCGGGCTCAACCGCTCTTTGACACCAGTTCTTCGGCAACCCACAGTGCAGTCAAGGTGACTGAGTTGACTTCTCCCAGAATCCTCTTCTGCTGCCTCTGATGGATGATCATCTTCCTTCTGTTTGTAACTGGAGGGGTTCTACGGCTACCCACAGTATAGTCGAGGTGACTGAATTGATTTGTTCGTATGGTGGGCTCTGGACATCCTCCTAAATTGTGGGATTTGGTGTCTTTGCATATTGTAGCCAGGCACCTACATTTACAGATTTCACTTTTGTTATCAGACCAATAACTTTTTCTGTTGATTTTATTTGAAACCAAACTCCCATTTCTGAGAATATTTTAATGTTTAAATCCTCCCAAAGTCTGTCGCAACGCAACCCAGGTTACCTTTGGGCTCAGCGGTGCTGCTGTGTCAATGGTAGGAAATATTTCATGGCTACAAGAAATTGACCACTATTGATACAGTATTCAGCATAGTAGCACAAGTCGATAGCACTGTGGCTTCACAGCACCAGGGTCCCAGGTTCGATTCCCTGCTGGGTCACTGTCTGTGCGGAGTCTGCACGTTCCCCCCATATGTGTGTGGGTTTCCTCCGGGTGCTCCGGTTTCCTCCCACAGTCCAAAGACGTGCAGGTTAGGTGAATTGGCCATGATAAATTGCCCTTAGTGTCCAAAAAGTTTCAGAGGGGTTATTGCGTTATGGGGATTGGGTTGACGTTGTGGTGATCACAAGTTAACCAGATGCAACACAACTGAGCGACCACTAGAGGGAGCACGGGAGAGCCATATAAATAGATCAGGACAGGAAGTGAGGACACACTCTTCACAGCAGGGGGGCTGGTAAGCAGGACACACAGCAAGCAAAGCTGGTAGTTAGCACTGGAAGGTAGTTCTAGGTCGGGTGTCTTAATAAAGCTCGCAGTCTCAAGTGTGGAGAAGATGCTTTATTGTGGGTTCGTTCAGTTTCCAGAGCTCGACCTAGAACTACCTTCCAGTGCTAACTACCAGCTTTGCTTGCTGTGTGTCCTGCTTACCAGCCCCCCTGCTGTGAAGAGTGTGTCCTCACTTCCTGTCCTGATCTATTTATATGGCTCTCCCGTGCTCCCTCTAGTGGTCGCTCAGTTGTGTTGCATCTGGTTAACTTGTGATCACCACAGACGTGAGGGCTTAAGTGGGTCGGTGCAGACTAATTGGGCTGAATGGCCTCCTTCTGCACTGTTTGTTCTATGTTCTATTCAAGAAGGGCAATATTTGTGAACCAAGTCTGGATCTCTGGTGCAGTGGTTCCCAACTTTTCTTTACTTCGTGGCACATCTTTGTACTGTAAACAATTTTGAGGCTCACCTTTTTTCTCCAAATGAACTTCCCTCTTGTAAATCTTTAAAACCTCCAAAAACATGTCAAGCCACCAGTTAATACAATTTTTACAGTTCAAGAAAAATGAAAGCCTTATCGCCATTTACCTGGCAAATATAATATTGGATCCTTTTTCTGCTTTTCTTAACTTTATGCTCCTTACTGTTGTCTTTTTTCCTTGCTGGGAACTTGTTCAACCTATCCCCGCCTCCCTTGCTTCTCCCAAGCTTTTGCATCTGTTTTATGCGTTTTTTTCTGCAGGCGCACAGGGCCTTTGTCTTCAATTCCGTGGTCGGTATCTCCAATTCCCAAAGAAACCTGAGAGCTACTTTATAAGTGACAGCCAGGAAAGGGCTGCACAGGTGGTTCGTAATGTTTTATGTCGGTAATCCGAACCATGCATGTGCTGGTCGGGATTGGGCCACACATGCACAGTTCTGATTTTTTACATCGGTTGGGCCCATGCACCTGACTAATGTAAAAAAATCCAAACCGTGCATGTGCATCCCGTTCCCAGCCAGCACATGCATTAGAGGCCCAAGGTTCATCAGGACTTGAAGATGCTGACCACAGAGCTGAAAGCGAAGATTGGATTTACTTTCTTTATATTAATGTTTAATCACTTTGTCTCTTATTTTGCAGCACACCGGTTGGAAACCTCTGCTCTAGCGGGTTATAAACTAAAATTGAATTGCTTGGCCTTTTAAACCTATTTTCGTAATCAAGCATGATGTGGAGATGCCGGCGTTGGACTGTGGACTGGGGTGGACACAGTAAGAAGTCTTACAACACCAAGTTAAAGTCCAACAGGTTTGTTTTGAATCACTAGCTTTCGGAGCACAGCTTCTTCATCAGGTGAGTGAAGAGGTGGGTTCCACAAATTCAATGATGCAAGATGATACTTTGAATGTGAGTCTTTGCAGGTAATTAAGTCTTTACAGGTCCAGATTGTGTGACTAGAGAGAGGGATAATCCCAGGTTAAAGAGGTTACCCTGTCCTGGCTTGAGACAATTCACACCTCTTTAACCTGTGATTATCCCTCTCTCCAGTCGCACCGTCTGGACCTGTAAAGACTGAATTACCTGCAAAGACTCACATTCAAAGTATCATCTTGCATCATTGAATTTGTCTATATATGTGTTTGTGGAACCCACCTCTTCATTCACCTATACATTAAAGAGCTAATGTTAAATGGACCTCCAAATAAGCAAAGTGACATCTTAATATAAACACAAAATACTGCAGCTTCTGGAAATCTGAAATAAAAACCAAATGCTGGAAAAAACCCAGCAAATCTGGCAGCATTTGTCGAAAGACAAACAACGTTAATGTTTTGAGTTCTTGTGACTCTCTTTCAGAGCTGAAGAGGGATAGAAAGGTAATGGATTATATGGTTGGAGAGTGGGTAAAGAATGGAAGGTCAGGGATGGGTAAAAACAAAGGAGAGATTGCCAAAGATGTCATGAGCACAAGACAAAGGAGTATTAAAGTCAGTATTAAAGACTAAACAAGGTTCTGATAGTGGAATAATGGTAAGATAGAATGTGTTAATAACAGAACAAGGCCCAGAGCTCTGTGAAAGAAAAACTATTTACAGGGGGCCCTGTGGGGGGAGGTGAAAAATATCATCATGGAGGAAATATCATCATGGTCTGAAGTTGTTGAACTCATTGTTAAGTCTAAAAGATTGTAAAGTGCCCATTCGGAGGAAGAGGTGCTCTTCCTCCAGTTTGTGTTGGGCTTCACTGGAACATTGCAGCAGGCCAAGGATGGAATTGTGGGTATGGGCAGGAACATTGGTCAGCCTATGTGGACCTGCTCATTCAGTCAAACTAATCAGGTTGAATAGAATGATAATGAAACAGAATTGTGCCAAGAATGATTTCAAGGAGTTCACAGGGGGAAGATGCACATGAGGGAGGGTCACAGGAAGGAGGTACAAAAGAGGGAGGGACTACTGCTGTTGCAGGGTTTAGAGCAGAGGCTGAAATTCCTTTTGAAAGAGCAGTGTTCTTTGGACCGTGATTGTCATGTGGTGGTTGACATCTATAGCCTCTCACAGGAAAGCCTGTTTGCTGCTGGACCTGGTGACCACACATTACCAGTGTCTGTAAAATTGACCACACCCAACCTTTTCACCTCTGGACTCTTCCAGAATGTTACCTGCAATGTATTCTGGGTCCCAAAAAGAAAATGCTGGGAAATCTCAGAAGTTCCCATTTCTTTGTTCCTTCTCGTCATCACCCCTCTGCTGTTCCAATGGCTCAGCACACCTATCACTCTTCTGCAGATTGAAGATCAGTGATACGTCACAAAGCCGTGGTAAGATATCTGTTATCCTGTTAAGGCAGCATCCAAACGTGTGATCATAGTCAGTGTAGACCTACTTGGGAGCTGTGCTTGAAGCTCTCTGGAGGTGGATTCTCTCTCTATTGCAGACATTCTCACTGTGTCACTAATCCACTAGCAATCGAGTTTGACAAATCCATCCTCTCTGCTAATGCAGAGTGTGTACATTGCTTGTCTGTCAGTACTGCGCTAAGTTGCTGATGCATCTTTAGCATTCTTCTTCCCTGCCACCAGTGTCTATGAACATTGTGTGTTGAGAGCTCCCAGCATAAATCTAACTGACTATCTGAACCCAACAAAACACGATGCACCAGTCCATGGCTATAAATGGTACATCCTCGGAAGGAACAAGGCCTTGGAGGAATCAGTCTTTTGAGTAGCCTGTGGCAACAAAAGTCTTGGAAGAGAAAATAAAGTTTCGAACTTAGTTATGGCAAAGTCACAATCTGCAATCACTATATCCAGTATTCCCACTGCTGAGGCATTGATGAAAAGCAGTCTATATATATGTCTGCCAGAGACGGTTGTAATTCTATCATCAGTAATCTGCAAATTCTCTGACTCTGCAACTTTGACTGAGAAGGTCGCTGATGTACTGCTTATTTCTAGGATGCCCGCCACTGCATCTTTTGAGGTATACCATTTGTGGCAGACCATCTCCAGTCCTCTGTCTCTCTTCCTCACATTTTGCGGCCTCTTCTCCAACAGGAGCAAATAAAAACAGACATTTGAGTGACCCGTTTGAGGTATCGAGTGTATTTGGATGGATGACTGAGACAGATGCATCACATTACGTATAGATTGAGATAAGTGGTAATGTTGGGGAGGTGATGAAGTGCATTGAAAGTGAAAGATGTGAGGATTTGATAGGATGGAAAATGCTTTGCAAGGCAGAGTGAAAGAGGAGGAACTTAAGGTACAGAATGCAGCAGAATTGCAAATGTGTTCACGTTTCATGATTTGGCTCGCTCATTAACTTGCTCCTGCATTACACCCATAACCTGAGCCCTCCTGCTGTTTACCTCTTCCTCCATCTCCCAACATATCTTGATGCCAACCATGACAGCAGCAAGGTTTCTTCCTCCTTTTGATTGAGAAATGTCTGTCCACCCAGTCCCGGACTGCACCCAATAGTAGTTCCAACAAGGCATCACTAAATATGAATGAGGCTGCCCTTGTTCTATGTGCACCATCTCTCCTGAATAATCTCCAATTCTCGTCTGCACACTGTCCCAATATAAGCAGCTGAGATTGGATCACCCATGTGCACATGATGTGGAGCTTGGGGTCGTAGTTTCTGACCCATTCAGATGACTTCCATGCTTCCCCCTCGCCAGGCAAGTCCAGGCTCCTCCCACTGCATGGAAACAACCTTCAGATTTCTATCAAAGCCAACAGTGCTTGCTGCATTCAAATTCAACCCTGCACAGATCAACTATTTTTATTATCATACTACATCAAAACTTATTCTTTCAGCCTCCTAGATATTTTGTGAACTATCTTCTGTTGCATTTTATGTAATATGCACATCTCAACAATGAAAACAGTCAAATAACCTGCTCCCAGGTTTCCAGAACTGCATTCAAATATCTTGATTATTCATTTCGCTCCATTTCAACAAGTGTAAAGAGCAAATCAATTCTCCCTCCCCAGGCTTCTCAAATAAGGTTGGACAGCTTATTCTGTAAGTATGTGGCAGGCCGCATACTCTGCAAGCGAGAGTTGGCATTGCTGAATGTTGGATCTGTTTTGTATGTTCTGACTACTTAATAATAATCTTTTATTAGTGTCACCAGTAGGCTTACTGCACAGACGTTTCTGTGAAATTCCCATAGCTGCCACATTCCGGCACCTGTTTGGGTACACTGAGAGAGGATTCAGAGTGTCCAATTCACCGAACAAGCACCTTTTTCGGGACTTGTGGGCGGAAACCAGAGCACCCGGAGGAAACCCACGCAGACATGGGGAGAACGTGCAGATTCTGCGCAGGTGGTTACCTAAGCGGGAATTAAACTCAGAACCCTGGCTCTATGAAGCAACAGTGCTAACCACTGCGCTACCATGCTGTGCTTGCACCTAGATTCTTGAGTGAATGTATTCAGTCACTTCAAAGCCAGTGAAATCCCCAAGCATTATAAAATGAAACATGCTATAGTTTTGATATAGTTCTTGAAACGTCCCTTCAACAATAATGTCTCACAACTACATTCACCCAAAGCACCAACATGATAGTTTTCTGTGTCCCACCATCTATTTAATGATTTCTCCGCAACGCTGAGCTGAACCACTGTTCCCGTGTAGGGGCAGCACGGTAGCATGGTGGTTAGCATAAATGCTTCACAGCTCCAGGGTCCCAGGTTCGATTCCCGGCTGGGTCACTGTCTGTGCGGAGCCTGCACGTCCTCCCCGTGTGTGCGTGGGTTTCCTCCGGGTGCTCCGGTTTCCTCCCACAGTCCAAAGATGTGCGGGTTAGGTGGATTGGCCATGATAAATTGCCCGTAGTGTCCTAAAAAAAAGGTAAGGTTAAGGGGGGGGTGTTGTTGGGTTACGGGTATAGGGTGGATACATGGGTTTGAGTAGGGTGATCATTGCTCAGCACAACATCGAGGGCCGAAGGGCCTGTTCTGTGCTGTACTGTTCTATGTTCTATATTCTATCCTGTAGCCATTTCAACTGGCAGTAAATCTGACTCCTTGACAACTCGATTAAATGGTCTGAATTTCCATTCTAATCATTTTTTCGATTGCCGGGGGTCAGGATTGGCAGCTGGCGGAGAGCTTTATGTGGCACATTTACTATTGGGTTCACCTGTTAAGGAGCATAGTACAAATTAGTGCCAAATCTGAGGTCAATTTCACTCTGTTCTGGCCTTATGCTCAATGTGAGCTGGATTGCAACCGTACATGCACATTTCACATAAGGTCCATCACTGTTTGCGGAGAGGAACCTTTTATCTCTGCTGTCTGGGCTGAACTCCAAAGCAGGTCCCGGAGGTGGTAAGGACAATGTTTTAACAGATTGTGCCACCCAATGCACCTGCAAGCCTTATTAAGTCTGCATGTGTGGAGAGTATAATAATTCCCAGTTCAGATGCTGAATAACTAATGCGCCTTACTGGCAGGGACAATGAGTTCAAGTGCTCATGTCTCATTAACTGCACAAGAACTTTGACACATCATAGCACATTCTGTTACTTAAGTATCTGCTAAACAAACAGAACTGAATCAACTAACAGCTTTGTCTTCATCCTGCAGAAATTCTGCCTCTAATAAATCTGAGAAGAGTATTGTGTTTCTACTTGTAGAGAAGTCAGAGCAAGCTATCTATTTATGTGAATTACAGAGGGAAGCAGATGTTGTACAGGTGATGAGATCTGTGGCCAGGTGTTTCATACCTACAGCCCCAGATCCATGCATTTCTATTTATAAATATAAAAACACATCACTTTTTGAATAGTGTGTACATCTTGTAGCCCCGGGAGTCATTAAATACCCACATCTGATGCTGTATCCAAAACAAAATACACAGTTAGCAGATCTCTTTTTTAATCACAATGTTTTTTGTGTGGAAATGCTATAAAATGCGTTTAAGATGATTAAAGGTTATGAGAGGGTGGATGGTGACAAACTATTTCATCTGCATGGGGAAATTGAGAACTTGGTAGCAGGGGGTAGCTGGGTGAGGCATAAACATAAATTTAGAGGGAGACCATTTGGCATCAACGACAGGAAGCATTTCTCCACCAAGAAGGGCCGTGGAAATAGAGACCTCTTTCCCCCAAAAAGCCTTTCAGCCTTTGATAATTGAAAACGTCAAAACTGAGTTTGGTACAATTTTGTTTGGCATGAGTATTAAGGAAAGCGGAACTGAGGCAGGTTAAATAGAGTTAAGCTGCAGATTGACCATGATCCAGCTGAATGGGGAGCTGAATGGCCTCTTTAGTCCCACAGCGTTCACAGTGTGCACTGTGCAGCTCATTGGGAAATGTAGTGTTATTTGGTCATTGTTAAATTAGAGGATTGCAAAGAGGGGATAGTCTGTTTACTGAAGAACAATACCATGGGACTCCTCCTAGAATTAGAGAGAGAAGGAGTTTATAAATTTCTGAGGAAGGAGAAATAATGAATGGAGCACCACCCAGACACTTTTACAGCAAAGTAGCTCTTAGCGGAGATTAATCTTGTTTCTGGTTAATGTTCCTCTCTTGATTGTGGTGGGTTGTCTGTTATGACAAGGTAAAGAGCATTTTAGCACAAGCAGGTTTTAATAACAGGCTAAAACTTCACCTTTAATTACAAAACTCTGTTTTTTTTCCGAAGAAATAAAATGCAGATTTAATACAAATTGGTCCTTCTATATTTTTGAAATTCGTGAGAATGAAGGCTAGGCAGGAGATTCCTACATGTCTATATTGCTTTGTAAAAACTGGAACAATTGGATGGAGGTCATTTGTGGAAGCACATAAGGTATGACAATGTGCGATGAGGTATGGGTGCGACATTGGAAACCCGGGGCAGGTGGGAATCTCTCTGGAAATTTTTCCCAAGCAAAAATTGAGATTAGCAGTCGGACGCTGACTTAGACCTCTAAAAGGACAAACTGGTTATGGAACCTTATTAGCAGGAACTGACTGGCAGTGGCAGTTTTCAATCAATGAAAAGTAAATTTGTGCGAATCACTGTAGCATGAATCTAAATTAACAGTTGCAACTTGGGTGTGAGTCGTCAACTCTCTAAAAGTAGACACCATTTGCTATCACACAGAGTGTGAGATGAGGCCTGAGTGTGATAAGGTGTGAGCATTAACTTGGGGATTTTGTTCAGGGCAGAATGGAGGTGCTGCTTTTTATATCTTTTTCTCAGCCTTCAGAATCTAGTGAGTGTTCAAGGCTTTAATAAGTGAGTAGGTACATGATTCTTTGGGGGTGAGTTTTTAAGATTTTATCCTTCCAAATATGCCCTTTAGTTTAACCAGTAGTTGCGAGATATAAGTATTGCATTAAATTTATAGATTAACACATTAAACTACTTGGAATGACTGCATACAATAGTTGATACTTCAAAACTAGAAACCTAATTAGTTAAATTAAACAAAATGACAGGGCAGGTGATGTGTTGCAGCTACCGCATGTGGGGGCTGGTGAACACCAGTCTGATCCACGGCAACCATATCTACAGTAATTGTCTGCAGCTCGAAGAACTTTGGGTAGTGCGATGCATCAGGGAGGGAGAAAGTTACTGAGAAATTTTGTTCCAGGAGACAGTCATGCCCCTTTGACGACAGAGATTTGGTCTCTGGCCAGCGATAGCAGGGTATGCCTAGGAGTGAGGCAGGAATGGGGATTTAGAAAGTAGCAATGGAGAAACCTTAGCCCTTGCAATTGTCCAACAGGTTTGAAGTTCTTTCCTCCTGTGTGAACGGGAGCAGGGACTGCAGGGAGGATGAACAAACTGACCACGGCAACATGGTACAGGGAGGCATCAAGTGAGGGGGTGGGGGTGAGTGCAACAAAATACAGCTGGGTTAAGGAACAGTAAAGTTAAGAGATGGATACTGTTCTCTGTGACTGAGAGCATGACTCCCACAGGCTGCGTTGCCTGCCCAGTGCCAGGGTTAAGGACATCTTCTCAGCACTGGAACGGAACCTGATGGGGGAGGAGAAGGATCCAGTTGTCATGATCAATGGCATAGGTACAACTAATATGGAAGTTCTGTTCAAGGAATGTGAGCAGCTAGGGCCTAAATAAAAAACAGAACCACGAAAAAAAATCTCTGAATTACTATCTGAGCCACAAGAAAATTGGCATGGGGTAAATAAGATTAGAGAGTTGAATGTTGTTGCTCATGGGTGGCATGGAAGAAATGGGTTTCGATTCAAGGGGCACACTTTCCAGTACTGGGAAAAGTGGAAGGAGTACCATTGAAATTGCCTTCACTTCATGCACTGGAATCAGTGTACTGATTAATTGTATAACTAGGGCCATAGAGAGGGCTTTAAAATAAAGAGGTGGGATAGAGTTCACCTGAGGGGATATTTGGAAAGTAAAAGAGACAGGTCAAGGCAATAGGGCAGGGTAGTGCTATGGGTATGATAACTAGAGTGTGACAGGAAGGGGCAAAGCGTACAAACCATAAGAGTGCATCAGGAAATAACATTAGAGTTGGGGAAAATGGTAAAAGACAGAATTGAATGCTCTTTACCTGAATGCACACAGCATCATAATAAGACGGAAGAATTCATGGCGCAAATAGAAATAAATGAGTATGATGTAACCATCGCAATGGTTACAAAATTATCAAGGTGAGGACTTGGATATTCAAGGTTATCTAACATTTCACAAGGTCAGGGAGAATTGAAAAGGATTTGAGGTCAGTTTGTTAATAAAGGATGAGATCAGTACAATGGTGAAAAAATAATCTTGGTCTGAGGATCAAACTGTAGAATCAGTTTGGCTGGAGATAAGAAGTACCAAAGGAAGGTGAATGAAATGAAAGTTGCTATAGTTCTATGGACCATAGATCTTTGAGAGGGAGCTGATTGATGATCACCACTCTTCAGACGAGAGGCAAGGTGGAAAGGCTGGGTCGTCATGAATAACCTCAGCTGGTATGGGAATTGAATCTGTGTTGTTGGCCTCTGTCTGCATCATGAACCAGCCATTCAGCCAACTGAGCTAACCCCAAAAGGAAAGTAGTCACTGGTGAGAGTAGCCTGAGGGCTGGGACAGAGTATAAAGAAAGAAAGAATAGGGACTTGTATGAAAGAAACAACAGTAAGTGTGGGAGATTTTAATCTTTATATAGATTACATGAATCAAATTACCTCAGAGAGTTCTGAAATTCTACCACCCTTCATGAGAAACATTTCCTTATTTATTTCCTTAATGGGTTGGCTCTAATTTTTAGACTTTACTCTATAGTCCTAGACACCCCACCTAGCAGAAATAGTGGATTGGATTCTCCGTTTCACGGACCCCACGCTGTCATAACAACTGTGGCCTTTCACACCAAAATAACTGGCATGAAAAGGCCCCATATTCATAGCTCTGCAGGGGGCTAGCAGGGACCCGTTGTGAATCTAGCAGCTTTAGCTGCAGATATGAGCCCCAGCACTTCCAGGTCAGAGGGAACACATGCGCACGGCGGAGGCTTCTAGCAGCCGTGCCGTGCTCCATGGCGGACTTAGACCGTGGATCTCGGCCTCCTAAATAGTGCCCCCAAACGGCCGTGCGCCCAACGTGGACCGCCCGCTCAAAAATAGCCCGGTCCCGTATGAGGCCCACCCATGCCCTCTGATCGGCCCGCAGCAGCCACTCGAGTATTCCGAATGGCTGGGACCATATCAGATCCACGCCGTTGGGACTTCGGCCGGTCAGGGGCGGAGAGTTACCTCCTGGGTACGCCGCTTTTCGGGGCCCGGAGAATCGGGGAACCTGCGCCGGTCCCGATTCCATGCGCCAAAGTGGATTCTCCACCCCGACGCCAGACCCGATTTCGGCATCGGGGTGCGGAGAATCCAGCCCAGTGTATCCCTATCTACGCTACCTGTTTCTCTTCAGATTCTGAAAACATAAGTCAAATAACCCCTTAACCTTCTAAATTGCAGTGTATACAATCCTATTTTTTTAATCTCTCCTCATAACTTATCTCTTGTCGTCCACATGTTATAGTAAATATACATAACATTCTTTCCATGGCCAATATATCCTTCTTAAGATGTGACGTCAGGTCCGCTCACTGTAATCCAGGTACAGTCTGACCAGGGCATCATGTGGCTGAAGCATGACTTTCACCCCCTTGTACACTGCTCCTCTAGATATAAAGGGCAGCATTTCATCAGTCTTTTTGATTGTTTTCTGCAGTTGCTCATTAAATTTCCACGATCTATGTACCCAGACCCCAAGAAGTTGTGGACCTCCACTGTTTCTGGCTTTTCACCATTTAGAACATACCCTGTTCTATCCTTTTGTAGTATTTTTTGTCCATAATATTTGTGTCACCTTTTTAAACCATTGGTGTATATGAGTAGTAGTTAAAGCAAGGGTCAAAGTGACTGTGTGAAACTAAACTGTGGGTTTGATATGGTAATGAGCCTAGAAATATTTCAAACAGATGTTTATGTAAGGTAATTTAGTAAGGATGTTTATAGAACAGTTGATTTGAATGGGTTGTTGTGATTCAAAGGAGATGATAGAAAGGTGTTGTAGGTAAAGCATGGATTGAGTGAGTTTACTTTTCTTTTAAATTCTGAAAGCTAAAGTAAATAAATAAAGCCAATCAATTCTGGGAGGGAATATTTGTAAAGAGACAGGGTGAGACAATGGAGAGATAAAAGGGAAAGAACGTATTTAAGGAGATACTGAAACCTATGGGAGGAGTCATTTTCGATCTCAGCAGGCAGCAGGAATTGCTGGACAACTCCTAGAAAGCAGTGTTAACTAAATCAGATCTGGAAAACCAGCTGCTGTTAACCACAGAGGGCACCCCAAGGGAAATGAAAGGCATACGGTGTGGTAAAATATTACTGGATTTTCATGGGTTTTAAAATATATAAGAAGTTACTGAAGTGATAAGGGGAAGGTTAGCTCTGAAAGTGAATAAATAAGGATTGTGTGGAAATATCTTAAAGTATTGGTATAGTGTGAAGGCATTGTTGTGTTTAAGAGTAATTCTATTATTATTTTCCCATTTATGAAAAAAAATGAACAATCTCCCATTTTCACACATTGAATATATTTACCAATTTTCTACCCACTCACTTAACCTATCAACATCAATCATGATCTTGTTATTTGGCAGAAAAGGCTTGAGAGGCTAAATTGCTTACTGTCATTCCTATGTTCCTAAATTTCCTCTCTTCGTGCAACCTTCAAATCATCTGCTTCTTTTGTAAAGGTTGAGGCAACATACGTATTTAGTTGTTTAACCATGTTCTCTGCATTGATATAAAGATTTCCCTTTGGGTAACTTACATGGATTTTATATGTTCATAAAATATTTTAGGATTTGACTTAATGATGCCAGCGAATCTTTCCTTGTTGTGTCTCTTTACCACACATAGCAGCATCTTTCCAATTCTCTCCAATGATGTTCATGGTCTTCTTGATTCTGCCTGAATCTTACTCCAGACTGTTATGTTCATGTACCATGATAATAAACGATTCTGTGTATGTCAACATTTAGTTCATGACTAGTTATTTAATGTTGAATAAACTGGGTGGACTAAACGTTTGCTCACCAAACTGTGGAGCTTCTAACCATGCGACTAACAGCTTCTGTAACTCTGACGATGACTGGTTTTGTCCCGGTTCCAGTGTCCTGTTCCTCTTGCATGACACCTAATGGTCGGAGGCTATATGCACTTGTTATATTCACTTGTTATATACACTGTTACTGCATATCATTACACAGACGTTAGTCACAAGTTTCTACTTTTTATTTTCTCTTAAATTTTATATCCTTTGCTATCCAGGGTACACTAATTTTGGATGCTTCACCCGTCTCCCTTCAAAGGAATGTGTCGATTTGTCTCTGATGTCTCTCTTCCCTGAATTTTTTTTCTTTTCCCTTTCCTGGGATGAGGGCATTGCTGGCAAGACCATTATTTGTTGCCCATACCTAATTGCCCATACCTTGAACTGAGTGGCTTGCTGGGCCATTTCAGAGGGTATTTAAAATTCAAGCACATTGCTGTGGGTCTGAAGCCATATGTAGGCCAGACCAGGCAAGGTTGGCAGATTTCTTTCCCTGAAGGACATGTGCATACTCATTGACACCCTGCACAAAGGGGAAGCCCACAAACCTTGCAAAGCCACTTGTGCACTCTGCCTCCTGCTTTCCGACCAAAGAGAAGGTTATGTACTCCTCTCTCTTGCCATGAAGTATGTGAGTTGGCTGCCATATATATCAGTGGGTGGCAAACGAGGACATCTTTGAGATGTAATCTGCTCCATTGACAGCTCTGACCTCACCCGGCTTGTGGATGCAGGTCTGTCTGAAAGAAGTGGCGGCAGATTTCAGGGAGCACCCCCTTCATAAAACGGATACATTGTGCACATTGTTCCGTGATGAGCCTGAGGTAAGAGAAATGTTTCCCGTGGATTTCACTTTGTGCTGCAAGCCCAGTTCCCTATCTTCTGACTCCTTCTGTGAGAAGCCTTCCTATTCTGTGCTGACTCTATTCAATCTCCCTGTCATGCTGGAGGCCAATTTGGGTAGCCAGCACGCGTGAATAGGAGAAAGTGGTGTGAGCTGAACACTTGTGCAGCACCAACGTCCTATAGAGTACACCAGCTTCAAGCAAATGTGGAAAACCTACGGCACTTATACAAACTCAGCAACAAGCCCAGGTCAATCTATGAGCAGCTGATCTGAAAGTAATAGATGATTTGAAAAGAACTGCACTCGAATCATGCACACGTGATGCAAATACAATTCTTCACCCAAAACAACACCCACGGCACCTACAATCTAGATGGTCAGAAGCCAAATTTTATTGCCATTCTCTGAGAAAGCTCTCCTGTACATATATCAGCAATTCTGCTCCATCCTTACCATGTTCCACATTCACATTAGGATAGATAAAGTCTCCTAATGCTACTACTCCATTACTTGTTTTTTTCCTTATTCTTTCCTGGGATATGGGAGTCACTGGCAAGGCCAGTATTTGTTGGCCATACCTAATTGCCCCAGAACAGGAGCCTGGTAGGGATCTACCGGGCAGTGTAATATCGTATGTAAATAAAACCATGTTTCTTTACTTTACTTAGTATGGACTCCCGTGTACTTATTAAAGTAGCCACCTCAATTTGCGCCTGCAGTTGACCGGCTTCATTTGTTACACAGCCGGCATTGATGTACATGTAACGTAATGGCTCCTTTATCAGATTTACTATTTCCTCATTCTGGCACCTGCAAATTTGGGGATATTTCTTATTTTGTTTCTTCATTTCACATTAAGCATCACTAAGGATGTTCTCTCTGAAATCTGGTAGCTGATGCAGCCACAACACCAACCTCAGAGTGCTGGTGGTTGTGAAGGTAAACATAGCCGTGAACTCTAATGGGTCTGGTCGGTTCCATGTTGGTGACGGGGACATCAGCTCTGTGTGGCAGTTTTCTGTTCAGTGTTGCATGGGGGTTTTCTGAGGCTTGCCATTCAAAGGACTGCATTTTCCCACTGGCACTGAGAACCAGCATCAGGACCAGGCACATCTCAGTGGCAGGTCTGCCAGCATAACTTTATGTGAGGCTTTGTATTGGCTGCCAGTTAAGGTCAGTGGGTGGAACAGGGATGCAGGAGGTTCAGCGAGAGAGCCCACAGGACTGGCTGATTAGGAATGCCACTGGGAGAGCGTGCACTGCAGAGATAAAAAAAATGAGCACTCTTGAAAGTCTGGAGGGAGTTTCACAGCGAAGAAGGCCCAGTTATTGGCCTTAAAGTTATTGGTCTTCACATTATTGGCCTTAAAGAGCTGATTATTGGGGAGGGGGAACGTGAGTGGAATCAACAGGAAGAGGGTGGGGAGGAAGAAGAGAAAAGCATGGGAGACGATGAGGTGGAGAAAGAGGAAAGAGGGGACAATGTAGCCAGTGCTTCTGTACCAGGGCTTGTCCTTGAAGAACTGGGTGGCATGCTAGCACAGTGGTTAGCACTGCTGCCTCTTTCAGGGACCCAGGTTCAAATCGTGCCTTGGGTACCTGTGCGGAGTCTGCACCTTCTCCCCATGTCTTCGTGGGTTTCCTCCGGGTGCTCTGGTTTCCTCCCACAGTCCAAAGATGTGCAGGTTATGTGGATTGGCCATGTTAAATTTCCCCTTAGTGGCCAGGTTAGGTGGGGTTACAGGGAAGGGACAGTGGAGTGGGGCAGTGGAGTGGGGTGCTCTTTCAGAGGATCAGTGTAGACTTGATGGGCCAAATAGCCTCCTTCTGCACTGTAGGAATTCTATTTTATGAAACTGGTTCTAATGGTGGTGGAGTGATAATGCCATTTGTCTAGTAGTCCAGAGATGACATGGGTTCAAATGTTACCAGGACAGCTGGTGGAATTTAAATTCAATGAATTATCAGGCATAAAGAGCTAGTCTCAGTAATGACGGGCGCGATTCTCCGCTGCCCACAACGGGTCAGAGAATAGCGGGAGGGCCTTCCCGACAATTTTCACGGCCTCCCGCTATTCTCCCCACCCCCCTCCGGCTGCCCCCCAACACGAATCGCTGCTCGCCATTTTTTACGGCGAACAGCGATTCTCCGCAGGCCGATGGGCCGAATACCGCGGAGTTTACGGCCGTTTTCACGAACGCGATCACACCTGCTTTCAGCATTTGTGAAAACGGCCGCAAAGTGCCCATCCCGGACAACCATGGCATCACGGCTGTGCCAAGGGTGGCATGGGCCTGCGATCAGTGGGCACCGATCGCGGGCAGCGGGTCCGATACCCGCGCACTATTTGTTCTTCCGCCGCCCCGCAGGATCAGTCCGCGGGGCGGCTGAGGGGCATGACGGCCCGCGCATGCGCGGGTTTGACGCGTCTGCGTGATGACGTAATCCGCGCATGCGCAGGTTGGAGCCGTCCAACCCGCGCATGCGCGGCTGACGTCATTGTGCGCGTCAGCCGTCGTGACGCTTGGCGCGCGGACTTAGCGACGGTCGCTAAGGCTGCGATGCCGTGCTTCACGGGGCCCCACTGCTAGCCCTGCCCGGGGGGGAGAATCGGGTCCCGGGAAGGGCATTTGCAGAGAATCGCGCCCCTCAACTATGAAACTATCATCAATTCTTTTAAAAAGCCAGCTTGTTCATTAATGGCCCTCAAGGAAGGAAATCTGCAGTCCTTACCTGCACTGGCCTACCTGTGACTCTTAACTACACTCTGAAATAGCTTAGCAAGCCATTCAGTTCAAGGGCAATTATGGATGCACAATAAATGCTGGTCTTGCCAAGATGCCCGAATTCCAAGAAGGAATAAAGAAGAAAATGGAACATTAGCCATTCTGATTCCCTATTCATAACAGCACTACATTCATTACCTTCCCTCTGTCAGTGCCTACGACATTGTCCACTTGACCACATTGCAAAATAACATCAATTAAACATTTCAGACAAAATTTAGGAATGAAATCATGCCATATTGCATATAAAGCTTTAAACTCCCTTAGTTCCTGCCTTTCCCACATCTTTACCTGTGTTATGCAGAAATACTCCATTGGTTGGTGGAAGGCTGCTGACTTTCAGTTGGGGAGCTGGCAGATGGCTTGGACGATGAGTTTGAGTAGCTCTAGGGCAAGAAATCCGTGCTTCAGACTGAACCAATTTGGCATACACTTGCAGATTTGGCAGCAAGCTGGGCTAGTGGGTGGAATGATAGCACAGTGGTTAGCACTGTCGCTTCAGAGCTCCAGGGTCCCAGGTTTGATTCCCGGCTTGGGTCACTGTCTGTGCGGAGTCAGCACGTTCTCCCCGTGTATGCGTGGAGTGCCTCCGGGTGCTTCACTTTCTTCCCACAGTCCAAAGATGTGCGGGTTAGGTGGATTGGCCACGCTAAATTGCCCTTAGTGTCCAAAAAAGGGTAGGTTGGGTTACTGGATTACAGGGATAGGGTGGTGGTGTGGACTTAAGTAGGGTGCTCTTTCCAAGGGTCAGTGCAGTCTCGATGGGCTGAATGACCTCCTTCTGAACTGTAAATTCTATGATTCTACGATAGGAAGGAGGCAGGGGGAGTGGCAGAGGTGGGAGGACAAATCCTGAGAGTGCCAGTAGGTGGAGTTCTGACATTTCTCTACAGTGCTTGGAATCGGTTGGAGGATCCATTGCTAAACCGCTTGGACACCCTGAACGTCTCTATGAACTCCAGGATCCAGGACCATCATAAGGCCATAAGACATAGGAGCAGAATTAGGACATTGGCCCATCGAATCTGCTCCACCATTGAATCATGGCTGATATTTTTCTCATCCCCATTCTCCTGCCTTCTCCCCATAACCCCTGATTCCCTTATTAATCAAGAACCTATCTATCTGTGTCTTAAAGACACTCAGTGATTTGGCCTCCACAGCCTTCTGCAGCAAAGAGTACCACAGATTTACCACCCTCTGACTGAAGAAATATCTCCTCATCTCAGTCTTAAAGGATCGTCCCTTTAGTCTGAGATTCTGTCCTCTGGTTCTAGTTTTTCCTGCAAGTGGAAACAACCTCTCCACATCCACTCTATCCAGGCCTAACGGTGTCCTGTAAATTTCAATAAGATCCCCCCTCATTCTTCTAAACTCCAACGAGTACAGGCCCAGAGTCCTCAACTGTTCCTCTGTGGCAAGCTCTTCATTCCAGGGATCATTCTTGTGAATCTCCTCTGGACCCTTTCCAAGGCCAGCACATCCTTCCTTCGATGCGGGGCACGAAACTGCTCAGAATACTCCAAATGGGGTCTGAGCAGAGCCTTATACAGCATCAGAAGTACATCCCTCGTCTTGTACTCTAGCCCTCTTGACATGAATGCTAACATTGCATTTGCCTTCTTCACTTGCCGATGATGCTGGCAAAGATGTGCAGGTTAGGTGGATTGGCCATGTTAAATTGTCTCTTAGTATCCAAAAGGTTAGGGTGGGTTACTGGTTATGGGGATAGGTTAGGGGAGTGGGCCTAGGTAGGTAGCTCTTCCAGAGGATTGGTGCAGAATGGGCCAAATGGCCTTCTGCTGTACTATAGGGATTCTTTGATTCTATTCTATGATCCTATGATTCTATGCCGCAAGCTGATCTGGTAGCACTTCAATACGAGCTTGCAGTCAGACGTCTGGTGGAAGTTGAATGTGCTTCAATGGAAACTGAGACATCAACCATCGGCCATCAAGGTTTGCTCTGCAAGTATATTGAGAGAGTTACTACCACTTTGATACTATTTTACTTGTTCAAGCTCATGTGCCAAGTTGGTATTAGACTCTGCCATGCCACTTGACATTGACTGCTGGTATGCTTCCCAATGTGCCAAGGCAGGAAATGGCGATGGGAGTCTTGCAGAGAATGTAATGCATAATTATAGGCAGCAGGAACTAACCTGAGGGTCATATTCTGTAATTCTGGAATGTTCTATAATTTAAACAGAATGCAGTGATTGTGGGTGCTGAACTCAGATAAAATTCTAAAAACCTCCACACACACACAAAACACACAATTTAATCGTTTCTGATCTGTTTCCCTGCGCCTCCGAGTGTTGTTTGTTTCAAGTAGATCATTGCTGCAATAAACTCATTCAACTAGAAATCATCAGCAAATTTCAATTGCTGTCATTTTATTTTAACTGACAATATGCCCACACTGCTTCTAGTTAGAGCTGGTGTGGAGGTCCGAAAGAGGTGACTGAGTAACCAGATCTGTGTTATGTGACTGCATTAGAACCTGCTTCAATATTCTAGCCTGAGGATGGAATATCATTTCATATACAGCAGCTGATGGGACAGGCTGTTGTTTTGAAGCACTCCAAATGCACAAAGAAACTGAAAAAAAACAACATTGATACTCTTCTGTCACTGGCTATAACCATCATGTAATTGTACGGTCCACTTAATTACAGCACCTTCAAATGACAGAATGAGTTCCTAGGTAATGATAGTGGTGATTTTTCACATTTATTTTTAAGCACAGAAAGTACTATTTGTGCTCTTTATATTCAAAGTTTACTGTTAAAGAAATACATAGGTAAAATATTTGGGAATATCTATCATCTGTGATACAAATGAATGCTGTGACCTCTGACCTTGGGTTTTTAAAACCTTTCCTGTCCTTCTGTAATTTGAGTGCATATTGTGCACCTATAAACATATTCGCACTAATGTAATTACTTTCCCCCGTTCATATGACCAAGACCTCATTAATTAATAGCCTCTGAGAACTATGGCACTTTTGTTGAAACCTAACAAATCTGCAGCAAACCATAAATATATCTGCTCATAACATGTGCTCCAAGAAATAATTGATGCCCGTGATGAGTTATTTCTCTCTGTAGGTTATTTTCATTGTCCTCGCGTGAGTCTTCAAAGGTTACAGCACTGCTGTGCTTTGAAGGATTTGTAGACCACTTTGAAAGTTCCCTATGATCGCCCTCATATGCTGGCCCACTCTTTCGATCCCAGGCCAGTTTAACTCAGTTGGCTGGACAGCTGGTTTGTGATGCAGAGAGCCACTAACAATGTGTGTTCAATTCCTGTACTGGCTGAGGTCATTCATAAAATGGTTATTCATGCCTTCTCAACCTTGTCCCTTGCCTGAGATTTGGTGATCCTCAGATTAAATCACCACCAGTTAGCTCCCCCCCCCCCCCCCCCCCAAAAGGGGAAAGCAGTTTATGCTAGCCCACATTTTCAATTTTGTTGTCTTTCTTCAACTCTCTGTTTTCTCACACCATTGTGATAATTTTTCTCATGGTCCGTATCTCTGCCTTTATCCATCGGCCTTTCCTCTCAGACTACCCTTCATCGTGATCTAAGTTTTCCCTCTTGATCTTTAACTTCATTCATTCTGGATTCTCTCCAGAGCTTTCATTCAGTCGCCAGCTCCAGTTGAAAAATACACGTCCCACCAACCACACAACTCTCACCACAGAAGTTTTGCTTTGTAATAAAAAAAGTACACAGACTATTTACACCGTACAACATGAAGGGTGAATTAAATAATGTTATTGGTGATTTGCATTGAAAACACAGATCAGGGATGCAATCTATGAGAAAAGTTTCTCAGTGTCATTTGTGGTGGATTTTGCTGGGAGTTTCCCACCAGCTTTGTCGGCAAGTTTCCCCAACGCTATCTAAGCACATGTAGGGAGCGATTTCACTAAATAGGAACAAAGTCCCACAGTGTATGTGTTTAGCGCCGTGTTTCCCTGCGCTCGCAGTGCCGAGAAATACAATGCTATCAAATGTCACTCGGGTTTGATAAGGGGCATGAGCGGTGAACATGCGGCCGAGGCCGCACATAGCCTCGTATTGCACACTGAGGAGCTCTGCTTGCTGGATCTCCTCAGTCTAGCGAGATATCAGGACGACATTTAAAAATGCCGTCCCGACCTCTGAAGCCCCCGACATGACTCCTGGGCTCCCAAAAGCCCCAACTCACTGTGAGGCCCCCCCCTGCATCGTACCCAACATCCGTGCAGGGTACTCCTGGCCCCATCGGCACAGCATTAAAAATGCAGTGTGGGCACCAAGCAGTACTAGGCTGGCAGCCATCTTGCTGCACACCCCATTGACCATCCACTGTTGCCCCTGGTTATGCAGAGTGCCACCGACTGCATGAGATCCCCACCCCAGCAAACCGCCCCCCCCCCCCCCTCCACACACAGCACACCAACACCCCCTCTCCTCCAAACCAGCCACCACTCGCTGGCTGAGCAGCACACGGCCCACACAAGGGCAGCGGCCAAAATACCAAATTAGCCCCTACAGGAGGGCATTCGACAGGGTGCTTGGTACAACTGGCAACAGAGACGGGCGCCAGGGCCAGATGCCCCCATGGTGCTCGATACCAACAGGGCCAAGGGTGCAGTGGTCAGGGTGCCAGGGGAATGTCCGGGGGTGGGTGAGGGGATGGGGTAGGAGGGGAAAAGAAATGCGGGGGCAGGGGCTGCAGTGCAGACTGGGGCCACCGGGTAGCTCGGTGGACCGGGTCGGGCATGGGGGTGCGCACCATGCTACGATGTCGGACTTTCACCCCCGACAGACAATGGACATTGGAATTCAACCAGGAATGGTGAACTTTATCCCAGTCACCGCAGCCCTGGGTGTGGTGATATGCATACACGCATAAATGTATATGATTGTACAGTTGTATAAATGAGCTGTTTATCAGTACATGTAATCATAGGTATGACCTCCAGCCAGCGGGTGGCGCCACACATGCATCATGTGACTGTTGGGACTCGACAATTGGTAATAGGATGTACAGTAGGACTGATGAAAAAAATCAAAGCAATTCTAACGATGCCACGACCCACAGATAAAAAGGGCGAATTATGCATACTTGAGATGATTAACATTGTGGGAAACCTGGCCTCCAAAACATCCCAGCTACTGGACTCGCTAAAAGGGATGTAGTTTTTCAGTGGTCTCCTGAACACGAGCATCTCACTGACAACTGCGCCCGACAAAGAAGACTAAGATTTCCACCGATGTGTTCCAGGATGGTCTTGGTGTGGTACTTCTGCAGCAGGGTGGAGACGACAGGTGGCTGCCGGTGGCATACGCATCGAGAGCTATGACCGAAACAGAATGCAGGTACACGCAGATCGAAAAGGAATGCCTGGCGTTAGTCACAGGCTGAGAAAAATTTCATGACTATGTGTATGAGCTGCCTACATTATTGGTGGAGACGGACAACATGCAACTTGTTTCCATAGTACAAAAGAACTTGTGCAAATGTCCCCTAGATTACAACGCCTAATAATGAAGCTCCAGTGCTCCGACTTTGACCTTATCTACACACCAGGCAAGTATCAGGTGATTGCTGACGCACTTTCTCGAGCCACAGGCATAAATGAGGGGTTGCAGATCCGGCAGTCCCCTCCAGCTTTCTCCCTCTCTCGGTAGTTGTGTGCCTCCTTCTCCTGGTGGGAACGGGGGGTGGTGGATACAGAAAACGCACTGTGTTAGACAGTTGGACACATGCACGCAGGAGGTGGGGTAGCTGGTGGCGTTCGTGGCCAGGGCACTCGGCTATGGTGGCCGGTATGTGCGCTGGCAGGTGGTGCAGGGTGAGGGTTTGGTCACTCTCCGAGTAGGGGGAGGGAGGGGTGGGGTTTGGGTGTGTGGGAGGGGGTTAGTGCCATGCGCAGAGTGCTGCCTACTCACCCTGGCCACCCTGAGGTGGTCGTACAATTCCTTTCTGCACTGCTAGCCAGTCCTGGCAGTGTTTCTCATGGTGCGCATGACCTCTCCCACCTGCGCCCAGGCCCGGTGCCAGGCGGGTGGCAACCACCTCCCCATCCCAGTGTACAGGTTGGCCTATCTCTCCTCCACTGTGTCGAGTCGGGCCAGCTCAGCATCTGTGAATCGGGATGCTGCTCTCCTTGCTGCAATCTTGTTGGCTGGGATGAGTGTGTGTGGGGAGTGGAGTGTTTATGTGTGACTGCAGCTTGTCAACCTCTCGAGTGTCAATCCCGACTCCGGCGAATCAGAAACTTTCTAATTGGAATCGGTCGTGTTCCATGTGGAACCGGTGCCAGC
Organism: Scyliorhinus canicula; assembly: GCF_902713615.1. NCBI lineage: Eukaryota > Metazoa > Chordata > Chondrichthyes > Carcharhiniformes > Scyliorhinidae > Scyliorhinus > Scyliorhinus canicula. The sequence goes on from NC_052147.1 coordinate 172,393,119, forward strand.
CCCTTAACGGTCAATGGATTGACCTGGGAATGGTGCCAATATTATTGTCGTAGAACACCACCAATTCATTCCTGGCGTCAACACTTATTTTTTGGCATGGAGAATTCCACCGTGAGTCTTTGCCCTTTCCATGTTCAGTAACGTGGTTATAATGTTTTCACTTGTGATTGAAAACAGTCCATAACAGTCCATAAAACTAACTGTGTACTGGAATATCAAGGCAGCTTCAGCTGGAATATAAGCAGAATATCACACAGTGTGCAGGAACATTGCAACTACTCTATCACTCCGAATAACTCACTTATTTTCTTTTTTTTTAATTTAGAGTACCCAATTATTTGTTTCCAATTAAGGGGCAATTAACATGGCCAATCCACCTAACCTGCACATCTTTGGGTTGTGGGGGTGAAACCCATGCAGACATGGGGAGAATGTGCAAACTCCACACGGACAGTGACCCCGAGCCTGGATCGAACCTGGGACCTCGGCACTGTGAGGCAGCAGTGCTAACCCACTGCGTCACCATGCTGCCCTAGGGATAACTCACACATGCCTGTAATCGTTCTGAGCTACATTTCTCTCACACTAGTGAAAGAATATGGTCGAATGGAAGAACAGCCTCTACACCTATTCAGATACTATTACAGTTGAGCTGTCACGAACACAATTCAAAGATCGGTTAATTCCTGATATAAGCAAGTTGCTCAAAACCCTGATTTATCATGTAAGGAAATTCCTGGTCTAATCAGCTCGGTTACCGACTGATTACATGCGTGAAAAAGTCCAGAGTAAAGCAGAGCTACCTGAGAAATGGAAGCCCTATGTTAGGAGTCTAGAACCATCAGCCTTTATAAACTGGATGACTATTAGGAAACTGGTATTTATTCACATTAAAAAACTCTACGAAATGGCCTCATGTACGTCACTGGTCATCTGACCAAAGGCAGTGGTGGTGGGGTGGGCAAGGGCAGGGGGTGGGGGATGTTAGATAAGCACAGGGCATGACAAAAAGACAATAAAGCTATAATCCTTCAAAATACCTACACATCCCCAGATTCAAGCAATGTCCCATTAAGGATTCCCAGATATTGTAATACAGCGGTGATCTGACTGGACTAGTAATTCAAAAGGCTAGCCCATTGGTCTGAAGACATGAGCTTAAATCCTGCCAAGGCAACTGAGGAAATTAAATTTGGATAATCAAATAAATCTGGAATAAAAAGCTAATATGCTAATGGTGAGCATGAAATGACTAGATTATGATGAAAACCCATCTCGTTCATTTAGACCTTTGGGGGATAGAAATCTGCTACCCTTACCTGGCCTGTGATTCCAGAACAAAAGCATGGTTTACACTTAACCAGCAAACCACTCAGTTGAATCAAAGCGTTATGAAAAGGTCAAATAAGAATATAACTGGACAGACCGCTAAGGATAGACAAAGATAGACCCATCAGAGATGGCGACACGGTGGTATATAGTCCGGAGGGAGTGAGACTGGGAATCCCCAACATTGGTTCCTGACCTAATGATGTCTCATGGCATTAAGTCAAATGTGGGCAAGGAAATCACCAGGATTATCATCCACTACCCTCCCTCAGCTCACAAAACAGTGCTCCCCCATATTGAGCACCACTTGGAAAATGCACTGTGGATGGCAAGGGCACAGAATATACTCTGGTTGGGAGACTTAAATGCATACCAAGAGTGGCTCGGGAGCACCACTACTGAACAAGCTGGCCACATCTTGAAGGATGTATCTGCCAGACTGGGCTTGCGGCAATATATACAATGCATCCTGCAGCACCCCACCAAAGCTGCTTCAACAGCACCTCCAAAACCTATGACCTGCAGTTGATGGAAGGACAAAGACAGCAGTTCCGCTCCAAGCCTCGACACCATCCTGACGTGGAACTTTATCGGCATTCTTTCACTGTCACCAGGTCAAAATCCTGGAACTCCCTCCATAACAGCGCTGTGGATGCACCTACATGTCATGGGCTGCAGCAGTTCAAGAAGGCAGCTCATCAACACCTTCTCCTGTGTTTGCATGGGTTTCGCTCCCACAACCCAAAGATGTGCATTCTAGGTGGATTGGCCATGCTAAATTGCCGCTGAATTGGAAAAATTTAATTGGGTGCTCTAAATTTCAAAAAGAAAATCAACACCTTCTCAAGGGCAATTCGAGATGGGCAACAAATGCAAGACAAGCCGGCGATCCATGAATGAATATAAAAGAGAAAGGATTCTGAGAGCAGGCAGATGCTGAGAGCCATTGCAAAGTAGATGAAACTTCAACTGTTGCAGGAACATCACATGACTCTGGACAAAGGGGTTCTCATCACAAGTACTGCATTCATCGACAAACTATAGATGATGTGCATCTGTGGTAGTCAGTTTAATTACCCCTTTGAAATCCAGACCAAGCAAGGCAATACGTGTGATAGCCTCCAAACTATTCACAACCTACCTGACAGTGGCTATTCACCTCATCAAACTGCCCTCTGGTGTGGGTATTAATGCAATCTAGAATAGAGGGAAAACTCTTTAACTTCAGCCCAGTGTGCAGGATAAAGGGGCTGGTTTAGCTCACTGAGCTAAATCGCTGGCTTTTAAAGCAGACCAAGCAGGCCAGCAGCACAGTTCGATTCCCGTACCAGCCTCCCCCGACAGGCGCCGGAATGTGGCGACTAGGGGCTTTTCACAGTAACTTCATTGATGCCTACTCGTGGCAATAAGCGATTTTCATTTTCATTTTTTCAGGATTGCTGCTCTTTGGTAACACCCATTGCAGCACATTTAGGGAGTCGAAAGCTGTTCTGTTCATGTCCGCTGTTCAGATAAAAGTTCTGTGGCCGCTTCAGTTGCTGTCTCTGTTGGGAAAGTGATAGAGGTGATTCAGTGTCAGCTGTGTCCTTTATGTGTGTACACGCTGCTGGTTTGTAAATATCCCATTTGGACAGGGGAGGAGCCCGATGTGTGGGAACATTTTAAATTCTATAATGACTTTCAGAACTACAGGAAGAGCATCGTCGCTCTTTAATGTTTTTGTAAATGAGAAGGGTTAAAAATTTTGTTTGTTATACAACGAAAGAATGAAGCTTGAAGAGAAAAACTTTAACACAAAATACTTGTCCACTGTTTTTTTAAAACAGAAAAGATAAGTGTATATTTTCCTTCCAGGCTCAGAAGCTGCTCCAATGACTTATATACATGGTGGTCCCTATTTATCACCAAGTGGTTGGTTATAAATATCAAAGTCAGTCTTCAGACCAGCCCGGAACAGACTGGTATAGAAATGAAAGGAATCACTTGGAATGCTTGCTAGGTACCCTGTGACATATGTTACTGAACAACCCCTGTTGGGAACAGGAATAGTGTCTAACCATGGGAGAGAAAATACTTTACTAAAACCATGATACCTCCCAACAGGCAAGAAGAACCCTGTAATTTATTTTTAAATATGGCATGTAAGGGTTTGCTTGGGACAGAAAGTGCTCACTCCTATGTGTCTTTCCCTTCTTGTTTAATGACTAATGTTTGAACGTGGATCACTTATGTAGTGACCTTCAAGGAGAAGTGGCAACAAAACCATTTTATCATTTGACTTCACCTTAACTCCAATGATAAATTCACTAATTTGAGATCACAAGGGCTTAACTGACTCAGGCAGCCCCAGGCAATCATATTTCTGGTAAATAAATCCAATCTTTAAATTACGGTTTGTTATACTATAATCTTAGGGGCCCCTTATAGAACCTGCCCTATGCCACCCATGTTTTTTTTTTTGCTAACTGAATAAACACAAAGGGAAAAGGAAGTTAATCGTTCTCGGCATGTGTTGACTTTTGAAAGAAAAGGCAGTGACATTTTCTGCAGTATGGAAGGAGTAGGGAAGGTTAAGGAACAGTGGCCGATAATCTATTTCAGCAATCTTTTGAGGAGAGCTGGCAAACTGGCATCAAAGATGAACATATACCTTGAGATTGCTTTAAAAAATTGTGATTAATGAATTACTGATGGGAAGGTCAAATAAAATATGAACACAAATAGGAAATAAAGCAGGCTAACTCAAGGAATACAGTGATCATAGAAACATGGGGCGGGATTCTCCGGCAACGTTCATCTGGAGACCGGAGAATCCCGCCGGTCAATGGATTTTTCCATCGTCAGCATCTCACCCGTGGCGATCTTGCGGCTGGCAGGGCAGGAGAATCCAGTTTATAGACTTCAGGAGTGGCCATTTGGCCCATTCTGGGCGGGATTCTCCATCCCGCTGCACCCATTTTCTAATGCGGTGTGCCCCCGCCGGCAGCGAGATTCTCCGTCCCGGAAGCCAGCCAATGGGGTTTCCCATTGTGGGCAACCCCATGCTGTCAGGAAATCCGTGGCCGTGAGTGTGCTGCCGGCGAAACGGAGGATCTCGCCAACGGAGGATCCAGCTGTCTTTGGTGTCATTCTTACCTGTTCTTACCTGCTCTGAGCCGGCAGGACCTTGGTGTTGAAGGGTCGGGTGGCGGCCTGTGTGGGGGGGGGGGGGGGGTCCGACCCTGGGGGAGGGCCTCCGATGTGGCCTGGCTGCGATCGGGACCCACCGATCGGCGGCCGGCCTCTCTGGCTGTGGGCCTCCTTTCACACTCGCCTCCAATTAGGTCCACTCCCCACCAATTAGATCCACTCCCCTCCAATTAGGCCCACGCCCCTCAAATTCGGCCCACTCCCCTCCAGTTAGGCCCACTCTGCTCCAATCAGATTCACTCCTCTCCAGTTCGGCCCATCACACTCCAATTAGGCCCACCACACTCCAATTAGGCCCACTCCCCCGCTCTTCCTGTATTTTTGTTTCCTTCCAAGTACATATCCAATTGCCTTTTGAAAGTTTTGCAGAACCCGACGGAGTGAACACATGGGAATAAATGGTTGGGTACAAATGAACACAGATTATTTCCTTCACTACTCTATTCTCCACTCCCCGAAGAGTCTCCCACCACGCCCTGCATCCAGGTCGGGGGTTTTATACTCAGATGCCCCCCGTATTAAGGCAGAAGCTCCGCCCCATTTACCAGGGAAGTTTATATTCAGTGGCGGTCATGTGGAACCGGATAGTTGTAACCACATTGTATCTGCCCCCACCACTCTTTTAAGCAATGCATTCGAGATCATAAAATATTTTCAATTCCACTGTGGTTCCTTTGCTAATTACCTTAAAGCTGTAACCCCTGGTGGCCAACTGGTGAAAACAGTTTCTCCATCAAAACCCTTGATAAGTTTGAACATTTTGACTAAATCGGTCCTTAATCCTCTCGCCTCAAAGAGAATAATTTCAACTTCTCTACACTTTCTGCATATTGGGTGGAATTTTCCCCTCCTGCCTGCGGTGGGTTTTGTGGTCGGCATGGCTGCAATGTTTGGGGTTAAGGCCAAAAATTGGAAACCCACAGTTGGGAAAACAGTTTGGAATTTTCCCCTTATCACTTTAATGGTGGATGGATGGCGGGTCAGGGGCGGGATTCTCCCAGCCCCGGGCTGGGCCGGAGAATGCCCGCAACCGGGCCACCCTGCCCCGAAGCTGGCGTGCGATTCTCCGCAGAGCGGAAAATTGGCGCCATTGGCGCCGGCGTGGTTGGCGTGGCATCAGGCCGCTCTACGCAGCCCCCCCCCCCAGGGATTCTACGGCCCGAATGGGCCGAGCAGCTGTTAAAAAAACCCGTCGGCGCCATTCTTACTTGCTCTGAGCTAGAGGGACCTTGGCATTGAAGGTTTGCGTGGCGGCCTGTGGGGGGGGGGGGAACATCCAACCCCGGGGGGCATCCGATGTAGCCTGGCTGTGATCGTGGCCCTCCGATCGGCTGCCGGCCACTCTGGCTGGGGGCCTCCTTTCCGACGCGCCGGCCCCTGTAGCCCTGCACCATGTTGCGTTGGGGCCTGCGCGTTGAAGGAGGCCACTGCGCATGCTCACGTTGGCGCCGGTGCACCTGCGGATACGCGGATCCCGTGGCGCATAGGTCATGCCAGGATCGACAGTTAGAGCGGCGGGAACCGCTCCAGAGCCATTCTGGCCCCCTGTTGGGGCTAAAATTAGTCCTGGCAGCGGACCGTTCACGCCGTCGTAGAACACAATGGCTTTTACGACGGCATGGGCACTCTGCCGCGGGAGGAGAGAATCCTGCCTCAGGTTTCCCACTGATACATAGAGGTAATCCCACTTACATGCAATTCCCGATAGCAGGTGGGGGAGGGGGAGTGGCGTGGTGGGGAGTACAGTGAGGGGCGGGGGAACAGAGACACAGGACAATGTGAAAATGTGGGAATGGCGGAGTGGAGGGAAATGATGGTGGAAGAGGGTTTGCAGTGGGGGGATTATGGAAGCAGAGGGGTTTGGGTGGGGAGGCTTGCATAAAATCTCATGGAGGAAAGGGGAAAGGATTGCGTGAGGACGGGGCTGGAAGTGGGGAATAGGGAAGCCACTGTGTTGTTAGTAGTCGGGAAGGAATGGGAGAGCAATGAGAAACGGGAAAGACAGATGTAGTCCCTGTCTGGGAGCCAAATAGTCAAGGCATCAAAGTCCATCATGGGGCTTTGCTGCCATGGTACAGGGAAATGCAGAGCATGCATATCATAGACCAGCTCCAGGGAGGGGCAATGGCTGAATGCTCAATTGGGATAAGGCAATTGGTGTGTAGTCATGGTCTTACTGTCACTGGCCATGGTGTTTTCTCTACTGGGCTGGGAGTATGGGATTGTCAGCATTAGCGGAATCGCCTGCAGCCTCTATAGGGGGAAGAGGAAATACAGAGGATGGGGGCATGTGAAACTTTCCCAAGGGGGCCGTTGCATGGTTGGGGTGGGATGGGAAGTGGAGGGTCACCTCTGTACGTGACCATGCACACAGCCCCAAGATGTGAGGTCTACATTGGGCATTGGAACATCAACAATTATGGGTTCAGGTGGGAGGGTTGGAATATCGACCACAATGGCTATGGGATTCAAGATTATTGACAAGGCTGGGGGATAACGGGAGGCATCACTGTTGCACACCATGGCATACCAGGAAGATTGGAGTCACAGTGACAGACACGTAGGGAGATTCGTGGCTGATCTCAAAAGTAAAATCTGAGCACCACCAACTAGTAAAGTTAAACGGCACAGGTAAAAATCAGAAGTGGAAAAGAATCTGGACAGGGGAGTTGGAGTCAATGTGGGAAGAACTGGGCTGTACTAGCGAGCCCATTTCATTGGTCAGCCTTAACCTGCTTGCACTCAAAACATTGAATGTAGTTAGATATGCAAGAAAAGTGGGAGATCGCCTTGGGAATATTCCATTGGAGCCATTGCAATTTCTTTTTTTTAAAGGAGCAATTTAGTGTGGCCAATCCGTCTACCCTGCACATGTTTGGGTTGTGGGGGGGAGACCCATGCAAACACGGGGAGAATGTGCAAACTCCACACGCACAGTGGCCGGGGGCTGGGATTGAACCCAGGTTCTCGGTGCTGTGAGGCAGCAGTGCTAACCACAGCGCTTCCCCCTCCATTGCCATTTCGAACGTGATAACAAGAGATTGGAAGAGTCATGGGGTTCACAAAACAGTTTCTCCATTTCAGCTTTAACACACAGGAATGTGAAAATGCAAATTCAGGCAACCCGTGAAAGAGAAACAGTTGCTGTGTACATGGAGATCTTCAATGTGCTTTCTCTAATTGGCCAGCTATAACTCACATGCACGTCAAGTATAATAAGGATGCCAGATCAGAGAGTGGAGAAGTGAGTGGGATAAGGTGATGCATGTAATTAATGGCTCCAAACCTTTACTGACCTCAGTGGGATTGAGACGTTGGTCAGGGTTGGTTTCTTGTGCACCTCGCACTGTGAGTTTCTGCATCAGCTACAAGGCTGTATCAGCTCCAAGACTAATAGCACAGGTGCTGCTCGAGGCCCTGACACTGGCTTGCTTGTGGGAGTGGAAGCTTTCCCCATGATTGATTAATCTGTTATAGCTATCATTCCGCAGAGAGAAGGAGCAAACAAGACCGGAAGCTGCTGCCTTCTTGATGGGCCTGATGGAATGGAAGAGGAGAAGGCGGGCAGAGAATCCCTGAGTGCAGCCTTGGGAGGAGGCCCCACCTGAGAGCCAGGGGAGCCCCAGCAAGAACAAGCAAAATTGGAGGTTAGACCTGTACCATGGAGGTGACTCGCTCGCCAAGGGTTTCCTATCTGCAGACGAGAGAGAAATAATGCTACACGTGTCTGTGCTTGTCCAGAGATCTGATGGATCACATCTACAACCTTCTGTCGGAGGATCCAATGCCCATCAAGGGGGAGGACATCCTCTGCCTGTAGCCCTGAAGGATATCAACATGCTCAATTTCTCTACCTGAAGCTTGTTCCAGGAATCAACAGGGGACCTGTGCGGCATCGCGCAGACTTCCACACATGTATGCATCAAGGATGTGACAGTTGTCCTTTACAGTGAGGCTCAACATTACATGAGGTTTTTCAATGCTTGATGAAGATAGTCTGGCTACTCGACTTAATGGCTGTTCAGATATCTCGGGTGGGATTCTCCGTTATTCAACATCGAAATCGGGAAATGCGATTGGACGAAGAATAGCTACCGACGCCAAAATACCAGCAGGTGCCGATTTGATGCCAAATCGCGATTCTCCATCACCTCGAAAACGGCATCAACGCCTTTCACTCCGCACGTACAGTACACACCGTTTGCATATCATTAGCGGGCCAGACCTGGTACTCTCTGGGGCCTCCGCGATTTTCCGCCTTCGATGGGCCGAGTTCCTGATGGCGCGGTTTACTTGTGCTTTTAAAAATCGTGAAACCGGCGTGGTTGCTGCTGAGGAAGAGGGAGGGGGTATGGAAAGTGTCCAACATCACCATAGTTTTCTGACTGTTGTGCCGCTGGCCAGGGGGCTTCTGCCAGGGCCGGGGGAGTAGTATGGGGTAGCCAGGAGGTGGACTGTGGGGTTGGGATGGATGGACATGGAACACCATTGCCACAGCTGGCAAGGTAGTCATGCAGCTGCGCACACTGCTAACAGCTCACTTTGAACCTAGTGCCACGGGTCATATAGGTCATCCCTGGGTGCCCTCTGGCACCAGATGACCCATCAGCTGTTTGAGCACACTCCAGCACAGTCAGTGCCATATTTTGGCTGGGATGAGTGTGTGTGGGATTGTAATGTGTATGTGCGGCTGCAGCTGTCAGCCTCCCGAGTGTCGATCACGGATCTCACGGATCTCGCACCGTTTTTCATTGGAATCGATTGTGATCCACGCTGCACCTGTGCTAGCCCCTTAATAGTAGCGGAATCGGTCCAGGTGCGGCGATAATCTTTCTGTTGTGAAAGTCCACAGATTCTCCGTTGGCGTCAACAGAAATGGAGAATCCAGTCCCTCAGGTTTCCCAAGAGTCAGACGAGCAATGAACAGCATACATGTGACCATAAAGGCTTCATGTCATCAATCCCTAATGTTCATCAACCGGAAAGGGTTCTATGTCAACAATATCCAACTGGTGTGTGATCATCAGAAGCACATAGAGCACTTTAGTGCACAATGCTCAGGGATTTGCTGTGACTCACACATCCTGAGTCACTCCCAGGTGCCTCACATATTCAAATGCCCTCAGGGAATGCAGGGAAAGCTGTTTGGGGATAAGGGACATCCAGTCAAATAATGGCTCATGACGCCCGTGCACCATCCTCAGAGAGCGACTGAGGAGAGGTACAATGAAGTGCATAACTCCATATGGACCATAACTAAGTAGACTACTGCTACCCTGAAGATGCACTTCCAATGCTTGGACTGCTCAGGTGGGGCTCTGCAGTATTGTCCCACATAGTCGTCTGTTTTCCTTCACAATCTCACACTTCAAAGGAGGGATCCCTTGCCAGAGGGAGAAATGAAGGAGGCTGGAATAACTCAGATCATGAAGAGCAGGGTGGTCAGGAACTTGAAGAGGGAGATGAGGGTCAGCTTCTACATAATGATATGATTGAGGAAATACAACGTGGAAGACGTAAATGCGACATATTGAGAACCACAAGATTCCAGGAAGAGCAATGTGCAAGCAGAGGGAGAAGGCCACCTTCCTCCTCTCCCTTAATGCCACGTCATTGAACTGAAAGGGATTTCGAAACAGTCACACCAACAGCAAGTTCCCTATTTGCACTTGTACCTTCAACCCTCATGATTTACCAGGCCGTGCCCTCCGGAAAGGTAGAGGCTCTATGAACCCTGTATCCATCCACTCTGGGAAGCAAACGTTGACACAACAGCCCTAAGTCTGCATGAAAGAACCTGATACAGTCATGGCCACCTTAATGAGAAGCTACAGCAGTGAAATGAGTGCATGGTGAGAGATACTATCATCTCGTCAGCTTGTGCTTTTCCACTACCACTTGGGAGATAGTGCAACAGCTATCCCTTCAGGCAGCTGAGCAGCCCTCACACAATGTTTCCCACAAACAATAAGAACACACACTTCCAAAAATGATTTTGAGACATTTCCCTGACATCAGACAAGGATCTGGTAGCTATCTTGAACATGAATGTGAGGCTCACAAAGATGGGCGATGACTGAGCGACCCTTGCAATAAGATGGCAGATAAATAAATACCTATAATGTCTTCAAATGACCAAAGCATTCTCCTCTCCCGTTGTCTTTCCTGTGATGAACTTGGCAGACGTCCTCTGGAGGCCCAAGGCCTGGAGGGTTCCAGCTCAGGGACAGGTGCACCCTTCTTGGCCTGACCAGCTGGAGTTGATGGGGGTCAAAGGCAGATGGGGCTCTGAGCAGCTTGGCACACTTGGAGGCCCCCTGGGTCTCCAGCTGATGCTCAGCCTCCCTGCACGTGCCCAAGGGCCCCTTCTTGACTCATTGAGGAAAAGGAGCACCTGGAGTGAGGTCAAGGTGCCCCGCCTCACTCCCTTCCAGGGATTGATGGATCCCACAAACCCCATAGCCATGGAGTGCAGGTCTGAGTGCAGATCCGGCAGGATTTGCTGGTCCAAGATGATCGCCACCTTGCCCATGGTGACCTTGAAACACTTGCATGTTGGAGCCATGACATCGGACAGAATGCAGTCAGACTCTTCCCAATCATCATTCTAGCCTGATGAGTGACTCTCGCACCTGGGCCTCATGTCCCACCGCCTGTCTTTGCATCTCCAGCATCGTCTCGGTGACTGATTGCAGAGTCTCATCATCTTGTCTCAGCCAATGCCTGTTCTCCAGCAGTCCACTAAGTCCCAGAGATTAGGTCTGTTACTGTCTCTGACTGCTGTGGAAACATGGCCGTGTGTGTTCTCCAGGATGTGACCATGAGTCTAATGTAGAACCATGACCCTCCGAGGTGTGTGTCTCTGCGCTGATGGAAGGTGCGGGTGAACACAGTGATGGATCTTCCTCAAATGGGTCCTCAGTATCCTTAACTGAGGTGGGTTGGAGGCTACAGTTTATATTGGCCCTACTCCTCTGACTGGACCTGGTGGTCCCTGTAAGATAGAGAAGAGAGACTTCATGAGCAGGCAGAAAACAGGAGTTATCACACTCACTGTAAATGTCAAGAGGTGATGAGCTCATCTGTACTCGGTTACTAGGAGAAGCTAATCTCATCGTCCCCACAGGAGTGATCCCTGTCCTCCCCATCAGCCTGATGGAATCCTCCTCAAATTTGAACAGCTCCATGGAGTAGGCCGTCCCTCCTCCGTCTGGGATCTCTCCCTTCTGTTGTGAGAAAGCTTGGACTGTATGAAGACAAAAGGAAGGAATGTGATGAGGTGGGATGGAGCAGAGTTTTGGAAACATGCCTTTCTCCTGTATGTGCTGAACCCTCCCCAGAAAGGGTTGAGGAGGGAGTTTATGCAGCACGATAGGTGGGATGGCGGTGATGTGAAAGTACCTGTGAGAAAATCAGTGCCGTAATGTGTCTACCACTACTGTTGTGTGTGATCTCTGAAGTGTGTATCCCTGTAACCCTTTAAGTGCATAACACCTAGATGAGGGTGTGACATTGGAGTGAGCTAAAGATTGATTTACCCCGGCAAAGCAGTTGAGATTATTCATCTTCTTCCTGCATTGAATGGCAATGTGTGGGTGGGTGCCAGCCACACTGACCTAACCTGCTATGGCCTCCCAGGCTAGAGGGGTGAGGCTGGTGTACTTCCTGTTACATTCTGGTGCTTGGCCAGTAGGAATTATGCACAATAGAAAGTCGAGTTCTTCACTAGTTAAAATGTTTTATTATAAAATAAATGCGTGGTCCAAATAACTATGAGAAATATATTACAAACTACTAATTATGATCAATTATCGTAGAGCTACTGCAAGTATGACTATCCACTAACATGACTATCTCGAGACTTCCCGTGGTACAGAGTCACATGGTAGATTTACACTGCCACCTGCTGGCTGGAGGTCATTTACATTACTATTTCCATGATTGCATATGCATATCATCGCACTTCCTAGCACCATACTTCGGGTACAGGACAAATCAGTGTCAGCATGCTCCTCCTATCAATGTCTTAAGAGAGTTGTGGTTAAACCCCGGGGCTGCCTTCTTCTTCTTCCTCTGCTATGGTGCAGACGTCTCTACAGTGCTCCTGAAAGAAATCTGGGCTGCAGAGAAATGAAAAATGAAATGAAAATCGCTTATTGTCACAAGTAGGCTTCAAATGAAGTTAATGTGAAAAGCCCCTTGTCGTCACATTCTGGAGCCTGTTCAGGGAGGCTGGTACGGGAATTGAACCCGTGCTACTGGTCTGCCTTGGTCTGCTTTAAAAGCCAGGGGCGCGATTCACGGCACCCCCACGCGTTTCTCCCACCCCCCCCAAAATGGCGTATCGCGTTTTGCGACAGGCCGCTCGGAGACCGGAGCGGCGATTCTCCGACCTGGATGGGCCAAGTGGCCTGCCAAACCCGACCACTTCACGCTGGCGCCAACCACACCTGGTCGCTACTGGCGTGAACAGCGCGCGGCCGCTGCATGTGGGGCCTGTGGGCGTGCTCAGGAGGGGTCTGGCCCACGATCGGTGCCCACCGATCGTCGGGCCGGTGTCTCTAAAAGATGCACCCTTTTCCCTCTGCCGCCCCGCAAGATCAAGCCGCCATGTCTTGCGGGGCAGTGGAGGGGAAGACGGCAACCGTGCATGCGCGGGTTGGCGCCGGCCAACCTGCGCATACGCGGGTGACGTCATTTAGGCGCCGCTGGCCGCGTCATTCCGGCCGCGCTGCTTTGACGCAAGTGTCAAGGCCCGGCGCACAAGATTGACGTGCCGCCGCACCTAGCCTCCCGGGGGGGGGGAGAATAGGGGGCGAGGAGCGGCCTCCGACGCCTAGAGTGAAACACTCCGGGTTTTACTCTGGCGTCGGCACTTTGTCTCTCTTTGGGAGAATTTCGCTCCAGTTATTTAGCCCAGTGTGTGCTCAGAAGGCATTTAAATATGGCACCTGGAGCTTCAACCCCATTAGTAACAGTGGGGCGGACAAATCAGTTCCCAACTCCTCATGTGATTCAGAGAGCTACTTGCCTGTTAATAATTAATCAGTTTCTGAGTGTGAAATCAGGTGCAATTTCCTGCCACTCTGAGTAGAGGGGAATTCGCCTGCCACGGCACTTAGTTTCAGAAATGGTAAAATCCGGCCAATATTACCATTTTAGTAAATCTTCCCTGGAATCTTTCCAAGGCCTCGTCAGAGTTCCTACAGTGCGGTGCTCAGAATTGACCACAAGACTCCAATTGAGGCCTAGCCTGTGATTTACAAAGGTTTTAGCATAACGTCATTGCTTGTTTTGCTCTATTTATGAAGCCCAAGATCTTCTTTAATTTATTTAACAGCTTTATCAACTTATCTTGCCACCCACAAAGCTTTGTGTACGTGAACCCCCAGCTCTCACTTTTCCAGCACCTCCTCAAAAACTGTACTTATAGTTTATATGCTGCCCTCTATCCTTCCAGAATGCAGGATGATTAAAGTGACTGACCCTGTATGAATGCAAAATGAGGCCTAAATGTTTTGGTACGTTGCTGCCCCATGCTGCCGCACCATCACTGAATGGCAAGATGTTGATCCCACTATACTGACAAAATATGTCACCATAATTACTAATACTTCACTGAATGGGACACACGTGAGCCCAACATTGTTTACGGACATTTACTTTCCAAGGCTGAGTGGAAGTCTGTTGAAAGCAACCCTGCATTCCAAAAGCTGATCTGTCCAAGTGTATAAAACAATTGAAATACATGAACCATATTTGCTTGCTGACTGAGGGTCATGAGAGAATTGCAAGGTATCCCTTTGAATGGGTTTTGGTGCTGCCTAAAAGCGAATCTAAGGGCACAATTGCGCTGTCTTCTGCTTTCCTGATCCAGCTAGCCTGAGGGCGTGGCAACTCACATGAAGACTTGGTTGGTCCACTGGTGCAGCGATTTCTCTCACAGATCTCTTTGTACCTGAAATAGTTAATCAGAATCAGTCAAACTGGCCTGTGAGAATGGCAGAACAACAACTGACCCTTAGTTGAACAGCAATTGCGGGCACTTAAAATTGTCAGATGTCAGTTGAGTATTGAATTGCTGTAAGCTTAAATGTGTCGCAATCTAAACATGTTTAATATATTCATGAGGTACAAAGTTCTGAAGAGGAGTTATGCAGACCGGAGACGTTAACTGTGCTTCTCTCTCCACGGGTGCTGCCCGATCAGCTGAGTATTTCCAGCATTTTCTGTTTTTATTTCCAATTTCCAGCATCTGCAGTATTTTAATTTCATTATGCAAGGTTTTTTTAAAAATTACAAGCAGCGAGTTATCGAATCATTGTGTCATTTAGTGGCAGCACGGTAGCATTGTGGATAGCACAATTGCTTCACAGCTCCAGGGTCCCAGGTTCAATTCCGGCTTGGGTAACTGCCTGTGCGGAGTCTGCACATCCTCCCCGTGTGTGTGTGGGTTTCCTCCGGGTGCTCCGGTTTCCTCCCACAGTCCAAAGATGTGCAGGTTAGGTGGATTGGCCATGATAAATTGCCCTTAGTGTCCAAAATTGCCCTTTGTGTTGGGTGGGGTTACTGGGTTATGGGGATAGTGTGGAGGTGTTGACCTTGGGTAGGGTGCTCTTTCCAAGAGCAGGTGCAGACTCGATGGGCCAAATGGCCTCCTTCTGCACTGTAAATTCTATGATAAATTGTGACACAGTAGAAGGCCATTCAACGCATTGAGTCTATGCTGGCCTCTGTAGAGTAATCCAGACAGTCTCATTCCCCTAACTCCTAGCTCAATACGCCCTTGCAAGTTTATTTCCTTCAAGTGTCCATCCAATTTCCTTTTCAAATCATTTATCATTCTCGTGGACAATGAGTTACAGGTCATGAGCACTCACTGCATAAAAAGATCTTCCACTCATACCCCTGCCCAAAACCTTAAAGCTGTGTCCCTTCGTTCTTGTACTTTTATCTAATGGGAAGAACTTTTCTTTGTCCACTTTATCTGAACTTGTCACCATCTTGTACATCTCGATCAAATCTCCCCTCAGTCTTCTTTACGCCAAGGACAACCCGAGCATCTCTAACCTAATCTTGTGGGTAAAATCCCTAATCTCTGGAACCGTACAAGTAAACCTCTTCTACACCCTCTCAACAGCCCTCGCAACCTTCTAAAGTGTGGTGACCAGAATTGGGCATAATAATCTGTACATAGCCTAACTAGAGCTTCATAAATGTTCAGCATAACATCTCTGCTTTTGTGCTCAACGCCTCCATATGTTATGTCTTGCTACCTTCAAAGATCCATGCATAAACCTTCAGGCCCCTCTGTCCCTGCACACTCTTTGAAACCGTGAAATTTAGCCTATATTGTCTCTCTCTATCCCTTCTCCAAAAATGCATTATTCCACACTTTTCTATGTTAAAATCTGTTTGCCACTTGGCTGCCCATTCTGCGAGCCAGTCTATGCTGCAGTTGATTGGTATCATCTTCACTGTCTACACTTCTCCAACTTTGCTGTCATCATTTGATATTTTACTCTGCATTCCAATACCAAGTCATTTATAAATATAAATATTAAAAAAACAGTGGTACATGCATTCTATTAGCCTCAATTCTGAAGAATAACTATTTACCTTCACTCTGTTTTCTGTCCTTAAGCATTTTTTAATGCAATGACTCTCCTATTGCATGAGTATCAATTTTGTAACCAGTCTTTTTTGTCATTCTTGCTAAATTATTTCTTAAAATCCAAGTGGATGACATCCATTGCTTTTCCTTAATCAACCTTTTCAGTTACTTTACCCAAAAATTACATTTTGATCAGTCAAGTATAATATTTTGTTTACAAATCCATGCTGGTTCTCTTTAATTAATTCAATCCTCTGCAGCTGTCTACTGAATATCTCCCTCTGATTGTTGTTTTTAAAGCTTTACCCACCCACCATTGATACTAAACTGACTGGCCAGTGCTTACTATTCATGTTTTTACATGCTTTCTTGAACTGAGTACCACATTTGCCTCTCTCCGATGTTCAAGCACCTCCCCTGTACTTGGGAAGATTGAAAAATTATGGACAAGCCCTTTCACTATTTTCACTCCCATGTCCTTGAAACAACCCAAGATACAAGCCACCTGGATGAGGTGACTTATCTATTCTCAGCATTATCAACCTTTTTAGTACATCCTGTCTACCAATGCCCACCCCAGCCATTACCCCTAATATGACCACTTAAACCAATATTTTGTCAGCAGCCTCTTAATCAGTAAACGCTGATGCAAAGCACTCATTAAGTATAATCCTAATCCCTTTTTGAGACTATTCTGGATCAGGCATACTCCCCAGATTATCACTCCCATTTAATATTGAGAAAGACAGGCCTCACAGATACTTGATTGGGTCTGAAGAACTGATCTAACTCTTCCTGAAGAAAAGAGAATATTTCTATCTTCCAGATAGCCTTTTAAACACATTTTCGCTAGATTATAACAACAGAGATATTATAAGGGCATCTCTCCTTAATGATGTACCACTCCACGGAAGAGTGCACAGAAATGTATTTTTGAGTTTGGATATGGAAGGCGTTATGAGACAATACACTTTCAAAATGAAATAGAAGTATTTTAAAGAACCAAACATACAATTTACTTTTGATGGTAATTTAATCGTAACATTGACATTTCTAGCAACATATCAAAATATTTCCTGCATCCTTCAAATTATCTGGTGCAGCAAGCTTCATATCTGCACTGATGCCACCATGAAAATGGATCATTTGCACCCATTTACATCAAATTAATGAGCTGATCGGCCAATTCTCCAGTGCCCCGTGATGCTCAAGCCCTCTCAGCCAGGATTCTCATGGGCATGAATTAGTGCAAGTATTTTCAAGCGTGGCCTTGACACGGTGGACTCTGCAGTGGGTCATGGGTGTCAAGGTCATCAGTACGTTATAGAGGTGCACCCAAAATTACCTTTTCCTCACAATGCAAATTTTGGACACCCAACCTGACCACTCCCCCCCCCCCCCCCTTAGCCCCCCATCAGGCTCCCCTAATACAGACCCCTCCATCAGAACCTCACCCCCATCAGGCCCCTGCATCAGACCCGGCCTCCCCAATCAGACCTCCAACAAAGATCCCCATCAGTCCAGGGAATAGGGTGAAAAACCACTTACCCTTTCCTAATATCTGCTGCCTCTGATGAAAGTGCTTACAGCAGCGTCTATTGCAAATGTCAAAAGCTTCCTCGAAAGCCAAGAAGACTTCAAAGGGCTTCAAATCCTTTGACTGCCTTTGAAATGCAAATCTTCCATTCAATTTCACATAGCAATGCATTGCTTTAGCCAGTGATTGACAGTTTTATTACTCCAGAGATAGCTGCTTTGTGGATTGTTGTTATATATTTTCCTTCATACTTGAATACATCTCCATTACCCCGCTTTGATGCTAACCACAATGTTTATAAACACTCACTATGATTCACAGCTCCTTACCACATCAAAAGCAGCTCAGTGCTTTCTCCTGTGAAAAAGAGGGGGTCTTTGTTGGGGATCTCTATTCGGGGTCTGATGGGGGTCTCTGATGGGGGGTCACTGATAGGGGGATTACCTATTATCCCCATGGTAGTGGTGGGGGGTGAGGGGAAGGATATCCCTACTTCCTACTTATCAGTGGAGGGAGGAGGCAGGATTTGCATTGTGGAGGGGAGGAGGACCAGCCGCCCGACCTTGGTATTGGGCCGCCGATTCAAAATGGCAGCCTGATACTTGGATTCCATCAGAATACCATGTGCTTGACTCCATGCATAAATTAGAATGGTAACAGAGAGGGAATTGCAACTGGGCGTAGCTCCTGGCACCAACGGAGACCGGGAGAGAATGTCTGCCGGCAGGAGCACTTGGTCTCCAGAACAGAGAATCCAACCTGAGATCGTTCATGTCCACGTGAGAAAACAGACAAAGCCTTTATTTAACGTTGTTAATGAATTTGAGGAGAGGATGATTAGAGTCACATCACACATGTGAAAAGATCTAGGTACCTGCTGAGGTTTGGGGAAGAATCTCAGTGAAACTCTCACTGAAGACTGCTGTTTTTAGAGCACAGCCATGTACTGAAGTCATTTTCTTTCAGTATATCTTCACACACACACTGTTTTTTCCTTTGGGGAATAATGGGAGTACTGGAAGGATTCCTGAGCTGATTATAAGCCCATTGAACTGTGTTAAGAACACTCGTTTCACGGCCAACAAGTGCTGGCATTGGACTTGAACGTGAAGCTTCTGGTCCAGAGGTACGGGTGATGCCACCATGCCACAAGACCTCTGACTAAAGTCATTGGAGTCCCAATAAAGAACCTAGAAGGTGTTGTAGGAAGGTAAAGGAGTCCATTAGCCATATATGTGACCTTCGCCAGAAAGGTATTTGGGACTACAGGAGAAGGCACGCCTGGCTGTTCAAAGTGCAGAATATGACAGTTAAGAGTGGTGTTGCAGAAATTCTGTTAACATACTTTAGTAATGCACAATGAGAAAAGTGCAGACTCTCTTGCAAAGTAGACTGAAATGTACAATGATTTGACCTGTTGGTTCGATCATGGGCCTGGCAATTTGACAGTTGGAATAGCAACGCAGTGAGAGAGGCAAATGAAGATTTTTTTTGCCTATCTATTCAACATGCAAGATTATTATGGGTAAACCTTGTCCCAAAATTGAAACGCTGGCTGCATTAATTTACCAGAAAAACAAGGATCGTTAAAGTTCAAAGTTATATGCTGGGCACTAATATGTTGAAAGTATACTCTTATTGCAATGTACTTGGCTCAGGTATAATATTGCATTAAAGATAATTATAGCCAAACTAGGCCTGCCAAAAGAACACAAATACACTGTTTTGTTTATTTGGGTGAATGCTCGAACTTTCAAACAACGCCATCATAATTATAATTTTGGATAACTTAAAGATCATGTATCATGTTAGTTGTTTTTGTATTCAGCTGAATGCTACGCCATGGCGCTCCCTGCTTGTGGAGGCTGAGGTGTTCCATTACCATTACACAGAGTTAACATTGAAATCTTCTCATAACACATCCTGTTTTGTTTGTGAATGATTGTGCATGTGTATAATGAACGGGAATAAACTCAGCCCATTCAATTCTGATTGGCAGCCATGTAATAGGTCATCAATATTTAATAATAATAATCGTTATTGTCACAAGCAGCCTTACGTTAAAACTGCAATGAAGTTACTGTGAAAAGCACCTAGTTGCCACATTCCGGCACCTGTTCGGGTGCACAGAGGGAGAATTCAGAATGTCCAAATTACCTAACAGCATGTCTTTCAGGGCTTGTGGGAGGAAACCGAAGCACTGGAGGATTTGATTAAATCTAAAACAGCCAATAGGATGTGACTTTCGTCCTTCATTGTCCAATAGAGTCCGAGAGAACCCTTCTAACATGGTTACTGTACAAGTGGCTACTGTACTGTAGCTCCGAAAGCTAGTGATTTGAAACAAACCTGTTGGACTTTAACCTGGTGTTGTAAGACTTCTTACTGTGCCCACCTCAGTCCAACGGCGCCATCTCCACATCTTACTGTACAAGAAGGCTGCAGCCTTCGAGGTCTTGATAGTGACACAGAGGGTGATAAGTCACTCTTTTCCGATGTTATCTAATTTAGCAATTTTAACAGAATGGTGGCCTCACTCTTACTAATGAGCTGTTAGAATGATTAAATCAATCTCTTATAAACAGTTAGTTCAGTCATGGTAATGTTTTGGAAAATGCTAGTATCTGGTCCAAATCTGTCAATGAACATTTTTGTCATTACCAGACTTCTTTTGGTAAGACTTGACAACTTGGGGGTGCGGGTACATTGCGGAGTCCACAAGTGTGGGAAAGGGGCTTGCCGGGTGACTTATTAGGTGGGATGCGAAAATTTGATTTCCCAATTGAGATGAAGTGATAAGACAATGAAGAGCCAAGTATTACACTGGACTGTGATGGGTCTATGTTATAATACATTTGCCACCATGGGTATTCATTAAGATGAAACAGTTTATTAGTGAAATTCTACCCTGGGGATAAAGTCAGTAGTGCATGAGAATATTAGGGCAGCCGTTTCACAATTTTCTAAAGATCCCACGTGCCACTGTTGTGGCATTTTGTGCCGTTCTGTTAACCTTGTGTATCTCTCAGCACAAGGGAGGGGATCAAGGATAATGGCAGCTTGAATGGAAACTTGGAAATAGCAAGGGTGAGTCAGGGGTGACGGGGGTTGTGGTATGGACTTTGGGGTATGGGGGAGTGGAAAGGGGTCCAGGGTAGGACAGAGGGTAGGGTTGTGGGCAAGGAGAAGTGGGCGAGGGATCCAGCAGAGGACCGAGGGTAGGGTAGGAGGCATGGAGGAGTGGACGAGAGATCCTGAGGAGCACAGAGGGTGGGGTCACAGGTATGGAGGAGTGAAGCGAGAAAGGCTGGTATTCATGATTGAGAGGTTCAGATGGGAGTGGGTGTGGTGGTTTGTGGTAGGGACAGACTGGAGTGGGTGTAGTGGTTTGTGGTGGGGACAATCAGTCAAAGTAGGAAAATGAGGGGCCAAAAGGATAGTTCCACATGTGGGTCCATCTCAGGGTGTTGGCTGGTGGAGTACTTTGAGTTCACCTACCTTATTTCAATCATCCCCGCTGAGGGTGACCTTGTGTGTAGAAGGGAGGGCCAACTGAACCTACAAATTCAGCCATGTCCCACAGAGTGGCAAGTGCAACACTGAACATTCAATAGTGAAAGAAAAAATCAATATTGTTTCTTCCACAATAAAAGAAATGTCCCGAACCCCCCTATAACTGTCAACTGTGAGTCGTTCCAGTACATTTAGCTCTCTGACTAAGCTAGTCTCAACAAATAACAATGATAAATACATGGATAAAGTGAAATCAATGCAATGTGAAATGTTTATAAGTGACAAAAACAGAAAATGCTGGACAATCTCAGCAGGTCTGACAGAATCTGTGGACAGAGAATGGAGCTAATGTTTCGAGTATTGATGACTCTTGACAAAGAGTGACACGGTGGCACAGTGGTTAGCATTGCTGCCTCACAGCCCCAGGAACCCGTGTTCAATTCCGACCTTGGGTAATTGTGTGGAGTTTGCATGTTCTCCCCATATATGCATGGGTTTCTTCTGGGTGCTCCGGTTTCTTCCCACAGTCCAAAGAGAGATTAGGTGGGGATCGGGGCGGGGGAATGGGCCGAAGTAGGTGTTCTTTCGGAGGGTCAGTGCAGATTCAATTGCCAAATGGCCATTGTAGGAATTCTATGAGTCATCCAGACTAGAAATGTTAGATAGATAGATAGATAGAGAAATACAGCACAGAACAGGCCCTTCGGCCCACGATGTTGCGCCGAACTTTTGTCCTAGGTTAATCATAGAATTTTGGACAATTTTTCATGGCCAATCCACCCAACCTGCACATCTTTGGACTGTGGGAGGAAACCGGAGTACCCGGAGGAAACCCACGCAGTCACGGGGAGGATGTGCAGACTCCACACAGACAGTGACCCAAGTCAAAATCGAACTTGGGACCCTGGAGCTGTGAAGCAATTGTGCTATCCACAATGCTACCGTGCTGAAGTTAGCTCCCTACTCTCTCTGCAGATGCTGTCAGAGCTGCTAAGATTGTCCAGCATTTTCTGTTTTTGTTTCAGATTCCAGCATCCGTAGTAATTCGCTTTTATTTGCAAGTGACAGTTAATTTTGATAAACTCTGGCTCTGTTAGACCTGGAGACTCATTTACAGCATTGTCATCTGACAACTAATTTCACCAATGAAAACCTTCCTCTGCTTCTGAATCACATGTCTTTTCCATGTACCTCTGCCGGCACTTTGAATTTGAATTGTAATCGTGTGGGAAGTAGGGAAAGGGGGAGATCGTGACTGGCACACACTTATAGTTTATGATTTCAGGAATGCTACCCTGGTGAGAAAATCCCAGCCTCTGAGTAGAGCTTGTTTTCAATACATTTATGTTTGTCAAAAAATACTCCATTAATGTACATTTTCTCAAATTAAATTTGTAAATCACAATGAATGAAGTGCAGGTATTTTATAAAGGTCTTCAATGAAGACATTAAGGACTGTTCTTAGCCATGAGGATAAGACAAATTGATCTGTTTTCCACTAGTTTTCCCCGTGTCTATGTGGGTTTCCTCCGGGTGCTCCGGTTTCCTCCCACAAGTCCCGAAAGATGTGCTGTTAGGTAATTTGGACATTCTGAATTCTCCCTCTGTGTACCTTAACAGGCGCCGGAATGTGGCGACTAGGGGCTTTTCACAGTAATTTAATTGCAGTGTTAATGTAAAGCCCACTGGTGACAATAAAGATTATTATTGTTATTATAGTCCTGTCCTGGACTGGCTGTTTGAGGTTTGAGGGCTAATGTTTGTGTGCAACAGGTTACATTTTTTCAGAAAATCTTCCAATTTGGCACAAAAAATAAACAGCTCAGTAAGCCTTTTTTCTTAATCCTGAAATTTGATACGAAACAGATTATTTTACCTCATTTTTCCCATCGTCCTTAATTATTAACCATTTATAAGAAGACTAAATAGTACTGGCCATTTCCAAACTCTGTGTTCTCAGGTTGGCCACCTGTAGCTTTTGACCTTAACATCTTTGCACAAATGAACCCAAACAAAACTAACTATAATGGTAAATGACCTTTGGATTTATCTACTACTGAGATGAAACTGTTCTTCCATACTCATGCATTTCTGTGTTGGGCCACTTACATAGGTCATCTCTCGTTGGTGCCAAAGCAAACTAGATTTTAATGTAACACCTAATTGTTATTTATTAATCTTTCTTTAACTGGGTGTTAACTTGGGAATAAACCCAAATAAATGAGTGTCAGGCTTATTGCGTGAAGTATGTCTAAAAAATGGATACATTTCACAGTAAATGGGAATCTTGATCTGAATCATTAACTCCCTTTCACCTCATTAAATAAAGCAAATACACACTAATGTGGAAGGACCCGGTTCAAGCTAGTGCAGATATCTTATTCTGTATGAACTTTTGAAATTGATTGGGGAAATTGTGACCTGATTTGACAGTGAGCACATAAAAAAACTAAGCCTTAATCACTGTAAATATTGGCGTTAAAAACTGGATTCTTGTAAATTGTGAATCTTGTTCATTTAGGTGTGTCAGCTCATTGATACAAAGGTCAATGCTGAATTTACCTCTTGTCTGCTGTCATTAACTCTCACTTCTGTACATCTCCATGTTCAAAGAAGACAGCTGTTGGTGACTTCATGTAAGCAAGGAATGCTAGGTGAATACGTGTATTCAGTAAATAGCAATTCTGACCCATTTGCGATTTACACCATCTCTCTTTACATGGGAGCTGAATAACTTTGCAGTTAAGCTTCTTTGGTTAAGTACCCACGACATAGTTTCAGGTTTGCACAAAGATCCTCTGCA
The DNA here is from genome assembly GCF_902713615.1 of Scyliorhinus canicula. Taxonomy (NCBI): domain Eukaryota; kingdom Metazoa; phylum Chordata; class Chondrichthyes; order Carcharhiniformes; family Scyliorhinidae; genus Scyliorhinus; species Scyliorhinus canicula. The sequence goes on from NC_052147.1 coordinate 172,417,104, forward strand.
TGTTATTCCATGCATCTGTTCCTTCCAAACTCCCACAAGTTTAAATTAAAAACTCTCCCTCAGTCTGGAAAACTTCCCACAGCTAAAAAGAACAATGAAAAAATTGTCATATTTAATTATAAATTATTGATAAAATAGATTTCCTGGACCAGGGAATAATATTTAAAAAACACAGCTCCTTCACCGAACAAAGTTTAAAAAGTTAATTTTTCACTTTTGGGGGGAATATATGAATGGCTTGAACTTCACTCAGATTTGTTTTTCTTGATACAGATGGACATCACATACACTTGTGCAGTTGTACTTTAGCTTCAGTTCGCCTGTGTGGGATGATTTTTTTCCATGTTGCAATCAGAAATCACCTTATTCTTTGGCTCCTTTCATTAACTATTTTTTTCCGAAGTACTTCTGTGTATTATGATATTTGTTCAATTAGAGACATTTTTTTGATAAGGCGACCATATATTGCACCAAATTAAGGCATTAGCACTGATTTTAGGCTGCATTTTGCCATAATTGAGCAGGATTGAATCATAACACAACAGAAATGTAGGTGTAATTTAGTTGCACTTGATTTTCAAGCAAATGAGAATATCTCCAATTGAGTTTATGTCAGGTACAGCAAACTTTTGTCAGGAATAGGCAGGAGTTTAATTCTAATAAGACAATCTGACAGGATTAGCATCACCCTTTTATTAATATCATTTCCTTAGAGAGTCACAGAGGACTGCAGCATAGAAAAGGCCCTTCAACCCAACACCTCTGCACTGGCCACAAACAACCACCAAAATATTCTAATCCCATTTTCGAGTACTTGGTCCATAGCCTGGTGTGCCTTGGCATCACAAGTGTACATCTAAATATTTCTTAAATGTTATAAGGGTCTCTGCCTCCGTCACCCTTTCAGGGTGAAAAAGATTTTCCTTACACCCCCTCTAAACCTCCATAGTTTAAATCTATGACCCCCTGCTCATTGATCTCTCCACCAAAGGGAAAAGTTTTTTTGTGTCTTCGCTATCTATGCCCCTCATAAATTTATACATCTCAATCATGTTCCCCCTCAGCCTCCTCTTCTCCAAGGAAAACAATCGAGTCTATAAGAACATAAGAACTAGGAGCAAGGGTAGGCAATTCAGACCCTCAAGCCTCCTCCGCCATTCAATGTGATCATGACTGATCTTCACTTGGCCTCAACTCCACTTGCCTGCCCATTCTCCATTACCCTTCAACACTTTACAAAATAAAAATCTGTCCATCTCCTCCTTAAATTTACTCAATGTCCCAGCATCCACCGCACTCTGGGTTAGTAATTCCTCAGATTCACGACTCTTTGAGAAGTAATTTCTTACAAGAACATAAGGGCAGCACAGTGGCACACTGGTTAGCACTGCTGCCTCACAGTGCTAGGGACCTGGGTTCAATTCCAGCCTTGGGTCACTGTCTGTGGAGAGTTTGCACTTTCTCACCGTGTCTGCGTGGTTTCCGCCAGGTGCTCCAGTTTCCTCCCACAGTCCAAAGATGTGAAGGTCAATTGGCCATGATAAAATATCTCCTTAGTGTCCAAGCATATGCAGGTTAGGTGAGGTTACGAGGATGGATGGGGGAGTGAGCCTAGGTAGGGTGCCCTTTCAGAGGGTCGGTGTAGACTTGGTGGGCTGAATGGCCTCCTTCTGCACTGTAGGGATTCAATACAATATATCTAATCTCTCTTCATAACTGAAACTGTCCAGCTCAGGCAACATCCTGGTAAATCTCCTCTGCACCCTTTCCAGTGCTGTCACATTTTCCTAAAATGTGGATTCCAGAACTGCACACAATACTGTAGCTGGAACCTGCGCAAGATTGACATTGAAGCAAATCTATTGAGTCACATTTGGAGAACTGTAAACAGTTCTGGGCATCCCACTTTAGAAAGATGCTGGTCTTGGAACCAGAACAGCACAGGCTGATGAGAATGTTACCTAAAGACTCTACAGTTAGACAATGAGGAGAAATTATATTTAGACCTGTAGCCCCTGGACTATAAAAGGTTCAGGGGATTTTCATTTGGATTTTTCAAGGATTTTAAAATTAAGCGAGAAAGTAGATAGAAAGAAGCTTTTGCACTGTTGAAGGACATAAGAGGCGGGAATCTCCAACCCCCCGCCAGGTCGGAGAATCCCCAGGGGGCGGCCCGCGAAAAAGGTCCGCTGGCGGGAATCGCGCGTGCGCCTCGCTGAATGGCGAGAATTGGCAGGTCACGCCGGCGTAAATCAAAGTAGGTCTGAAATGGCGTCAACCAGTCATACTGGCTGACGACAGCGAGCGAGGAGGTAGGGGTCGGCATGGGGCGGCCGCCGGAGAGGAGACAGCAAGGCCGTGGTTGGGGGGCGGGGTTTGCGGACGCCGGTGGAGGATCCTCCCCAGGGCCGGGGATGGGAGTGCCGGTGATCGGGGTCGGTGCCGGAGGTGGGGGTGCTGGGGACGGGGGTTGGGGGTGCTGGAGATGGGGGTCGGGGGTGCCAGGGCTGGGGTCGGTGCCGGGGATGGGAGTGCCAGTGATCGGGGTTGGTGCCGGAGGTGGGGGTGCTGGGGACGGGGGTTGGGGGTGCTGGGGATGGGGGTCGGGGGGTGCCAGGGATGGGGTCGGTGCCGGGGATGGGAGTGACAGTGATCGGGGTTGGTGCCGGAGGTGGGGGTGCTGGGGACGGGGGTTGGGGGTGCTGGGGACGGGGGTTGGGGGTGCCAGGGATGGGGGTCGGTGCCAGGGATTGGGGTGCCAGGGATGGGGGGAGGTGGGGTTTGCCTGATGATGACGAGGAGGAGGAAATGGTGGTGGTGCCATGGCGACAGAGGCACCCGATGAGGAATTGTGTGTACAGGCGCCGCTCGTCGTACCAGGACCTCATGGACAGGGCATGCAGGAGGAGACTCAGGATGAGCCAGCAAACAGTCACCCATATCTACCATCTGATGGCACACCTGGCACAGCGTGGAACTGGAGGTGGACACCCTCTCCCTGTGGCCGTCAAGGTGACAGTGGCCCTGAATTCAATGCCACGGGATCGTTCCAGTCGCCGAGTGGGGACCTCTCCGGCATCTCCCAGGCATCGATGCACCAGTGCATCTGTGCAGTGACTGACACCTTGTACGACATCTTGGTCCGCTACATTCAGTTCCTTGTTGACCACGCCCACCAGGATGCCCATGGTACAGGGGGCGATTGATGGGGTGCACATCGCCATGCGGCCATCAGCGGATAACAGGGCCGTGTTCATGAACAGGAAGGGGTACCACTCCATGAACATTCAGGTGGTCTGTCACCACCGCATGAAGATCCGGCACGTCTGCACCCGTTACCCTGCCTGTATCCGGGCGACACCGGCCAGCACCTGGGCAATGACGTCGATGCCCTCAGCGATGGCCCGCTGAGACTGGGCCATGGCCTACTGAGACTGAGTCATGGCCTGCTGAGACTGGGCCATGGCCTGCTGAGACTGAGCCACAGTGTTGAGTGCTGCTGGCTCTGGCTCATGGCTTCCTGTGAGAGGGCAGCCATGTCCCGGGCCACGGACGCCGCCTGGACAGAAAGCCCCAGGCCTTGTATACTACGACCCATGTTTGACAGGTGCCTTGCAGGTCGGCCGTCAGCCCCTTTGATCGTCCCTTGGTCCGTGACTGCATCGGGTCTATGGGTGGGTGTGGTAACTCCAGGAACCCGAGACCCGTCCGGGCGACAGCTGATTGCTAGGGTCCTGCTGCCCTCCAACCGTCCGGCCCCTCGGCTGCTCCTACCACCACCTGCTGTACCGGGACAGCTGTGTGGTGCACACCAGTCAGTGTACCAGAAGCCTCATTGCTAAAGTGACCAACCGAGGTGAGAGTCTCTGCGATGGTGGAGGGTGTAGGAGATAGCAATGGCGTAATGTCGAGGTCCTCATCAAACCCGAAGTCCAGGGTGGTGTTTCCTATACGTACGTCAACTGTCTTTGGGTATCCTGGGTGGGTGTGTCCTGTGTGGGTGTCCTGGGTGGTTGAGTCCTGTGTGTCACTGTCCTGGGTGGGCGTATCCTGTCTGTCAGTGTCCTGTGTGCGGGTGTCCTGGGTGGGCGTGTCCTGTCTGTCAGTGTCCTGTGTGTGGGTGTCCTGGGTGGGTGTGTCCTGGGTAGTTGAGTCCTGTGTAACACTGTCCTGGGTGGGTGTGTCCTGTCTGTCAGTGTCCTGTGTGTGGGTGTCCTGGGTGGGTGTGTCCTGTGTAACACTGTCCTGGGTGGGTGTGTCCTGTCTGTCAGTGTCCTGTGTGTGGGTGTCCTGGGTGGGTGTGTCCTGTGTAACACTGTTCTGGGTGGGTGTGTCCTGGGTGTGGGTGTCCTGGGTGGGTGTGTCCTGTGTGTCAGTGTCCTGGGTCGACTGGGACAGGGGCCTGGTGGTGTCGCTCCCCTCCCCGTCGCTGGATGTGGCCCGACAGCGTCACCGCACTGACGCTAGATGGGGGCGGCAGACGCCTGATGGTCTGGGTCTATCCCTGGCTCATGGGCGCCCTGGCACTGGGTGGGGCATCGTATGCCTGAGGGCCCAGTTCGGTCCCTGTCCCGTGGGAGCCCCAGCAATGGGTGAGGGTGTCGTATGCCTGACACCCCGGGTCGGTCCCTGTCTTGTGGGCACCTGGCACTGGGTGGGGGCGTCGTATGCCTGACAGCCCGGGCCGTTCCATGTTTTCTGGGTGCCGGCACGGTCGGCATACGCGGGGAGGTCGGCATCTGCAGGGACAGGTGGGTCAACGTTTGGTCCTGCACTCCATAATAAAGCATGCATGGTTAGACACGCAGATGGGGGAGGGGGGTGGGAGGGGGATGGGGAGAAGGGGGGAAATGGGGAATGGGAGGAAGGGGCGATGGGGGTATGGGGTATTGGGGGACTGGGGGGGGGAGAAGGGGGATGGGGAAGCGGGGAATGGAGAATGGGGGGAAGGGGCGATGGGGGAATGGTGGAAGGGGTGGTGGGGGATGAGGGAAGGGGAGGGCGAAGGGGGGAAGGGGGATGGGGGAAGGGGGGAATGGGGGATGGGGGAAATGGAGGGCAGGCAGTGGGGGGTCTCACTTGGTGCTGCGCCTCCGACCTCTGCTTCCGCAACCTCCCGGTCCTCGGGTCCAGGGCCCTCTCCTCATGAACAGTGAGGGGGTGCAACTCAGGTTGACCCCCTCCGGTCCTCACGCTCCTGGATGTTATGGCACGCTTCTCCTGGCTGGGGGGGGGTGGGGGGGAGGGGGGTGGCCGGGGGGGGGGGGGGGGGGGATGACAGAGATATAGGGCAACAGTGTTAGGCGGACATATACTTGCAGACCAGCAGTTGTGTGTATGTTGGTACAGCCCATCCTGCCAATGCAGCCTGCATGGATGGGTGCAGCCATGTTGGTTCCAGCTAGGACTGTGCCGCCCATCCTGGGGTGGAGGGTGGGAATGGGGTGGGGGTACTCACCCTGGCTGCCCTGATTAGGTCATTGACCTTTTTGTGGCACTGGTTGCCTGTCCTGGCTGTTACGGCCATGGCTTTGACGGCCTCTGCCACCTCCCTCCACAGGTGCCGGCTGATGTCTGGTGCAACCCTGCGGCCGTGTCTGGGGTACAGGGCCTCGCTCCTCTGGTCCACTGCGTCCAGGACCGCCACAATGTCCCGCTCCTGGAACCTTGGTTCTGTGCGGCAGGTGGCCATTTTGCCGAGTCTCCGGCGGTGGCGGCTTTTGTGGAGCGATGGCGCGCGGCGTCAATGATGGTGCACGTCTGTGACGGGTGATACCATCGTGTTTGGTGTCACGCCGGTGCTAGCCCCTTCCAGGCGGAGGATACCGCCACTTCCGGGTGGCCCGATGCCGGAGTGGTTCGCACCGTTTTTACGGTGGCGTTGAGCCATCGCGCCAATTCGGAAGAATGATTCAGCACAGAATGAGTTCATGAAATGAAATGAAAATCACTTATTGTCACAAGTAGGCTTCAAATGAAGTTACTGTGAAAAGCCCCTAGTCGCCACATTCCGGCGCCTGTTCGGGGAGGCTGGTACGGGAATCGAACCGTGATGCTGGCCTGCCTTGGTCTGCTTTCAAAGCCAGCTATTTAGCCCTGTGCTAAACCAGCCCCTAGTTCATTCGCCCATCTGTACTAGCTCTTTAATAAAGCTTTTCAATTGATCCCACTCATAGAATCATGGAACCCTACCTACAGTGCAGAAGGAGGCCATTCAGCTCATCGAATCTGCACCAACCCTCTGATAAAGCATCCCACCGGGACCCAATCCTCCACCTTATCCCTGTAACCCCACTTAATCTTTGGACACTAAGGGTCAATTTAGCATGGCCAGTCCACCTAACCTGCATATCTTTGAACTGTAGGAGGGAACTGGAGCACCCATATGAAACCTACGCACGGAGAGACTGTGCAAACACCACTTAGACAGCCACCCAAGGTCAGAATTGAACCCAGGTGCATGGCACCATGAGACAGCAGTGCTAACCACTATGCTGCTGTGCCACTCCATTGTTCTTTCTCCATAGCCCTGTGATTTTGTTCCCTTTCAGGTCCAACATCCCAGATCACAAGAAATCACCTCTGGTTCAATAGTCAATCGCCGTAAATAGTCATACCACCCATCCTCCCTTTCATGGGACTGGCCCCACTCAAGCTCCACCCTTGGCAGTGCCACCCTGGCAGTGCCACGCAGGCACTTTGGCAGGACCGGGGTATCAGTGCCAAGGTGCCTGACTGACAGTGCAAAGATGCCCAGGTGCCAGCAGGAGTGTCAAAGTGCCACTCTGCCCTGTCCCCAACCACCCAGGGGTCTCCGAAGGCCTAGGAGACCCCCCAGGTGCCATTATGTGGACCAGTACTAAACAACATCCTGGCGAGGTCTCCCAGGAGAGGCCATTAATTCCCAGGCGCATGCATATTTAAATGAAATTAAATGAAAATCGCCTATTGTTACAAGTAGGCTTCAAATGAAGTTACTGTGAAAAGTCCCTAGTCGCCACATTCCGGTGCCTGTTCAAAGAACAAAGAAAAGTACAGCACAGGAACAGGCCCTTCGGCTCTCCAAGCCCGTGCCGACCATGCTGCCCAACTAAACTAAAATCTTCTACACTTCCTGGGTCCATATCCCTCTATTCCCATCCTATTCATGTATTTGTCAAGATGCCCCTTAAATGTCACTATCGTCCCTGCTTCCACCACCTCCTCCGGCAGCGAGTTCCAGTCACCCACTACCCTCTGTTCGTGGAGGCTTGTACGAGAATTGAACGGCGCTGCTGGCCAGCCTTGGATGAGCTTGATGGATCATTTAAATATGCATATTTGGATCTTGCCCAGCCAGAGCGAGATCCAGATCGCGACATCTCGCGAGGTTCGGTTGAATGCCGCGAGACGTTTCGAGCATCGCGAGTCTCACGACAAGCATCTCCCGAGATTCAACGGCCTTGTCCCAACACCAAGTTGGGCCGGCGAGGCCATTAAATCACACCCGTTGTCTCAGTTTTTAAAAATATAATTACTACGTTCCAAAAAGAGACTTAAATGAATGGTTGTTTTGGTTATGTCCTAAGAAAGTTGATCAACGTGATACAGCTGCATTCTAGGATTTTTACATCATTGTATATTTCTTCAAATAAGCCAACTTGGCATCAAATTAAAAGTCATTCACTGTTAATGCTGGATAAGGAACTGGCTTGAGAATCCTAAAGATAAATAATTAGAGAACACTATTTAAATTGTAGCTGCAACTGGGCAGCAAGGTAGCATGGTGGTTAGCATAAATGCTTCACAGCTTCAGGGTCCCAGGTTCAATTCCCGGCTGGGTCACTGTCTGTGCGGAGTCTGCACGTCCTCCCCGTGTGTGCGTGGGTTTCCTCCGGGTGCTCCGGTTTCCTCCCACAGTCCAAAGATGTGCGGGTTAGGTGGATTGGCCATGCTAAATTGCCTGTAGTGTCCTAAAAAGTAAGGTTAAGGGGGGGTTGTTGGGGGTATAGGGTGGATACGTGGGTTTGAGTGGGGTGATCATGGCTCGGCACAACATCGAGGGCCGAAGGGCCTGTTCTGTGCTGTACTGTTCTATGTTCTAACTCACGCACATTGTTTAATTGAACCATCTTAATGATATTGCTGAATTGGACCAGTATTTATTTTTTCCGATTCTCTCCCTTGCCCAAGCACGTAACAATGAACTGTGCCAATCCAAGAATTCTGCACTTGTACTTGCAGCATTTATAAAAGCAAAATGGTGGAATGAAACCACCTGACTACAGTTCTTTAAGAATGACATGTGTTCACATTGATGTAGAATACTCCGGATGTTGCAGTTTATGTATTCCGAATGTTCATTTCAACAAAATAGTGGGAGCAGGGGACTTGAAAAGACAATTGGATCACTCAAGCGCTGCAATTTCTTTTAACACTTGAAATTACTTAGATGGAGGGAGATTTTAAAAATGATCAACGGCAGTTATAACAGTGGCCAGAATTCTCTGGCCATTGTGATTCACATTTCCCGCTGGCAGAGCACCCCAGCCCACGGGTTTCAGTGGAAAGCCCCATTGGCAAGCACCGGGAATACAGAATCCGATAGCCAGCGAATGGTGCGGCGCCGAGAAACATGTGGCTGGGGAACCGCGTCTCTTCCCCAACGTCAGTCAAACAGAAATTCAGACATGATAACAGAGGTTGTGGCATAAAACTGGTAATTTTCACCCTGTAGTTAGATTGAAAGATTCCAGGTTAGGCTTGATCAGGTCTTGGAGCAGTAAGTATTTCTTTAGAATTATATTGATGGATCTGCTTGTTTGGCACTTGATGGAACCATCAATTCATCAGACACGTGTTTCCGAAGTGAATCTAGGCTTTAATCGACTTACTTCAGAGCCAGCCTGTTACCTGTTGATGAACTCGAAGTGACCCAGGCTGACTCTGGACACGGATACTTATACAGCTGCACTAGGGGGAGGAGTCGTGGGCGGAACCAAAGGTGGAGCCCAGTACAAGTTCCTCAGTGCTCCCAGCGCTACTCCCCCTAGTGGTAGAATGGCGCTACTGCACTTACAATAACAGTGTGAATTATTATATACATTCATATATTATATTCACCACATTCACCCCCTGCAAAAAAATCAAGTCCAGCGGGGGTGGTGGTCTAGTCTATAATGTCAGTCTGTCCGGCGGTCGGATTGTCTGCTGAGACCTGCGGAGCACCGGGGTTGCAGCCTTTTGCGGTGGCTGGACGGGTGTAGTGTGTTGAGGTACGATGGCGGACTCCAGGGAGGGTTGTCTTCGAGCTTCATACTCTCCTGGCTCAACCGGGGACTGGGGTCGCTGGGGGCTGGCCAGCGCGGGTGTGCCGGACTGGTGGAGCGAGCTCGTGGGCTCGGGAGCGCAAGGGGGCGGCAGCATGGGGTGTAGGGTGAGAGGTCCTTCTGTGGGGGTAGAGGGAGCGCTGGATCCGGCGGGTGCCAGGTCCCGGAGGGATACAGTGTCCTGACTGCCGTCAGGGAACTCTACGAATGCGTACTGGGGTTGGAGTGGAGCAGGCACACCTTCTCAACAAGGGGGTCGGTTTTGTGTGCCCTGACGTGTTTCCTCAGGAGTACGGGGCCCGGCGTCCTCAGCCATGCCGGAAGTGAGACCCCTGTGGTAGTGCCCCTGGAAAAAATGAAGAGCCTCTCATGAGAGGTCTGGTTGGTCGCCGTACACAAGAGGGACCTAATAGCGTGGAGCGCGTCTGGGACGACTTCCTGCCACTGGGAGACTTGGAGCTTTCTAGACCGGAGGGTCAGTAGGATGGTCTTCCAGACCGTTGAGTTCTCCCTTTCCACCTGCCCGTTCCCCCTGGGGTTGTAGCTGATAGTCCTGCTCGAGGCAATGCCCTTGTCGAGCAGGTACTGACGCAGCTCTTCGCTCATGAAGGACGAACCCCGGTCACTATGCACGTATCTGGGAGGCACGTATCTGGGGAAACCAAACAGAGTGAAGATGCTATGCAGGGCCCCAATGACTGTGTGGGAGGTCCTGTCGGGGCACGGGATAGCGAATGGAAAGCGGGAGAACTCGTCTACGATGTTTAAGAAGTAGATGTTCTTGTTAGTTGAGGGGAGTGGCCCTTTGAAATCGATCGCGAGGCGTTCAAAGGGCTTAGAAGCCTTAACCAGGTGGGCCCTGTCTGGTCTATAGAAGTGCGGTTTGCACTCTGCACAGATCGGGCAGTCCCTGGTGACCGCATTTACCTCCTCGTTGGAGAAAGGCAGGTTTCGGGCCCTGATGTAGTGGGCGAGCCGGGTGACCCCCGGGTGGCAGAGGTCATTGTGGATACTTTTTAATCGGTCGATCTGCGCGCTGGCGCATGTCCCGTGGGATAGGGCATCCGGAGGCTCTTTGAGCTTCCCGGGTCGATATTTGATATCGTAATTGTAGGTGGAGAGTTCGATCCTCCACCTCAGAATTTTATCGTTTTTTATTTTGCCCCTTTGCGAGTTGTCGAACATGAAGGCAACCGACCTTTGGTCGGTGATGAGGGTGAACCTCCTACCTGCGAGGTAGTGCCTCCAGTGACAGATAGCCTCCACAATGGCTTGTGCTTCTTTCTCGACTGAGGAGTGTCGGAGTTCTGAAGCGGTGAGGGGACGGGAGAAAAATGCAACGGGTCTCCCTGCCTGGTTTAACGTGGCTGCAAGAGCTACCTCTGAGGCATCGCTCGCTAACTGGAATGGGGTAGATTCATCCACCGCCCGCATGGCCGCTTTGGCGATGTCCTCCTTGATGCCGTCGAAGGCCTGGCGAGCCTCGGCTGACAGGGGAAATCGTGTGGTCCTAAAGAGTGGGCGGGCTTTGTCCACATATTGAGGGACCCACTGGGCGTAGTAAGAGAAAAATCCCAAGCCCCGTTTGAGGGCCTTGGGACAATGAGGGGGAGGGAGTTCTAAGAGGGGGCGCATAGGGTCCGGGTCGGGGCCCAGGACTCCGTTTTCCACGACATAGCTGAGGATGGCTAGTCTGGATGTGCGGAAAACGCATTTCTCCTTGTTGTACGTTAGGTTGAGTTTCTGTGCCGTCTGGAGAAAACGGTGGAGGTTGGCGTCGTGGTCCTGCTGGTCATAGCCGCAGATGGTGACATTGTCCAAGTACGGAAACGTGGCCCGCAGCCCGTACTGGTCCACCATTCGGTCCATTGCTCATTGGAACACCGAGACCCCATTAGTGACGCCGAAGGGGACCCGGAGGAAATGGAAGAGCGGCCATCGGCCTCGAATGCCGTGTAGTGGCGGTCCTCCGGGCGGATTGGGAGCTGGTGGTATGCAGACTTCAGATCTACCGTGGAGAAGAGCCGATACTGGGCGATCTGATTTACCATGTCTGCAATCCTGGGGAGGGGATACGCGTCGAGGAGCGTAAATCTATTTATAGTCTGACTGTAGTCGACCACCATACGGAATTTCCCCCCGGTCTTAACGACCACCACCTGAGCTCTCCAAGGTCTATTGCTGGCCTCTATAATCCCCTCACTGAGTAGCCTTCGGACCTCTGCTCTGATAAATACCCTATCCCGCAGGCTGTATCACCTGCTACGAGTGGCTACGGGTTTACAGTCCTTAGTGAGATTGGCTAATAGAGGAGGGGGAGGGATTCGCAGCGTAGCGAGGCTGCAGATAGTGAGTGGGGGCAGGGGCCCTCCGAAGCTGAGGGTGAGGCTCTTGAGGTTGCATTGGAAGTCTAAGCCTAATAATAGTGGTGCGCAGAGTTCGGGCAAAACGTAGAGTTTAAACTTCGAGTAATTAGTGCCTCGGATTGTGAGTGTCGCGGCGGTGCGCCCCTGGATCTGGACAGAATGGGAGCCTGAAGCGAGCGAGATAGTTTGCTGCGTGGGGAAAACGGAGAGTGAACAGCGTCTCACCAGGTCTGGGTGTATGAAGCTCTCTGTGCTCCCGGAGTCGAAGAGGCATGGCATTTTGTACCCGTTGATATGGACCTCTGCCATCGAGTTTCGTAGGTTCTTTGGTCTGGATTGGTCTAGGATGACCGCGCTGAGTTGCGGGTAGTCGGCGGCTCCATCAGCTGTGCTGGAGTGGCCCCGTGATGACTGCCCTCTGAGTTCGTAGTCTTGTTCGAATTCCTCCGCTGAGTTGTCCGAGCTCGGAGATGCCGATCGGGCCCGTGGATCGCACGTGGCGGAGGATGGCATCCAAGATGGCGGCCCCCATGAGTCGCATGTGGCAGGCGGCGAGGAAGATGGCGTCCAAGATGGCGGCCCCCATGAGTCGCACATGGCTGGAGGGGGCGGAGTCGGGGCATAGACCACAGCGTTTCGGGCCCCGCGGGGCTGAGAGTGCGGGGAGTGGTTACTGCAAGTCGCTGGGGAGTTGGAAGCTGGGGCCCTTTTTGCAAGGCACACTCTTGCATAATGGCCTTTCCACCCGCAGCTGCTGCAGGTCGCATTGCGGGCCGGCAGTGCTGTCGCGGGTGCTGGTTCTGGCCGCAGAAATGGCAGGCTGGAGCAGCATAGTGGCTTGCTGGAGCAGCATAGTGGCTGGCTGGGGCAGCATGGTGGATGGGCGGCCGCGTAGCACAGGCCTGGGGGAGTCGCTGGTTGGGGGCCTATGATGGGGTCGCGGGGTCCACGGGAAACGAGTTAAGGCTGCGGAAAGAGACCTCCATCGTGGTCGCTGCTTCCACCATCGTTTCTAAGTCCTGGGCCCCCTTTTGCAGCAGTCGTTGGCGCACATAGTTAGACCTGAGGCCCGCTACAAAAACATCGCGTACCGCCAATTCCCTGTGTTCAGCCACGGTAACCTCTTGGTAATTACAGTCATTTGATAAATTGTTAAGTTCTCTTAGGAATTCTGCGAGCGATTTCGTAGGCCGCTGACGACGAGTCGTAAACACATGGCGAGCGTAAACTTCATTAATTGGCCTTACATACATTTTTTCGAGAACTGCTAGTGCCGCAGTATATGAACTGGCCGAGTTTAGTTGTGCTGAGATTCTATGGCTCACCCTCGCGTGCAGTAGACTTAGCTTCTGATCCTCTGTCGTTTCGGCTGTGCTCGCTTCGGCCAGGTAGGCCTTGAAACACCGGATCCAGTGGGAGAAGATTTCTTTAGCCTCTGCATCCTGCGGGTTGAGTTCCAGGCGTCCAGGCTTGAGGGCCGATTCCATAATCGATCTTTACTGTTCTTAAGTCGATTAAATTGATGGAACCATCAATTCATCAGACACGTGTTTCCGAAGTGAATCTAGGCTTTAATCGACTTACTTCAGAGCCAGCCTGTTACCTGTTGATGAACTCGAAGTGACCCAGGCTGACTCTGGACACAGATACTTATACAGCTGCACTAGGGGGAGGAGTCATAGGCAGAACCAAAGGTGGAGCCCAGTACAAGTTCCTCAGTGCTCCCAGCACTACTCCCCCTAGTGGTAGGATGGCGCTACTGCGCTTACAATAACTGTGAATTATTATATACATTCATATATTACATTCACCACAGCACTAAAAGTTTATTTGGTTTGTCTGTTGTCCGCACTGGCTATCTACATATTTGATCAAACATTCAGGGCGGGATTCTCCGCTTGCTGACGGCAAAATCGCGAAACGCGATTGGGCAGAGAATAGCTTCCAACCCCAAAATCAGGGTAGGTGCCAGTTTCACGCCAAATCGGGATGCTCCGGAAAATGGCATCAATGTGTCACTCGCCACACGGGGTGAAAGTACAGTAGGCATATCATTAGCATGCCTGATGCTCCGGGGCCTCCGTAATTCATCCCCTCTGATGGGCCGATTTCCCCGAAATGCGTCATTCACTTGTGCTCTCAAATATCATGAACCGGCGTCCTGGCTGCTGATTGAGAGAGAGGAGGTGGGAAATGACGTGGAGTGACCCTGGGCTGCTGGCCCGGACCCTGGCCTTGCTGGCTGAGGCCGGAGGGAGGGGGTGGGGGGGGTGGGAGTGGGGTGGGAGTGTGGCGGGGGAGGGTGGGCCGAGCAGCCGGGGTGCTCCCCCCGCGGGACTGGAGCAGTGCCGACCACCATCTTGCTGAAAACTCACTGACCACACACCCCGACCCCTGGTTCTACACAGTGGCACTGGCAGCATGGGTCCGCCCCCCCCCCCCCCCCACCCGTAACCCAGCCCGGCCCCCTCCCCACCCGCCACAGCGCGCCATCCCCCCGGCCCTGAACACCCCACCCAATCGGCAGTCACCCACCGGGGGAACCACCCAGGGCCACATCCAAGGCAGCCCCCAGTGAGGGCAGTTCCAGCCAACGGTACCCCTGGCAGCAGGGAGGGTGCCAGGAGTGGGGGCACCGACGGGGCTGGATACTGACGGGGCAGGGATGCAGCGGTGAGGGGAGGCATGCATAGGAAGGTCCCGTAGTGCCAACTGAGGCCACCGTGTAGCCCACAGAACCTGACTGGGCACGGGAATATGCGCCATGCTGGCCTTTCACCCCCCTGTAGATAATGGCATTCAGACATCAACCTGCAATGCTGGCCGCAGTGGTGATGGCCGCAGTCCTGTGAGATACCCCACGGCCGCGTGAGTGGAGGCTGCTCGGAGAGGAAGGGGAAGCTGCAGAAGTGGAATGGGCTGCAGAGGATCGGGCTGCAGAGGATCGGGCTGCAGAGGATCGGGCGGCAGAGGAACGGGCTACAGAGGATCGGGCGGCAGAGGAACGGGCTGCAGAGGATCGGGCGGCAGAGGAACGGGCTGCAGAGGAACAGGCTGTAGAGGAACAGGCTGCAGAGGAACAGGCTGCAGAGGATCGCGCTGCAGAGGAACAGGCTGTAGAGGAACAGGCGGCAGAGGAACGGGCTGTAGAGGAACAGGCTGCAGAGGAACAGGCTGTAGAGGGCCGGGCTGCAGAGGAACGGGCTGCGGAGGAACAGGCTGCAGAGGGCCGGGCTGCAGAGGAACAGGCTGCAGAGGAACGGGCTGTAGAGGAACAGGCTGCAGAGGATCGCGCTGCAGAGGAACAGGCTGTAGAGGAACAGGCGGCAGAGGAACGGGCTGTAGAGGAACAGGCGGCAGAGGAACGGGCTGTAGAGGAACAGGCTGCAGAGGAACAGGCTGTAGAGGGCCGGGCTGCAGAGGAACGGGCTGCGGAGGAACAGGCTGCAGAGGGCCGGGCTGCAGAGGAACAGGCTGCAGAGGAACGGGCTGCAGAGGGCCGGGCTGCAGAGGAACAGGCTGCAGAGGAACGGGCTGCAGAGGGCCGGGCTGCAGAGGAACGGGCTGCAGAGGAACGGGCTGCAGAGGAACGGGCTGCAGAGGAACGGCTGCAGAGGAACAGGCTGCAGAGGAACGGGCTGCAGAGGGCCGGGCTGCAGAGGAACAGGCTGCAGAGGAACGGGCTGCAGAGGGCCGGGCTGCAGAGGAACGGGCTGCAGAGGAACGGGCTGCAGAGGAACAGGCTGCAGAGGAACGGGCTGCAGAGGGCCGGGCTGCAGAGGAACAGGCTGCAGAGGAACGGGCTGCAGAGGAACAGGCTGTAGAGGAACGGGCTGTAGAGGAACAGGCTGTAGAGGAACGGGCTGTAGAGGAACAGGCTGCAGAGGATCGGGCTGCAGAGGAACAGGCTGCAGAGGATCGGGCTGCAGAGGAACGGGCTGCAGAGGAACAGGCTGCAGAGGATCGGGCTGCAGAGTATCGGGCTGTAGAGGAACAGGCTGTAGAGGAACGGGCTGCAGTGGATCAGGCTGTAGAGGAACGGGCTGCAGAGGAACAGGCTGCAGTGGAACGGGCTGCAGAGGATCGGGCTGCAGAGGAACAGGCTGCGGAGGAACGGGCTGCAGAGGAACGGCTGCAGAGGATCGGGCTGCAGTGGATCGGGCTGCAGAGGATCGGGCTGCAGAGGGGCAAGTGATGACTGCACAGGCAGGAGGGCCAGCAGCCCAGCAGGCCGAGGAGAAGGAGATGACAAGTAGGTGGTGCATGAGGACCCGCGTGCATCGGTGCCGCATGTTAAGAACAGAAGATAGAACATAGAGTGCAGAAGGAGGCCATTCAGCCCATCGAGTCTGCACCAACCTATTTAAGCCCTCACTTCCACCCTATCCGCGTAACCCCATAGTAATTAACCTTCTCCTGTTAATTATTCTAATTCTGATTTGTTCTTTGTCCGTTTCCATAGTCAGTTTAAGCCTCCTCCATCACTATTCCTGAAACGTTCCCCTGAGGACACTAGGTCCACGCCAGTCCCAAGAACAGATCCTCCTTTCTCATTGGACCGAAAACATACTGCTGAAGAAAAGCTTCCTGAACACACTCGAGGATCTCTTGCCCCTCTGTGCCCTTTACTCTACCCCTATCCCAGTCTATGTTTGGATAATTAAAGTCCCTCATTACAACTCGATTATAATCTTTGCACCTCTCTGTAATTTTCTTTGCATATTTGTTCCCCTTTCTCATTTCCGCTCCCTGTTGCCTTTCGGCTACACCGAGCAATGTAATTGTATCTTTTTGCTCCTTAACTCTACTCAAACAGATTTTTCCTTGGCACCTCAGGGAAATCCTGGCCGGGATTCTCCGAATTCCTGGGCAAGTGTTGACGCTGACGTAAACACTGGAGTGGTGTACGCTGGCGTCAACGGGCATACTGGCCCAGTTATTCTCTGGATTTCAGGGGGCTATAACGGCGGCGAAAGCTGGCCCTGCACGGCCGATACGGGTCCACGCATGCCCGCGACGGACAGTGCACGCCTGCGCATGCGCGTGGTTGCCGTCTCCGCGGCGCCCCCCGCGCAACATGGCGGAGCCCTACAGGGCCCGGAATGAGCGCACCCGCCGCTCAGTAGCCCCCGATCGCGGGCCTGGCCACCATGGAGGCACCCCCCTCCCCCTCCCCCCCCGGAGTTAGATCCCCCCCCCCCACCCACCAGGAAGGCCACCGCAGCCAGAATGTCGAGGTCCCGCCGGGTGGGGCCATATGTGAACCACGCCGGCGGGCACTTGGCCCGTCGAGCATGGTGAATCGCTGTGGGGCCAGCGCCGCAGTGACCACGTGGCGCGAGTGCCGATGCTTCTCTGTCGCCGGGGAATCGCAGGCCCGGCATCGGAGCGGCATGGCGGGATTCTTGTGCCCCCCCCCCCCCCCGGCGATCCTCAGACCCGGCGCGGGCTCGGATAATCCCGGCCCCTTTCTCTCCAACATTGCAATGCCGCCAATCTTCCCCTTTCCTTTCTTCCCTATCTTCTGGTGTGCAGGAATATTTCATATCCAGTTCTGCCCTTACATGGAACCAGGTGTCCATTACGGCCACACCATCATATTTCCACGTGACAATCTGCGCCTGCAACTCATCAATTTTATTTACCACATCCTGTGCATTCACACATACACAGTAACCCTAATTTAAACATTTTCACTTTCTCCCTTATTCTGAACCCTCCTAATGACTTACTATTTCCTATTCTAGTGCTATCTGTCTTTCCCAATTTTCTCTGCACTTGTATTACTTTTCTTGTATTACTTCCTTGTTCCCACACCTCTGCCAAATTAATTTAAACCCTCCCCAATACTGCTAATACATCATCTCATCTGGCCTATACATAGGATCTGAGGACTTAGGAGCAGGAGGGAGTGGCACGGTGGCGCAGTTTGTAGCACTGCTGCCTCATGGCGCCGAGAACCCGGTTCGATCCTGGTCCTGGGTCACTGTCCGTGTGGAGTTTGCACATTCTCCCCGTGTCTGCGCGGGTCTCACCCCCACAACCCAAAGATGTTCAGGGTAGATGGATTGGTCATGCCAAATTGCCCTTAATTGGTAAAAAAAGAATTGGGTACTCTCAATTTAAAATAAGTCTCAGGAGCAGAAGGAGGCCATTTGGCCCTTCAAGCAGTCTCTACCATTCGATAAAATCATGGCAGTTTTGATTTTGATCTCAACTCCATTTTCCCCTCTTTGCCTCCATAACCCTTGTCTACAGAAAATCTATCTAACTCAGCTTTGAATAAATTCAATGACCCAGACTTCAATGCATTGAGGGGAAGACAATTCACTACACTGTAACCCTCTCAGAGAAACAATAGTCGCCTCTTCTCCATTTTAAAAGGGAGACCTTTTATTCTGAATGTGTCCCCATTATTCTGGTTTCACCCGCAAGCTGAATCCTTTTCCCAGTATCCTCCATATCAAGTTCCCTCAGGACCTTGCTTGCTTCAATAAGATACCAAAATGTGCAGGTTAGGCGGAACTGCCATGCTAAATTGCCTTTCGCATCCAAAGATTAGGTGGGGTTTCGGGGATGGGGTGGAGGAGTGGGTCTGGTAAGGTGCTCTTTCAGAAGATCAGTGCAAACTCAATGGGCTGAATGGCCTCATTGTGCACTGTAGGGATTCTATGATCACCTCTCATTCTTTTAAAATGCAATGCGTATGGACCCAACCTGTTTAACGTTTGTTCATGAGAATAGCCCTTCATCTCAGGAATAGGCCAAGTGCTTTTCAACTGCTTCTTACGCACTTATATCCTATCTCAAATAAGGGGACCAAAACTGCACACGGTATCCCAGATGTGGTCTCACCAAGGCCCTGTACAGCTGGAGTAAAACTACTTTTCTATCCCATTTCCCTTACAATAAACATCAATGTTCCATTTGTCCCAATAATCTCAAGTTTTCCCTCCTGCATCATCTTTCCATCCATGCCTATTTCTATGCTCACTTGTACGCAGTACAGAGAGTAATCAAGAGATGACAGGCTGAATTTCCCGCCGTCGGGATTCTCCGTTTTGCCGGCAGTCCGGGGGTTTCCCGACAGAGTGGGGCTGCCCCACAAGGGGAAACCCCATTGACCAGCCGGTGAAATGAAGAATCCCGACGGCGTGCCACACCGCGGGACGGAGAAACCCGCCCGACTACTTTTAAGGTTCTGCTGGCGGAATTTCTGGATCCCTGAATCCTGACAGCTGGGCCACATCCTTCCTTCTATCTGTGTCGCTGGTATCAATGTGGACCACACCTGCTGGCTGTTCACCCCACCCCAGGGTGCTTTGCAGCTATCCTGTTACACCTTGAACTCCTGCAGACAACATACCATCTGGGGTTCACACTTGTGGCCTGCCTGTTCCCCCATTGAATCTCCTCTCACTATTCACCTTCGAGACATTTTTGTGCTTCCCTGTCCATGGACCTGGCCCTGGCTGCACTCGTCAGATGAGTCATTACTTTCATCGGAATACTGGAGGTTTGGAGAATGACGTGTGCTCAAGGAATTCCGACACCATCTGCCCGTCCCTTCTTGACTGTCAGCAGCCACCCATCCCCTTTCTCCATGCATAGTCTTAAGCTGCGGGGTGAACCAACAGGTTGAAAGAAACCACAGCATCTCACAAAAGTGACCTTGGTAGTTGCTGAGAGGACCAAACGGCTTGATGGTGTGTTAATAGAGAACTAGTAGCAGTATGCTAACAGGAAAAAGACAATCCTCCCATAGTCTGATGCATGCCCCAGTAACCCTGATTCAGGAGGTGATGCTTTACTCCATGTTTATTCTTCTCCGTATAGGGGACAGAGCTGGCTGGGTGGCAGAAACAGTGCATTAACATTTGGTCATGTATAAAATACAAGAAGAGGACAAGTGACAGACAGCAAAGACTGAATTTGCCAGCGACGCTCACATCCACTTAAAGGAAAAAAGGATTTAAAATCAGACCTAGAGACGAGGCTGCAAGTGGGAAAACATTAATATATCCTATCACTGGATGAGCAGAATGCAAAAGCAATTACTTCCGTCAACAAAGACCTGCGTATGGCACCTTTAACATTGTAAGGTAGCCCAAGATGCTTTCCAGGTGTAGTCAGAATTTGCCACTGAGCCACAGGAAAGGGATCAGGACAGGTGGTGGACGTTTGATCGAAAAGGTCCATTTTAAGACAACTGGTGAGAATCAGTTGTGGGACATTAGGGTAAATGTTCCAATCCCTCCGTGTGGATCATTGGGGGCAGGTTGGACTATTTAACGGACTATTAAAAGGTCCGTTGGCCTTAGGTGGGAATTTCTAGACATTGGATGATGACTGGAAGATCCACCCATTATTCTCAAGAAGAGTGCACATTCTGCTTCTGTAAGTATTCACTCACGCCAAGGCAGCTGCCTTTTAAAAAAAACCTGAGTTACAGCTCTACTGTATAGGTATTAAAGTTCAGGTGGAACAGCTCTTGTATTTGTGGCACAAACATGGGGAAATGGCTAAAACGTCCAATGTTACAACCACATCAGTTTCTATTTGCTGAGCAAACAAAATGTTTTAAAGATTCTTAAGATTGTTTAAAATTGTTTTCACAATGTAACTTTAATCTTGTGTGGTTAAGTTTTTTGTTCTTGATAATTACACTTTTAGGGCGGGTTTTTCCATCCTGCCGCACCAGATTTCTGGTTCAGCCGTCGGGATTCTCCGTTCCGCCGGCTGGTCAATGGGGTTTCCCATTGTGGGGCAGCCTCGCGCGTCGGGAAATCCCCAGACTGCTGGCAAAATGGAGAATCCCGACGGCAGAGAATTCAGCCTTTCATTTTTTAAATCCTAAGGGCGCGATTCTCCGCTGCCCACAATAGGTCGGAGAATAGCGGGAGCGCCTTCCCGACATTTTTCCCTCCCTCCCGCTATTCTCCCCCCCTCACGGACGCCCCACGACACGAATCGCTGCTCGCCGTTTTTTACGGCGAACAGTGATTCTCCCCAGGCCTATGGGCCGAGTTCCCAGGCCTTTACGGCCGTTTTCACGAACGCAAACACACCTGCTCTCACCGTTCGTGAAAACGGCCGCAAAGTGCCGTCCCGGACAACCATGGCACCGATTGGCACGGCCCCACCACAGCCGTGCCAAGGGGCGCATGGGCCTGCGATCGGTGGGCACCGATCGCGGGCAGCGGGTCCGATACCCGCGCACTATTTGTTCCTCCGCCGCCCCGCAGGATCAGTCCGCGGGGCGGCTGAGGGGCATGACGGCCCATGCATGCTCGGGTTTGACGCATCTGCGTGATGACGTCATGCGCACATGCGCGGGTTGGAGCCGTCCAACCCGCGCATGCGCGGCTGACGTCATCTTGCGCGTCAGCCACCGTGACGCTTGGCGCGTGGGCTTAGCGACGGTCGCTAAGCCCGTGATGCCGTGCTTCACGGGGCCGCGCTGCTAGCCCCGCTCAGGGGGAGAATCGGGTCCCGGGAGGGGGCGCGGAGGCTGCCGTGAAACAAGGCCAGTTTCACGGCAGCCTTTACGACTCTCCGCATTTGCGGAGAATCGTGCCCTAAGTTTACAGGAATTTTATGCTTCGGGGATCGGTAGTGTTTACTCCTCATTTTCAAAATACTGTTAAAAAGGTTATGATCAGTCAGACAAGTTTCCCTATGATATTTTATTAATAAAATATGATATTTTATTATTAATATTTTTATATTTATGTTATTTTAATATTAATAAAATAGAAATCTGGTGCAGCAGGACAGAAAAAACTGCCCTAAAAGTTTAATTATCAAGAAAAAAAAACTTAACCACACAAGATTAAAGTTACACTGTGAAAACAATCTTATACAAACTTAAAAATCGGTAGCACAATGGGTAGCACTGTTGCTTCACAGCTCCAGGATCTCAGGTTTGATTCAAGGCTTAGGTCACTGTCTGTGTGGAGTCTGCACATTCTCCTCGTGTCTGCGTGGGTTTCCTCTGGCTGCTCCAGTTTCCTCCCACAGTCCGAAGACGTGCAGGTTAAGAGGATTCTCCATGCTAAATTGCCCTTTGTGTCCAAAAGGATTAGGTGCTATTTCTGGGTTACAGGGATAAGGTGGAGGTGTGGCTTCAGTAGGGTACTCTTTCCAAGGGCCTGTGCAGACCCGATGGGCTGAATGGCCTCCTTCTGTACTGTAAATTCCATGATTCTATGAAAATATCCCCAAAAGAACCCACTTGATCAGAACACACAAGCAAATACACAAGGTAACACCTTCTTGGCAAACTCACTTATAGATTTTTAATTGTTAAAGTGCAGTAATAAGGCAAAACTTCTGTTCATTTAGTAAAGGTACACCCACGACTCCTCACACTCTTCCATTATGCTTTGGAAATCCAAGAGCGTTCAGAAAACAAATTGCTTTCTGAAATAAAGGGCAGAACTCTCCCATTTTTGGCAAACAGTGGTTTTGAGTAAGAAAAGTGGTGAGTAACCTGCTGGTAGTGTTGGTGGATTTTTGCACCGTTTAAAACTAAAACATTTTTGCACAGGATTCGCGCTGCCTGATTCGCTCTCTCTGCCATCACTTGTGTGCTTCAGTAAGTGGGGAGTTCCATTTAAACATCACTCCAGCGCTCCTCAGCTTCTCATTTGCTATCCTACAATGAGAATGGCAGCTAAGAAGCCTGTCCCAAGATTGATGGAAACATCCCTTGGAAGAAGTCTGCAGGCAATGGAGGAGCGTTGGCATATCCTGCACCCACAGAGGGAACGGATCCTCAAGCATGGTCACCCGCTACACATGGGCGGCTGTTGGTAAGCTCCATCTCCCGGCAGAAGTGGAAAGTGAAGTAAAAGAATGAATAATCTCCTCCGTTCTGCCAGGGTAAGTCACTTTACTCATCACTCTCCGCTCACACACTCACATACCCATTACACACCCATCACACAGCCACAGGGAGCTCACTCACGGCTCAAGGGACACCACCACTCGCTCTCCCACACACTTCATCTCTCTTCTGACTTGTCTCCTCATCAGATCCCTGCTCGCACTCACCAATCACACATGCTAAGCATCCTTTCTGTCTGTCCTGGCACGCAGCCTGCTTACACTCTTGCCATCTGTTTCTATGCAAGGCAAGCTGGCATATAACAAAAGGAAGCTATCCCAAATGGGCGGAGGGATGCCCGAGTTTAAACTCCTGCCTCAGTTTGAGGAGAGGGCCCACCAGCAGGCAGGGGAAGAAAACAACCATTCCCATGCTGAGGGTGAGGTAGGCACCAAAAAATGAAGTAAGGACCCAGAACACCATTATCCATCTCACTAAACTAGCTTGAATCCTGTAGCCTTTATGGTGATGCCCTTGCCATGCACTAAACAACATCTCCCTTCTCTTGCAGGCACATCAGTGGAGCAGCCCAAAGCCTCCACCAGCCGAGCACAGGAGTCACCCCAGACTCCAACGAGGATGAGTTCTCTCGCGCGGAGATCAAAGTGTCACTGCTTTCACCTACACCCTCCACCACAAAATTATGAGGGGCATGGACAGATTGGATAGTCAGAAGCTATTTCCCAGGGTGGAAAAGTCAATTACTAGGGGGCATAGGTTTAAAGTACGAGTGGCAAAGTTTAGAGGAGATGTGCGAGGGAAGTTTTTTACACAGAAGGTAGTGGGTGCCTGGAACTCGCTGATGGGGGCGGTAGTGGAAGCAGGGACGATAGTGACATTTAAGGAGAATCTTGATGAATGCATGAATAGGATGTTTCCAACTTTGTCTTTGTAGCTCCAGCAAATGAGGCGTGACAGAGTCCAGAGGCATATCATCTGACTGGGACTCAGAAGATTCCTGGCAACCGGCTGTCACCCAAGCGTTGGCTCCCTGGGGTGTCCCTGACTCTGCCTGCCATGGATCAGACAGAGTGAGGTGCTCACCAGTTTGTGACCCCGAAGTCAATGACACTCACAGAATGGGGAGTTCAGCGTACAATGGGTCAGCTGCTGATCAGTAATCAGTGGCACCCACACACATCAATAGTGAGTTTGTGGGCAAATCGGCTCAGCTGTCAGACTGAAGGAATCATAATAGACTAGTCATGGCCTTTTGGCTAAGATTTGGCGGGTGGCTCGTTGGTCTAGTGGTATGATTCTCGCTTCAGGTTTTCCATTTCTATAAAATGCTAGTGGTCCCGGGTTCAAATCTCGGGCGAGCCCAGCAAAGTGCCTTTTAGCTTCACAGCTCCAGGGTCCCAGGTTTGATTCCCGTCTTGGGTCGCTGTCTGTGCGGAATCTGCACGTTCTGCCCGTGTCTGCGTGAGTTTCCTCCGGGTGCTCCGGTTTCCTTCCGCAGCCCAAAGATGTGCAGTTTAGGTGGATTGGCCATGCTAAATTGCCCTTAGTGTCCAAAAAAAGGTTAGGTGGGGTTTACGGGTTATGGGGATGGGGTGGAGGTGTGGGCTTGGTGGGGTGCTCTTTCCGAGGGCCGGTCAGTTTCAATAGGCCAAATGGCCTTCTTCTGTATTGTAAATTCTATGATCAAGTGTAGGGTCAAACCTGAGATCAGATGCAATGCCTATTCTTGTCAGCTTGAATCTTGTATGTCTCTCTTGTGGAGAGCATGAATTGCATTCAATTTAAATTTGAATTTGTTTTGGAGCAAGCAAGGAGATGGATTAAGGGCTTGGCCTGTCCACTGTGTGCGTTGGCTTTGCGACTCTGAGAAAGAAATGATCTGATATGTTAAGGTATTTTAATTACTGTCATGCCTCTCTATTAGAGTTGACTCGCTCAGTCATGAACTCGCAAGCACCACTACCCCCGTCCTTCCCCACCTTCGTCGATCTTTCAGACCGTGTCTGCAGGACACCACTCGCCACACTAGCCCAGTCTTCCCTTCCAGTCACATGGCCCTTCAAGAAGGCAGAGGCCCAGCAACTGGAGATTGCAGCCTCAGGATGGGTCACTTTCTACGCCTTTTGGCAATGAGTCTCTCCCCGCCCCCCCTCTCCCACCCATGCCCCATTCAGGGACCAACTTTTTCCCACTTCTCTCCATGGGGACATTGCCTCTCTGAGCCCCCTGCCAATGCCCATCCCCCATCCCTCTCCCTGCCTGCTCTGTCCCTCTGAATGTATAGACCTGTCAACTCAATCCTCCAGTCTGCCCAGCCCAAGCTGCCTTGCCAGTTGGCCCCCTTGCCATTGCACCCCCTCCAAACCCCCCCCTGACATTTCAAATTCCATCTCTCCTCTCTGAGGAAGTGATGGCCTGCGGCGAACTGCAAGCTCACCTCCAACAAATTTCACATTTTTAAAAAGCTGTTGTGAATGTTGCCAAAGTGACGACACGCCCAAGTGGTCGGATGTTTCGGCAAGACAGGAGCATTGCTGCGGGAAAGCCAGCAAATAATATTCAAATGAATGTAAAAGGGGTCCCCAGTGTTGAATGATGGGAACCCCATTACATCATTGGTGGGGGATGAGGACAATCCTTCTGGGACATATGCCTGCGCAATTGGAAATTTTGGCATCTTCCATTATTTTGCACCCCTGTCACCATTTACGCCTGCTGCAAACAGGGGCACAAAATCCTGGCCAAAGACACCTCAGCTCAATATCTTTCCTTAAATATCCTTTTCCCTTTTCATCTCGGATTCAACAATCCACAGCACCTGTTGGAACTAAACTTATCCAAAATATAAAAATCTTTCATGTCTTCCTATTACCTCCACTTTTTCTTATGAAACCTTTGTAAAGTTGGAAAAGTCCCTTCAACTCCCCCTTGAGATTTAACAGCTGAAAAGGCAAGTCCTTATCTCTGTCCAAATGCAATTTTTAAAACACCCAACCAATTTACTTGGAAATCCACTTCATCATAGCCTCCCATTACAAATGCACCTTTAATCTCTCAACTTTTTAAGACAGGCTGTCCCTATTAACCAATGCCCTCCTCTTTATCAAACCAGGCACACACACACATAGCCTTCTTTACAGAATACCAGCATATTTCCAAAATATATTTCTACATGACATCTATCACACCATTGATTTTACTAGTGCAAGGTAAGAGTCATAAAGAAGATCTTTGACATGGACATAATGAAAGGGTAAGCTAGAAATGTGATATACTTTTCCACAGCTGTCAAAATATGGCTGGGTAGACCACTCTGGGTGTACATTATAGAACACTGACACCATTGACGATCACAACTGGCTCAACTTTTCTTGATCTTATTTGATTTAACCAAACTAATATGGAGCAGGCTAAAGATTGTTGCTATTGATCATTCTGTTCATTATGCATTCGTCGATTTCTGAACTACAAAATAGTACAAATTCCCACGATCGAGATCCTTGATATGTCTGATGTCCAAACACCATTAGTCAAACAAAAGTTATTTTTGGTTAAAATTATGGTGTGGGATTTTCCATCCAATGGCGGAATCAGGAAACACGATTGGGCGGTGAATCGGTTCCGAAGCCGAAATGACGGCAGGCACCGATTTGACGCCAAATCGCAATTCTCCATCACCGCGACAGCACTGTCAATGCATTCCGGAATGCAGGTACAGTAAACACCACTTGCATATCATTAGCAGGCCTGACCAGTATTCTCCTGGTCCGTAATTCTCCTCCTCCGATGGACCGAGTTCCCGATGGCGCGGCTCACTTGTGCTTTTAAAAATCGTGAAACTGCTGTCTTGGCTGATGAGTGAGAGAGAGGAGGTAAGACGCAGAGAGGCGTGAATGTGGGCTGTGGGGCCAAACACTGGCCGGGCTGCATGAGGTTGGGTGTGGGGGGGGAGACGGGTAAGCAGGCGGCCCACTCAAGGGCTGCGCCGCAGCCCGTGCAGATGCCCTGCAGCTGTACGAGCTAGCACTGCTCCAGGAGGAGGAAGCTGCAGCAGTGCAGCGGAGTGTACAGCAGCAGAGTGTGCAGCACTGCAACAGTGCAGTGTGGAGCAGCAGAGCTTGCCCCAAAGGAACAGGAGGCAGTCACTCAGGATGGAGAGCCAGTTCCCAACGGGCTGAGGAGATGGAGGAGGTGCAAAGGAGGCACCGCATGAGGCCTCGTATACCAGCAGTGCCTGTCATTCGCACACCAGACAGTGTCCCAGGAGCCTCTTCACTAAAGTGCCCACTGAGGTGAGTGTCTCTGGGCTGGTGGAAGGTGTTGGAGGGAGCTGTGACGGGAAATCCATGTCTTCCTCGGCTTTGAGCTCCGGGTGCCCTGCGGTCCAAGCTGCTCTCCTGGTCCCGGTTTAGGCTATGGATCAGCATGTTCCAAGGCCTGAGTCATTCTGTGCAGGCAGTGGCCGATGCCCAGGACAGGACTGACAGAGGCAGCCATGTGCCAGAGCTACCTGGACATTGCAGCGGCGTTTTGAGCGTGGCCCAGTCACAGCGGGCCATGGCTGAGACCCTCAGTGGCATTGCCCAGGCGCTGGCTGATGTGGCACAGACATGGAAGGAGTTGGGCCAGTCCCAGAGGGAGAGGGTGCAGTCACTGGCTGATGTGGCACAGACCTGGGAGGTGCTGGGACAGTCACAGCGTGAAGTGGTGCAGTTCCAGGCGGAAGTGATCCACTTGCTGTGTTCCATTGCCACGAGTTCGCAAACCCTTGCTGAGACAGCAGCAGGTCTCCAGGACTGGCAGCGGCAGGTGGCTTGGGAGCCTCAAGGGTAGCTCTGCAGACACCCCAATCCTATGGAGTAGCCGGGGGCCATCGGTTACCCCGAGGGAGGAGGAGGAGAAGGTCATGAGGCCAGTGACTGCCGCAGGGGAGGTGCCGGAACACCACAGCAGCTCCACTACCCCTGGCTCCTGTCCCTGGCGCATCTGGTGGGCAGCGGGTTGAACAGTGTGGCACCCCGCAACCTGGGAAACCGAGTTACAGCTGGACCCATCCAGACATGGTCACCCCAGAGGATGCCCGCCAATGGGGTCACAGGGTGGGAATCACGGCAGGCCACCTCCACTCCTGCTGTACTGTCTGAGGATCACCTAGATGTAGCTTTAGGGCCAGTAAGCCAGAAAAGTAGACACCAGTTAAGTTGACAAGGGTGTACGGCACAGTTTAGTGATAGAGGCTAGAGCACAAATCTGTGTATATGTTCCCACATTAAACACCTGTTCACAAGGTGATTAAAATTGCCTTTCTATTGAGTTTTTAACCTTAAAAAAAACAAGTACCTGGCTCAAACAGCTTGTTTGAAGATTTCCTGTAGAATCAGTTTGTTTAAAGAATCAGGCCTGAGATTGCTGTGGGAGCCCGCTGAAATCGAACAAGCACAGGAAGAAGAGTGTACAGAACAATCGCTGTGCCGCCATTTTGAAATAAAGAAAACTTTAAAGCTGTGCTTCTCTCTGACAAAGTTACCAATGAATATGAAATTTAAACTGGCAGACCAATTTGAGCAAAGGCCAAACTGGATGGAAAATTGAGCATCATGGAGAAAATCATTTTTAGAATAGAGGAGGAAATCAGAGGAAGTGCATTTTATTATATTCTGATACTTATTTGGATTTGGATTTGTTTATTGTCACATGTACCAACCTACAGTGAAAAGTATTGTTCTGAGTACAGTCCAGACAGATCATTCCATACATGAAAAAAAGGGCATACGTAAGTAGACAATGTCAGGCATAGGCATAGGGTGAGCGTATAGACTGTAGTACTATTTCGTAGAGAAGATGTGTGAAGAGATCAGTTAAGTCCATAAGAGGGTCGTTCTGGAAACTGGTAACAGCTGGGAAGAAGCTGTTTTGAATCTGTTTGTGCGTGTTCTCAGACATTTGTATCTCCTGCCCAATGGAAGAAGTTGGAAGAGTGAGTAAGCCGGGTGGGAGGGGTCTTTGATTACGCTGCCCGCTTTCCCAAGGAGGTAGGAGATGTACGCAGAATCAATGGATGGGAGGCGGGTTTGTGCGATGGACTGGGCTATCTTCATGACTCTCTTTAGTTTCTTACGGTTCTGGGCCGAGCAGTTGCCATACCAGGCTATGATGCAGCCAGATAGGATGCTTTCTATGGTGCATATGTAAAAGTTGGTAAGAGTCAATGTGGACACACCAAATTTCCTTAGTTATCTGAGAAAGTACAGGCACTGTTTTGCTTTCTTGGTCGTAGCATCGACGTGGGTGGACCAGGACAGATCGTTGGTGAAGTGCACTCCTAGGCATTTGAAGCTGTCAACCATCTCAATCTTGGCACTATTGATGCAGACAGGTGTGTGTATAATACTTTGCTTCCTGTAGCCAATGACAAACTCTTTAGTTTTGCTGACATTGAGGGGGCTCCACTAGGTTCTCTATCTTCCTCCTGTATTCTGACTCATTGTTGTTCAAGATCCGACCCACTATGATCATGTCATCAGCAACGTGTAGATGGAAATAGAACCAAATTTTGCCATACAGTTGTGTGTGTACAGGGAGTATAGTAGGGGGGCTAAGTATGAAGCCTTGTGGGGCCCCGCTATTGAGAACTATCGTGGAGGATGTGTTGCTTATCCTTATTGATTGGTGGAATTTACGACAATATACTCATAAGGCAAGATGAATCCTCAACCACATTTGGTGAGATATTAAAAGCCTTTGACCAGCTTTTTAAACTCCAATTTGAGAACAGCGTAGATACAAAAAAAAGTATGGAAAACCCAAATAAAACACCAAATGGGCATGGCATCCTTAAATGGCAATCTTAGCACCATATATATCATATGACTTATTTAGGTGTTATTAAGCACTAACTCAAGTCAGCAACTCATGTGGGAACCTAGTAGCAGACCCTAATGAATATGGCAATCAACCAATCAGAAGAGTTCGCTGGTAGCCCCTAGAATGTTTTAACTCTGGGTCCCCACATGATTCTCCAGTATATTTGGGAAGCAGCAATAAGATGCAACACTGGACCTTCTTTTCAACTCTAATCGTCGGCTAAGTTGACTGAACAGCAAATTAACAAAATAATGTGATTCCTAGAAAATTGCTGATGACAATATATTGTCTACAGTCAATTGCTCATTAAAACAAATCTATATAAATATACATATACAATGAGTTTCCACCACTTATTCTTCAATCAGCCTGGGCAGCAAGATTATTGTGAGTTAATGGTGCTAAGAATGGGTGCCAAGTGTTATGAGCCAGAGTTTAGAGAACCCCAAACTGTATCATGGAGTTGACCTGATGCACGACTTTTAATAGATTGTGGTTATGAGGAGCACACGGTCCACTCTACAGGTGCAACAGAGCTTTACAGTACTTTTAAATTAAAACAATGTTTATTTATGAAACCAGTTAACACTTTATAAACCCACAGTAAACATCTTAACAACTATCACCACCTATAAATCCCCAGAGAATACAGCACTCGATAGATAACCCTTAATAAATTCTCAAACAACATCCGGAAGACAAAAGACCCTTTTTAACACAGGTTTAAATTCACTATTGAGAGCAGTCAGCACATTGAAATCACCCAATTGATTTGGAGACAGTCTTTAGTTTGCAGAGAGCCTCATACAGCTCCTTGCTTTGCCTGCAGCTATCCAGCACTCAAAACAAAACTAACCACACCCTGTAGCAAACAGCCTAAACGAAAGTAAAGCAGACAGACAGCCCAGCTCCACCCACTCTCTGACATCACTACAGCTCTCTAATAAACACTAATTTCTTAAAGGTACACCCACTACAGCTATTTTATAAACCCCCATTTCTGAAACACCCATTTCTTAAAGGTACTCTCAAATGACACAAGTAAACCTTATTATTGGAACTGGCTATTGCAGGCCCAATAAATGCACTAGCATAAACAACTATGGTGGATGTTGGAAATTCTCATCAGGTCAGGCAGCATCCGTGAAGAGAGAAGCAGAGATAATGCTTCAGGTTGATGACGTTTCATCAGGACTGGAGGAAATTAGAGATTTAAAGTTTTTAAGCACATACAGAGCCAGAGGAAAAAAAGGGATGGAGGAAAGGGCAAAAGGGAAGGTCTGCGACAATGTGGAATATAGGAGTGATTAGAGTTGACGGTTGTTATCGCCACACAAAAGGTCAGAATTACTGATAGTGCCAAGGATTGCCAGAGGATAGAACAGTATATAGATAGGTTGGAGACTTGGGCACAGAAATGGCACATGGAGTTTAATCCGGACAAATGCGAGGTGATGCATTTTGAAGGATCAATTCTAGCTATGAATTATACTGTAAATGGCAGAACCCTTGGAAACATTAACATACAGAGGGATCTGGGCCTGCAGGTCCACAGTTCCCTAAAAGTGGCAACGCAGGTGGCCAAGGTGATTAAGAAGTCATATGGCATGCTGCCTTCATCAGCCGGAGCATTGAATACAGGAGTTGGG
This sequence comes from Scyliorhinus canicula, assembly GCF_902713615.1. Taxonomy (NCBI): domain Eukaryota; kingdom Metazoa; phylum Chordata; class Chondrichthyes; order Carcharhiniformes; family Scyliorhinidae; genus Scyliorhinus; species Scyliorhinus canicula. Next base: position 172,448,140 of record NC_052147.1, read on the forward strand.
AAGTCATGTTGCAGCTGTATAAAACCTTGGTTCGGCCGTATTTGGAGTATTGCGTGCAGTTCTGGTCACAACATTATCAGAAGTATGTGGAAGCTTTGGAGAGAGTGGAAAGAAGGTCCACCAGGATGTTGCCTGGTCTCAAGGGTGTTGACCACGAGGAGAGGTTGAATAAACTAGGATTATTTTCACTGGAAAGATGGAGGCTGAGGGGAGACCTGATAGAGGTCTACAAAATTATGAGAGGCATAGACAGGGTGGATAGTCAGAGGCGTTTTCAAGGCTGAAAATGTCAATTACAAGGGGGCACAGGATCAAGGTGAGAGGGGGAAAGTTTAAGGGAGATGTGTGGGGTATGTTTTTCACACAAATCATGGTGGGTAGCTGGAACACGCTGCCAGAGGGTGTGGTGGAAGCAGGCACATTAGCAACGTTTAAGAGGCATCTGGATGGGTGCATGAATAGGGAGGAAATAGAGAGATTTATGGACTGAGTAAGGGCGGAAGGTTTTGTTTTTAGTTAGGTTATCATGATTGGCAAAGGCTTGGAGGGCCGAAGGGCCTATTCCTGTCTTGTACTTTTCTTTGTTCTTTATTCATCATGTTACCACAACGTGCCCACGACAAGCCAGGGGCATTATACAATAGTTGGCCACAGAATGAGGAGAGGATTCTGAATCTTGCTCCATGGAGGTATCTTGTGGCCAGAGCCTGCAATGACACCGCTTAGCTGACATGCCAAACTTGTGTGACAAATGGTCATGTACAATTTACAATTGGTAGATACTAACAGACAAGCCTGACAAAAAATTATGTCAATGAAGAGATTTGAGAACAGTGAAAGATGTTCCTATGCATAATGTTTGATTATACATATAGATTTTATACGGAAAATAATGAGTAGCTTGCAAACTCTGCTGCTCGATAGCTTATAATTAACTTTTGCATATATAATTGTTCTTTAACTTCTCATTAGGTACGAAAGTGTCTGGTTAGCTGATTCTCATCAGATGTTCCATTCAGACATCCTCTCTTCACAAACTCCAGGTCACACTGAAAGATCTTTGAAACAGCACAAACTGTTAATAACTGAATTCAAGAGGCAACATTCAGGTTTCATCAAGAACTGATGATCGTCCATGTATCTGAACCAAATGCAACAGCGTGCCTGTGTTTGAATGAGCCGGCTTGACTTCTCCAACAAATCATCTGGAGATCATTGAGTATTCCTTGAACCATAGGGGATTCTTTTTACCTCACCACCACATCAATCTTGAATTGGGTGTTGGTGAGATGAAAGTTTAAGGAATCCAATGCTAAAATCACAACCGAGGCCGAATGAGCAGTCAGCGATCCCACTGAAAAAGGGCTTTATTAAAATATTTGACTTGGGCTTGTGCAATGGCAAACACTGCCTGCCACATTTCTTAAGGCAGTGTTTCTCAAACGTTTTTTCCCCGAGACCCACTTTTACCAACCGGCCAACCTTCGTAACACACGCCGCCGACCCCTGTGTCACACACCACACTCGCTTACGCTTAATGCTAAATGAGAGCCTGCTTGGTCCTCATGATCTCACTCTAATCAGGCTCACAAGGGAGAGGGCAATGTGCATATCAGGTGCAGAATTCAGCCAGCAACTTTATATCGTCTTCATGTTTGTGAGAATGGAAAATCCAAGCTCACACATGTCGGTTGTTGTGAAGGAAATAGAAAGAGAATGTTGGTTTTACTCAGCACTGGGTACTCCTGGGAGATGCCACTCCAGAATGCTGGGAGCACGTGCAGACTCCGCACAGACAGTGACCCAAGTTGGGAATCGAACCTGGAACCCTGGAGCTGTGAAGCAACTTTGCTAACCACTATGCTACCGTGCCACCCCTTACTGTCTTACTTTCCATGATTAATATGCTTTGTATGGAACGAGCTGTGAGATGCAGATAAAAGAAATGGGCAGGATTCTTCGTTGGCCGACGCCAGAATCGGGAAGTGTGATTGGGCTGAGAATCGGTTCTGACGCTGAAATCGTGGCACCGGTTTCATGCCAAATCACAATTCTCAGGTATCTCAACAACAGTGACAATGCATGCCACTCCCCACATATTGTAAACGCTGCTGGCATATCCTTAGCATGCCTGACCCGGTGTGCTGCTCTGGGGCCTCTGCGATTCTCCACCTGCACTGGGGGTAATTCCCGATGGCGAGGTTCACTTGTGCTTTTAAAAATCGTGAAACAGGCACCGTGGATGCTGAGGGAGAGAGAGGGCCTTTGCAGCGGCCCTCAAGGCTGTGCATCCCATCTTGCTGTGCATCGCATTGACCACACACCTTGGCACCTGGTTCTGACACCGGCTGTATGGGTGCCCCGACCCCATCACCCCCGCACCCCAGGCCCCACCGTCCACGCCACAATCTCCGCAGCCCAGCTCTGGACCTGCTTAGTCATGGGGGCACGCGCCATGCTAACATGTCGGCCTTTCACCTCCTGCAGCCAATTGTCATTGGAATACAACCTGTGATGGTTGCCGTCCTGCTGGTCGGAGCATCCCTGGGGGATGCCCTGCAGCTGTACGAGCTGGCGTTGCTTGAGGAGGAGGAAGCTGCATCGGCAGAGCCTAGGAGGAGGTGCAAAGGAAGTTCTGCTTGAGGCCTCATTTGCGCCTGTCATTCAAGGACCTGCTGGACCAGGCATTCCGTCGGAGACTCCTGCTGAGCTTGGGGCAGTACGACATATCTGCCAGATCATGGTGCACCTGACACCGCGGGGGAATGGGGGAGGACACCCGCTCTCGGTGGCCATCTTTTACGCCACAGGGTTCTTCGAACGCTGAGTGGGGACCAATCTGGGATCTCACAGAGCTCGGTGCAGAGGTGCATCCCTGCTGTCACAGAGGCCCATTCAGAATAATACATCCAATTCAATGTGGACTGAGCCCACCAGGATGTCGGGCAGTGGGGTTCGCCTCCATCGCCTGGATACCCCGGGTCCAGGGGGTGCTCGACAGGATGCGTGTTACCCTGCGTCCATCTGCAGATGACAGGTCTCTCTACACAAACGGAAAGGGGTTCCACTCGATGACCATGCAGCTGATATGTTACCATCAGCTGCACATCATGCACGTCTACACGCGATACAAGGGCAGTGTGAACGACGCCTTCATCCTGGCAAACTCGTTGATTCCCGGACTCCTTGAGGCACATCTCCAGCTGAGGAGTTGGCTCCTGGGTGACAGGGGTTACCCACTGCGGCTGTGGTTGATGACACCTATCCGGAGACCATAGACCGATATGGAGACCCGCTACAACAATGCCCATGTAGCGACCACGGGCGTGATAAAGTGTTGCAGCAGCAACCTGAAGAAGCAGTTCAGGTGTCTGGACCACCCTGGAGGGACCCTCCAGTATGGCGCCAGGAGGGTCACTCTGCTGCATCCTCCGCAACATCTTGCAGCTGAAGGGCGATGTGTTGGAGGAGGAGGAAGAACCGCCAGGCCTCGTACGATGAGGAGGATGTGGGGGAGGGGGAGGATGGGCAGGACATGCAGCCCGGGCAGACACAGAAGGCTGCACAGCGTGTTCACCAGGGCCAATGTTCACATGATGCTCTGATCGCCTCCAGGTTGACCTTGGGGATGGTGGGGGGGTGGGAGGGGGGTGGAACACCGGATCGGTGAGCACTGTCTGAACTGAGGTCCTGAGGCAAGCCCACCCCCAATGTCTGCCCATCCTCCTCTTCACCCCATCCCTTTGTGGCCATCCCAGACCAACCCACCCCTCACATCCATCTGACAGAGCACCAAGGCAGATTGTAACATTTTGCACACGTGCGTAATGTGAAAACATTTGTACAGATACTCTAGCCCCTATCACTAAACTGTGACCTGCACCCGTGAAAACTTAACTGGTGTCTACATTTCCGGCCTTATCGGCCCTCATGCTACATCTAGGAGGATCCGCAGATGGTACATCAGGAGTGGAGGTGGCCTGCTGTGATTCCTGCCCTGTGACCTGGGTCCCCGTTGGCAGATGTCTTCTGGGGCAACTGGGCCTGGAGGGTGCTGCTGCTGCTCGGTGGCAAAGTGCAGTGTTCTGCCCGCTAGTGAGAGGGCACCCCTGTCCTAGGCCTTGGCAACCCACCTTATCAGATTCTCCAGGCCTTGGACATCCTGATCCATAGCCAAAATCCTCACCCTCAAGGCCTCCACCATGGATGGCACCCATGCAGTATTGGCCTGGGTGGCACGCATGGCTGGCACCACCTCCAGCTCCTGCACCCGATTTGACTCCTGCGCCTGCAGCTGCTGGATGCTCACCGACAACCCCTGGCTCTGTGACTGCATCTCCACAATCGATGGGACTGTCTGTTCCAGAAGCCCAAAACCCATCTGGACGGCAGTTAGTCCCTGGGGTCGGCCTACCCTCTGACCATGCATGCCCTCAGGAGTCCCTGCTTCCAGCTTCTGTACTGCATCAACTGTGTAGTGTGCAGCAGATAGAGTCCCAGGAGCCTCTTCACTAAAGTGCCCAACCAAGGTGAGTGTCTCTGGGATGGTGGAGGGTGTGGGAGACGGGTAGTCAGTCCTGTGACGGGGCGTCAGTGTCATCATTGGACCCGAGCTCCAGGGTGTCCTGGATGTTGTGTTGAGGGCTGATGTCTGAGCTGCTCTCAACGTCAGTACTTGGCTCACGGCTGTAGCACTGGCTGGGGGCGGGGAATGGCAAATGGACCCGCCCCACCTCCAGCAGGTCCTGCAAGACACATAATTGTACCACGGGTTTGGGGTGGTGGGATCGGGTGTGGGTGAGGGGGGTTTGGTTGTGTGGGAGTGAGGTTGGTGTGAGGGTGAGGTTGGTGTTGGGGGGGGGGGGCAATTGACACACATGTCACAGGGAATCATAACACAGCAGGGTCTCACTTCCTCGCCCGTGGCCGACCTCCACCTCGGCGACCTCCCTTACCTCTGGGGCCACCAACCACGTCCAGTCTTCTCCCACACCCGGCGGTTGTGCACAGCCTTCTCCTGGGGAGGGGGGAGATGTGAGGTGGGGGGTGATGAGACATAAAACAACACTGTTAGACAATCCGATGCATGCAGCTCAGGGGGTGGGTAGCTTGTGTCCTCAGTGGCCAGGGAAACCGGCCATGACGGCCAGCATGGGTACCCACATGTGGTGCAGGGTGGGGGTTTAGCCGCCCTCTGAGGGACAGGGAGGTAGGGTTACAGGTGTGTGGGACAGGGTTAGTGCCAGGCGCACTGTCTGCCTAATCACCCTGGCTGCCCTGAGGAGGTCATGCAGTTTTTAATGACACTGCTGGTCCATCCGGATCGTGTTGCCCATTGGGCTCACAGCCTCTGCCACCTGTGCCGAGGCATAGCGAATGGCAGTGGCTGGCAGCCTCCTTTCTGGGCCTGGGTACAGGGTCATCCGATGCTCCTCCACCATGTCCAAAAGGATCTCCAGCTCGACCTTAGCGCATCACCATAAGGCCCTCCCCCGATGAGCCAGGATCCCGACCGCTGAGACCACATGTCAACCGCACGGTCGGCGTGGGGGCTGCGGACTGTGTTCAGCGCCGCCACAGTCGGGCGGGAGCTGTGCTGCTGGCAGGGAGGTGGGGCTCCGCGGAGGCTTGGTGGACTGGTGGGGGGTAGCCAGGGGGTGGCCATGGGGGCGCTCTCTGGCAGGTCGGGTCCGCGCACAGCCGTCACCATGGTTCACGGCGCAATCGCTGCAGGTCACCGCCATGCTCATGTGTGGCCACGGATCCAACCGTTTATATCATGGGAGCCGGGAGTTTTATGCTGCACGGCTGCTGGCTTCTCACCGGTCACACCGCACTTCGGCTCAAAATCGGAGAATTCAGCTCCAAGTCTCAGAAATGGAGAATGCCATCCCTCAGTGCCTTTGTCTTAGAATGACCCACTCGAATCAGATAGTAACCCTTTGATTGGTCTCAGGGATGGGCCTTGATTCACATCAGGCTGGAAGGTTATTTTGTTCCTTCTCAAGATAGGGAGTGGTTCTATCCACAAAAGAAGTCCGGTGACCTTTGGTCATCTTCTCCAGCCTTTTTGTCCAGCCTTTAAATATAAAATTAGCATGGCACAATGTAGATTTATCTTGTTTAAAACTGAGGAAGAAATGGGAAGAAGGTTTCTATGCCAACAATACCACATACCACTTATCATTAATGTCTTCTCTCCTTACAGATGCTGCCAGACCTGCTGAGATTTTCCAGCATTTTCTTTTTTGGTTTCAGATTCCAGCCTGCCCAGTAATTTGCTTTTATCATTAATGTCTACTGTTTCTCTCTATAAACTTTAACTCATACGGTGATCATAAATACTGGGGAGCAGTAATGGAAACAGCAGAATAGCCTGCAACATCCTCTACCAGCACTGTAAAACACATCTGTACTGTTTGAATCAGAGATAGAGGCCGGGATTCTCCGATCCTGCGGCCAAGTTCTGACGCCGGCGTCAACGGGCCTCCAGGCCCAGACATTCACCCCTTCCGAGGGGGCTAGTATGGCGCTGGAGTGCTGTTCGCTGCTCCAGTGCTCGAAAGCAGACGCGCCACGGCCGGCGCGGGTCTGCGCATGCGCATGGGTTGCCGTCTCCGTGCCGGCCCCAGGGCAATATGGCGGAGCCCTACAGGGACCCAGCGCAGAGGAATATAGGCCTCCCCCCGGAATTAGTCGACCCGCCGATCGGTAGGCCCCGATTGCGGACCTGGCCACCGTGGAGGCCCCCCCCCCCCCCCCCCGCCCGCCAGAGTCAGGTCTCCCCGGCCCCCCCACCAGGACAACCCCCACAGCCAGAACTCCGAGGTCCTGCCGGGTAGGACCATACGTAACCCACGCTGGTGGGACTCGGCTGAACTCGGCAAGCACTCAGGCGTCGAGGCTGTGAGATTCGCCGGGGTGGGGGGCTGCTTTCAACGGCTCCCGACCGGCATGGCTGCAACCCCACTGGCGCGATTGACCCAGCGCGGGATCGGAGAATCCCAGCCAGAATCTAGAACAGACAGTTTATTTTTGTCAAAATATGCTGCAAGCTGAGATCACCACTCTCCATGGATTTCCATTTTACAGTCACAACGCTGTTTAATATTTTTGATTACGGACCAATCCAGTAGTATCCAACACATCATTCATTCACTGGCCTGAAAACATTTGAATGCTGAAAACATTTGAATGTTTGTGATATACCTTCAATTCACAGTGAGGCAGAGAGAGCGAGTGAACAGTAGGCTTTATTAGTCATGAATTTGCCTAGCCAGAGTCAGTAGTACAGATGATTGCCGCCCACAGGAGGCCGGCCTATATATGGCCCTGATGTGGGCGGAGCCAGAGGTGGAGCCATACCGGGGTTACAGTACAGTACCTGGAAGCAGTTCATATCACCACTTCCAGGTTATAGGTCACAGGTTACGGTATCATGCATGCATTATGGTGAATACATTCACCACAGTTTGGATTTAACTTATATTTTGTAAACTTAACTCTGCATTAGATTCCACACCTTCGCGGTGTAGTGATTAGTGAGTTGGCAACTACTTTTTTAAATTTATTGTTTAAAGGGATGCGGATTGATGCATGATCAATTGCACAAAGACTTGAGTTGGGTACAACTGAGGCTTTATTGCTCTCAGATGTGTGGCCTCCCACAGCAGTTGGCGAAATGGCTGCAACATGGAGGACACACACATTTATACTCCGCCGACTGGGCGGAGCCAGCAGGCAGGGACTCCCGACGTACCTGTAATACAGGTCCTACCATACATCACCTAACATAGGTGCAACAGTAGTTTACCACATGGATGTCGCTGGCAAGTTCAGAATTTATTTACATCTCTAATACCCTTGAACTGATTGGCTTGATAGGCTGTAGTCAACCACATTGCTGTGGACCTGGAGGCACAGGTAGACCAGATCAGGTAAGGATGGCAGATTTCCATCCTTAAAGGATATGAGTAAAGCAGACGGGTTTTTATCAACAATTGATGATAGTTTCATTATCTCATTTGCTGAGATCTGCTTTTAATTCCAAAGAGTCAGACTGGACTCGAAACATTAACTCTGTTTCTCTGTCCACTGATGCTGCCAGATTTGTTGAGTTTTTACCTGCACTTAACAGTTCTATTCAATGCTGAGCCTTATTGGCTCTATATTAATCCACGTTATTACCAACTGAAAGTGAATACTCTTGACTATGAGCAAACTACCATCAAAGATGGAACCACAATAGGGCATGAGGAACATTCCTCTCCAATGAATTTTTGACACGCATCTCTCCCTGTTCCCTCTAAATCCCTGATTTATGAAATCCTCTCTCCAATCCCTTAATGCTTCATTATGGTTTTGATTACTGGCTAACATCATTATAATTTGGGACATGTGATCAGATGGTGGGAAGAACCAGAGGAACTGTATTAAAATGGTTTTCCTCCTCTGGCTTGGCACTCTGGTGTCATGCAAAATATTTCCTTTAATTTACTCTGCCTTTTCCTTATAATTCTATAACCTTTAACTTTCAAACAATGCGTGCAAATGCACACAGACAGTGCAGGAAGTGTTTTGCTTCAAAACATCAGGTGAAGGTCATGGATTTCTCTGATCCTGGATAAAGACAGAAAACCCACAATAGCTCTTGGTAATCTTGTCACGCGAGCATTAATACCATTAATGTTATCTGCTTATTTGGTGGACGATTTCCAAGTAAATGCAGCTGCTTAGAGAACGAGATCGTGCATTCCTTTCCTCCTTTTAAGCAATACAAAGTCATTTTAATGTTGTGAACTGCAGGCTGGTAAATACGTCAGCCCGTGTACACTGGAATGGGGCGAGGGAGGGGGGGGGGGTTTGGAGGTGGTGGGGGGGCCAATTATCCGTGACACAGGTGTAAGCTTGTCTGCAGGATCACATTGCTCTGCTGAAGTTATGTTTACAAATAATTTAAGATAAAGAAATACCTCAAACATTGCTTGACCGCGATTTAAATTTAGCAGTGCTGCACACAGCGACTATTCTCTCAGCACCTTTTTTAAAATCATTAATGGTTGACAAAATAATCCATTCAGAACAACAAGGCTATTAATGACAACATCCCTCTAATAACAAGTTAGTACCGAATCAGGAAACATTATATGATCTGATGGAGCTTCAGGTTGCAGGATATGATTTCAGTGAGGCAGAGGCACAGAAGGTTCAGTGACGCCATGACAGAAGCTTGACTGTTGCTCCTTGTGCAGGCAATTCTGGGGCTATGAAAATTTAATCATTTGTAATTATTTTTGTTTGCTGCAGAACAAAAGGAAATGAACAGCTCAAACCCCCCGATTCCTAAATGGATCTAACCTTAGCTTAGTTTCCTCGAACCGCACCTTATGATCATTCGCCTTTGTTTTCACAGTGCGCCTTTAAGTATACAATCTGTTCTTAATGCATTAATGGGATGAGTTTACATTAGCACACCTGACTGAAATAAAAATGTGCTGCTGCATGTTTAATTGAAGCTTTGCTCCTGTCGGTTGGTGTTTCTCTATGGCTCCAGGAAGGTTTGATTGTCTGCCACTGATAACATTCCTCTCAAGTATTGACACCTGCCCAGTACCAAAACATGATTTTTGTTTCCTAATACCTACAGCATAGTTATCTCTTCGTGAATCTTTTTTTTGTTTACAAAAAGTCGTATTTAATATATTAACACAGGTGAAGGTGAATGATGTCCCTGAATCATTTTATGAAAAACTGTTGTTACCATTAAATCACCACTAGGTATTAGGTAATGGACGCAGAACGTCTCTCCAGTGACGTGGTAGAAACAGTATCCCTAATATGGGCCGAGAATGACATTTACAATGGCACACTGCCCCTCTCATTTCTGCCCTTCTTTGTCCAGATAATGGTGAAGTAAAACACAATAATGATGTCTTTCTGGAAAGCCTTTGCTTTGAACTATGACAACGAGCTTCCCTTTCTTTATAAAAAGTAGAGTAATTAATTAGAGACCCAAATATTAAAGGGCGACCCAATGGGATTGAGATGTGCCATGGTCTTTCACCCCCCGGGAAACTGGATTCTGACTCGTCTGGCACATTTTATAATAGTTACAATGAGACTGCAGGCAGGATCTTGCAGCCTCGTTGCGCCCAGCTCGATGAAGTGATGAGGCCGTTAAATCTCGCAAGAGGCGTATCGCAAGATTTACGATGCTTGGGACACCTCGCAACATTTAACAAGATCTCGTGAGACGTCGCGATCTGGACCTCGCCCTCACTGCCCCCTCAACGAGAGATCGCAGCGGCATTTAAAAATGAAGTGCATGAAGTGACGTAAGTGCGGCTTCGGTGGGATGTTTTCCGCAGGGACCACCCAAAATACCAAGTCCCGTTTAATAGCGGGGTTGTTCTCAGTGCTGTGGGCTCCAAGAAACACCCCGCTATTCGTGCCCAAAACAAGACCTTTTTTTCGTTAAATCGTGCCCTAATATTGACTATATTTAAGCCCAGATAAAGGAGGGAATTAAGTATTCTAATGTATTATACTTGTCAGTCTCCTTACAGTGTCACTCGTTTTCATTAAGTTATATCGCAATGTGTTACTGATTAATATATATACCATTGATTTTGTTTAACCTTCGATGTGTTGGATCGTATACAGCACACAAGTAAAGAACTTTGCTATAAGACCAAAACATATTAACAGGAAGTATGGTTATTAGAGGAGGTCCTGCGGTGCAGTGGGCAATATAAAAAAATGTTGAAAGGCTCTATATATTTTTCTGATTCATATTGCACCATTGAATGATAGAATCATACAGCAAGGCATGAGTCCATTCGGCCCATTGTTACTATGTCAGTTCTCTGAAAGAACTATCCAATTCGGCCCATTCCTCGGCTCTGTTCTCACAGCCCTGCAGACTTTGCTTTTTCAAGTTTTTATCTTTTTAAATATTACCACCGCCCTTTCAGGTAGGGAATCCCACGCTTCACTGAAGCTAAAAAACCTAATTTGATCATATGCCAGTGCAATATTCACGAGGAGTCACAGAGAGAATAAGTGTTACAATTCCTGCCAGATTTAAAGCTGTTCATTGAGCTGTCATTACCTCTCATTTGACAGCAGAAACTCAGTGGTTGCCCCAAGTCAGGTAGTTTCACAACCAAACAGCATTATCCAAGTAATTAAGGCAGTGTATCAGCTAACCTTAAGCATTAATACCCATTAAATTTCATCCTCTATTTGCAGATGGACAGGACATCTGGCCTGCACTAGCTGATGGCGAATGATTCCAGGATATGGTTGACAGATGTTTCTCTCTCATCAAGTTGCCAAACACACGCTTTCATTTTCTTTGTTAATTCTGCCTCTGTCAATAAGTCTGATAACTTGTCCTACAGCCAGGATGTTCAGTAGCACCACTCAGGTTCCCAGCATTCATTATTTCCAAGCATTTTCCCCTTATAACCATGTTGTTGTTTCTCTTCCCACACCATGTGGTGCACCGAGACAGACTTTAAACTATTCCCATGGTGAGTTCTTCCTGGAACAAATTTTTATCCTGACACCAGAGGAGCGCCACTCCACATCAAACATGGCTGACCAGCAGTCTCTCCCACTCTTAATGGCTGCCATTGGCTGTGTCGGAAGGATTTTGAGATTAAAGAAGCTCTGAAGACGAGTCATGTAGACTTAAAACATGAACTTGTTTTTTCTCTCCACAGATGCTGCCAGACCGCCCCAGTTTTTCTGCCGTTTTGTGTTTTTAATTCAGATTTCCAACATCAGTGGTATTTTAAAAGTTGACACTCAACTTGTTTAACCCTGTTATGAACGCATCTTCCTTGGCCATCAGGTCCTGGGTTGGTCTTGACCCCAGAGCTTCTGGCACAGAGGCAGGGACGCTGCAGCACGGGGCAGCACGGTAGCATGGTGGTTAGCATAAATGCTTCACAGCTCCAGGGTCCCAGGTTCGATTCCCGGCTGGGTCACTGTCTGTGTGGAGTCTGCACGCCCTCCCCCTGTGTGCGTGGGTTTCCTCCGGGTGCTCCGGTTTCCTCCCACAGTCCAAAGATGTGCGGGTTAGGTGGATTGGCCAGGCTAAATTGCCCGTAGTGTCCTAAAAAAAAGTAAGGTTAAGGGGGGGGTTGTTGGGTTACGGGTATAGGGTGGATACGTGGGTTTGAGTAGGGTGATCATTGCTCGGCACAACATCAAGGGCCGAAGGGCCTGTTCTGTGCTGTACTGTTCTATGTTCTAAGACCTTAAATTCCAGGGCGGGGTTTCTCCGTCCCGCTACGCCAGATTTCTGGTTCAGCACACCATCAGGATTCTCCGTTTTGCCGGCTGGTCAAAGGGGTTTCCCATTGTGAGACAGCCCCACGCCGTTGAAACGGAGCACCCGAAGGCAGAGACTTCATCCCCAGGTATTTCCACTTAAAATTAAAATATTGACCTTCAAAACTGGAAGTATGCTGCCTTGCTAACAGTGCTGCAGTGAAGTTTGCAAAACATTTTGGGAGGTGTACTGTGATTACAAGCATAAAGCAGCAGGTCAGTATTCAGGAATTCAATTCCCACCATGAATAAGGTCTCGAGGGAATGGGAAGAAAAAAGGATTAAACCTTCTTATTGCTAATAACTGCCTTGTAGCTGTGATTTTTCAGCTGTGGAGATGAAAGTATTCATAATCGGGATAAAAATAATTATTGTTGTTACAATAATATGAAAATATTATTGAGTACTCTAAATCTAGATGCTATTTTAAAATAATTTGAGGAAAGTACCTCCCGAGAAGAATTTAAACACATAGAACATAGAACATTACAGTGCAGTACGGGCCCTTCGGCCCTCGATGTTGCGCCGACCTGTGAAACCATCTGAAGCCTATCTGACCTACACTATTCCATTTTCATCCATATGTCTATCCAGTGACCACTTAAATGCCCTTAAAGTTGGCGAGTCTACTACTGTTGCAGGCAGGGCGTTCCACACCCCTACTACTCTCTGAGTAAAGAAACTGCCTCTGACATCTGTCCTATATCTACCACCCCTCAATTTAAAGCTAAGTCCCCTCGTGTTGGTCATCACCATCCGAGGAAAGAGACTCTCACTGTCCACCCTATCTAACCCTCTGACTATCTTATATGTCTCTATTAAGTCACCTCTCAGCCTTCGCCTCTCTAACGAAAACAACCTCAAGTCCCTGAGCCTTTCCTCGTAAGACCTTCCCTCCATACCAGGCAACATCCTAGTAAATCTCCTCTGAACCCTTTCCAAAGCTTCCACACCCTTCCTATAATGTGGTGAGCAGAACTGCATGCAGTACTCCAGGAGCGGCCGCACCAGAGTTATGTACAGCTGCAGCATGACCTTGTAGCTCCGAAACTCAATCCACCTACTGATAAAGGCTAGCACACCATATGCCTTCTTAACAGCCCTATTAACCTGGGTGGCAACTTTCAGGGATTTATGTACCTGGATGCCAAGATCTCTCTGTTCATCTACACTACCAAGAATCTTGCCATTAGCCCAGTACTCTGCATTCCTGTTACTCCTTCCAAAGTGAACCACCTCACATTTTTCCACATTAAACTCCATCTGCCACCTCTCAGCCCAGCTCTGCAGCTTATCTATATCCCTCTGTATCCTATAACATCCTTCAGCACTATCCACAACTCCACGGTAGCATTGTGGATAGCACAATCGCTTCACAGCTCCAGGGTCCCTGGTTCGATTCCGGCTTGGGTCACTGTCTGTACGGAGTCTGCACATCCTCCCCGTGTGTGCGTGGGTTTCCTCCGGGTGCTCCGGTTTCCTCCCACAGTCCAAAGATGTGCAGGTTAGGTGGATTGGCCATGATAAATTCCCCTTAGTGTCCAAAATTGCCCTTAGTGTTGGGTGGGGTTACTGGGTTATGGGGATAGGGTGGAGGTGTTGACCTTGGGTAGGGTGCTCTTTCCAGGAGCCGGTGCAGACTCGATGGGCTGAATGGCCTCCTTCTGCATTTTAAATTCTATGTAAAAAACACAACGGGATACTCTTAGAGACAAAACCTTATGATTGGTAAACTTCAGTATAAAAGACAGCAGTAACATGGTACATGGTCTGCATATGAAGCACTAAAACAGAAATCTATTGGTCAATGTCTCACCTTCTATTGTAGCATAAACAGAAACTACCCAACGTCTGGCTGCTGTGGTAGATGTTCAGACTGAAGTGATACAAGCTTTGCCTATTGTCACACTATCATCACGGCTGCAGTGTGTCACAGCAGCCCAGTGATTTGTCCTCGCAGCACATTACTGGGGATTGCTGAGATGATGCCCTGGTAGTGAGGCAATGGCTCTTGCACAACGAACCTTCTGCCCTCGAACAGGATGACAGCGTTCATCCTCCGACGTCTGCGGCTCCACCAGCCCACTTGCAGCAGGATGATGAGCTGATTTTTGTATATAAAAGTGAATTTTTTGATTTGTACAGTTGGTTTATGGTTATTCAGTGGTGACTTTGATTTCAGCACTTCAATGATCCTCTCGATGACATCGTTCCCATGGGTGTCCATGTGTTTTTGGGTTATGAGTTAGTAAATAGCCCTTGTTACCCAGTACCTATGCTTAGGCTTCTCCTGATGCTAATTTATTGCCAGCGTAGCCATTTTCCACCTGAACACTTCAGCTAACACCCTCTATTAACTGCCACAACTGAACATGTGGTTGGCAGCAGAAAGCATATTTTAAGGGATTAACAGCAGAATTATTTTAAGGGATTAACAATGACTTTCAGATTAGATCTTGACTGCTTTTGATTGGCATAACTGCTACCAGGATACTTGGCTTTTACCTGCATTGATGGGTGGCAGTGTTTACGCACCAGCTGGACTTTGAGGGAGTGAACCCTTTTCCAGTTGTGGCACATTTTAGAGTTGGCATAAAGCACCTGTGTGCAGCTAATGATACTCTGTACCCTGGAGGAACTTGCAATGACTGTATGGCCATGTGTTTGCTCTGCCTGCTTCTCTCAGGGGCTGGTTTAGCACACTGGGCTAAATTGCTGGCTTTTAAAGCAGACCGAGGCAGGCCAGCAGCATGGTTCAATTCCCGTACCAGCCTCCCCGAAAAGGTGCCGGAATGTGGCGACTAGGGGCTTTTCACAGTAACTTCATTGAAGCCTACTCGTGACAATAAGTGATTTTCATTTCATTCATTTCTGACAAGAGAGAATGAGATGCATTCAGCTCATATACAGAGCCTCAGTGGTCTCCCTCACACAACAGTGGATGGCAAACAAGGACACGTTGGAGACATCAGCCTGGAAGAACCCCATGTACCAATGCTCATGGCCACATTTTCTATTTATTCTTTCATGAGATATAGACATCTCTGGCTAGCCCAACATATATTGCCATCCCAAATTTCCCTTGAGAAGGTGGTGGTGAGCCACCTTGAACCACTGTAGTCCATGTTGTACAGGTACACCCATAGTGCTGGTAGCGGGGAAATTCCAGGGTTATGCGTTAAGTGAGGGGTATATTCAGAAATTGGGTCCAGAAATGAGACCCCAATATAGCAGGCAATTTAGGGGGTAAACAGGCCAAGGGGGAAAAACCTGCTAGCAAAGAGTCAAAGGGATAAGCACTCACCTGGCTGAGTTATATTGTCCCAGTCAGCCTTAAACGCGTTAGTCGGAATACACAGGATGCCCCAGATCCATTGTTCTTATGGACAGGTCACATGACATGATTATATCTTAAATTTAGAGACAGATCCCAAATCATAACTGTCGTAGAAATCTTGTATTTGGATCAAGCCTGATTTTGCAGACCAACGCCTTACTTTTCAAAATGTCTGAAAAATAGTCTACCTGAAATTAGGAAGGATCATTTTCTGTTATTAAATTCAGCAGGACTTCCACAGAAGTCACAATTCTGGGTTTTACAGCCACCACAAGCACCCCCCCCCCCCCCCCCCCCCCCCCCCCACCCCACTTCCCCACTGCCTCACCATGGCCACTTCCTTCCTAATGTTCCATAGATCTCAGATCTTTGGCTTCACTGGGCTGGTTTGTAAGCTACACTCGCAGCTCTCAGCCAGATGATGCTGGGTAAAAACCCCAACTCAGAGACTTGCCGACATCAACAGGCATCTACAATGCTATTGAGCAACAATTACTCAGCAACAACCTGCTCACGGCCACTCAGTTTGGGTTCCACCAGGGTCACTCAGCTCCTGACGCCATTACAGTCTTGGTTCAAACATGGACAAAAGAGCTGAATGCCAGAGGTGAGGAGAGAGTGACAGTCCTTGACATCAAAGCAGCATTTACCTGAGTATGGCATCAAGGAGCCCCAGCTAGATTGGAGTCAATGGGAATCAGGGGGGAAACTCTCGACTGGTTAGAGTCATGCCTGGTACAAAGGAAACTGGTTGTGGTGGTTGCAGGTCAATCATATTAGTTCTAGTTCCGGTTGCGGCTATGTGGAGCTAAGCCGCACGTTCGGCAGCTCCCGCTTTAATAGGACTTGTGGGCTCTTTTAAGGGCCCCAAATGGCGCTGATTCGACGATTCCCGGTGGATAAAGGGGTCTGGAGCAAAACCCCCCGGGATTTATGGTGCGGACCCGGAGTGGGGCAAGGAGAAAAACGGCAGCAGCTCCCCTGGAAAAGCGGGGAAGGTGGACAAAATGGCGGCCGGTGGAGCCCCTGAGGAGTGGAGGCAGTGGGCGGAGGAGCAGCAGGCGGCCCTTCTGCGCTATTTTACGGAACTGAAAGGGGAGTTGCTGGAATCCCTGAAGGTAACGACAAGTAAGCTGCTGGAGACCCAGACAACTCAGGATGCAGCGATACTTGAGTTGCAGCAGCAGGCCTCTGAGAGCGAAGATTAGGTTTCGGCCCTTGTGGGGAAGGTGGAGATGCAGGAGGCGCTCCACAAAAAGTGGCAAGATCGTTTCGAGGAGATGGAGTTACGATCGTGGAGGAAGAACTTGCAGATCCTGGGCCTCGAGGAGGGGCTGGAGGGGTCGGACCTGCCGGCCTATGTGGCCGTGATGCTGAACTCGCTGGTGGGGGCAGGATCCTTCCATCTGCCCCTGGAGCTGGAGGGGGCCCACAGAGTACTGGCCAGGCGGCCTAAGGCGAATGAACCCCCATGGGCGGTGCTGGTGCGGTTCCATCGGTTCAGTGACCGGGAGTGTGTTCCGCGATGGGCCAAGAAGGTGAGGAGCAGCAAGTGGGAGAATTCGGTAGTGCGTATCTACCAGAACTGGAGTGCGGAGGTGGCCAAGCGGAGAGCCGGGTTTAACCGGACGAAGGCGGTGCTCCACGGAAAGCAGGTGAAGTTCGGCATGTTGCCGCCTGCGCGCCTGTGGGTCACCTACAAGGACCGGCATTACTATTTCGAGTCCCCGGAGGAGACGTGGGCCTTTGTGCAGGCTGAAAAGTTGGACTCAAACTAGAGATTGGGGGTGGTGGGAGGTTTTTTTTTTGTATCACTGTTTATGCTGTTGCTGGTTATTCTGTTTGTTTTTTTTTCTCTCGCTTTCGGATGATGTGGGTTATGGTTGTGTGTCTTAAGGGGGGTATTGGGGTTTGTGGTTGATCTGCGTTGGGGGGGGGTGGGGGGGGGGGGGCAGTGTGAAAGTGCGGGCTTTCCTCTGGTTTCCCGCGCTGCGGGACGAGGGAGGTGAAGCTGGTGACACGGGGCGTGGATATCGGATCCGTTTTCCTGCGCTGAAGCGGTGCCAAGGAGCCAAGGAGCTAATGCAGGGGGGAGGGGTGACCTCATATCGGGAGGGGTCGGAGTTAGGGCGGGAGCTGCCGGAGTCAGCAGAAGTCAGTTGGCTCACGGGAATACTATGGAGGGAGCGTCGCGGCTAGGAGGGGTCCTAGCCTGGGGGGGGGGGATACCGGGTTGCTGCTGGATTGGCCAGGGAGGAGCTGGTGTGGGTCGGGGGGGTCGGGGTGCTGGCCAGGGGCGAGCAGTCGATGGGCCATGGCTTATCGACGGGGGAGGGGGGGCTGGGTGCCCCCTGATCCGGCTGATCACGTGGAACGTGAGGGGGTTAAGCGGGCCCGGGTGTTTTCGCATCTGAAGGGGCTGAAGGCAGACGTGGCCATGCTCCAGGAGACCCACCTGAAGGTGGCGGACCAGGTCCGTCTGAGGAAAGGGTGGGTGGGGCAGGTTTTTCACTCAGGGCTCGACTTGAAGAACCGGGGGGTGGCGATCCTGGTGGGGAAGAGGGTGGCGTTTGAGGCGTTTGAGGTTGTGGCTGATAATGGCGGCAGATATGTGATGGTGAGCGGTAAGCTGCAGGGGGACAGGGTGGTGTTGGTAAATGTGTACCCCCCAAATTGGGATGATGCTGGTTTCATGAAGCGTATGTTGGGCCGCATTCCTGACCTGGAGGTGGGGGGCCTGATCATGGGGGGGGACTTCAATACGGTGCTGGATCCCCTACTGGATCGTTCTAGTTCAAGGACAGGCAGGAAGTCGGCGGCGGCCAAGGTGTTGAGGGGGTTTATGGACCAGATGGGAGGAGTGGATCCCTGGAGGTTTGGGAGGCCGAGGGCTCGGGAGTACTCTTTTTTCTCCCATGTGCACAGGGTGTATTCCCGTATTGATTTTTTTGTCCTGAGTAGGGGGCTGGTCCCGAGGGTGGAGGAGGCCGAATATTCGGCTATTGCGATTTCGGATCATGCTCCGTATTGGGTGGATCTGGAGATGGGGAAGGTGTGGGACCAGCGCCCGCTTTGGCGTCTGGACGTGGGGTTTGTGGTTGATCTGTGTTGGGGGGGGTGGGGGGGGGCAGTGTGAAAGTGCGGGCTTTCCTCTGGTTTCCCGCGCTGCGGGACGAGGGAGGTGAAGCTGGTGACACGGGGCGTGGATATCGGATCCGTTTTCCTGCGCTGAAGCGGTGCCAAGGAGCCAAGGAGCTAATGCAGGGGGGAGGGGTGACCTCATATCGGGAGGGGTCGGAGTTAGGCTTCCACAGAAGTCACAATTCTGGGTTTTACAGCCACCACAAGCGCCCCCCCCCCCCCCACCCCACCCCACTTCCCCACTGCCTCACCATGGCCACTTCCTTCCTAATGTTCCATAGATCTCAGAGCTTTGGCTTCACTGGGCTGGTTTGTAAGCTACACTCGCAGCTCTCAGCCAGATGATGCTGGGTAAAAACCCCAACTCAGAGACTTGCCGACATCAACAGGCATCTACAATGCTATTGAGCAACAATTACTCAGCAACAACCTGCTCACGGCCACTCAGTTTGGGTTCCACCAGGGTCACTCAGCTCCTGACGCCATTACAGTCTTGGTTCAAACATGGACAAAAGAGCTGAATGCCAGAGGTAAGGAGAGAGTGACAGTCCTTGACATCAAAGCAGCATTTACCTGAGTATGGCATCAAGGAGCCCCAGCTAGATTGGAGTCAATGGGAATCAGGGGGGAAACTCTTGACTGGTTAGAGTCATGCCTGGTACAAAGGAAACTGGTTGTGGTGGTTGCAGGTCAATCATATTAGTTCTAGTTCCGGTTGCGGCTATGCGGAGCTAAGCAGCACGTTCGGCAGCTCCCGCTTTAATAGGACTTGTGGGCTCTTTTAAGGGCCCCAAATGGCGCTGATTCGACGATTCCCGGTGGATAAAGGGGTCTGGAGCAAAACCCCCCGGGATTTATGGTGCGGACCCGGAGTGGGGCAAGGAGAAAAACGGCAGCAGCTCCCCTGGAAAAGCGGGGAAGGTGGACAAAATGGCGGCCGGTGGAGCCCCTGAGGAGTGGAGGCAGTGGGCGGAGGAGCAGCAGGCGGCCCTTCTGCGCTATTTTACGGAACTGAAAGGGGAGTTGCTGGAATCCCTGAAGGTAACGACAAGTAAGCTGCTGGAGACCCAGACAACTCAGGATGCAGCGATACTTGAGTTGCAGCAGCAGGCCTCTGAGCGCGAGGACGAGGTTTCGGCCCTCGTGGGGAAGGTGGAGATACACGAGGCGCTCCACAAAAAGTGGCAAGATCGTTTCGAGGAGATGGAGTTACGATCGTGGAGGAAGAACTTGCAGATCCTGGGCCTCGAGGAGGGGCTGGAGGGGTCGGACCTGCCAGCCTATGTGGCCATGATGCTGAACTCGCTGGTGGGGGCAGGATCCTTCCATCTGCCCCTGGAGCTGGAGGGGGCCCACAGAGTACTGGCCAGGCGGCCTAAGGCGAATGAATCCCCATGGGCGGTGCTGGTGCGGTTCCATCGGTTCAGTGACCGGGAGTGTGTTCTGCGATGGGCCAAGAAGGTGAGGAGCAGCAAGTGGGAGAATTCGGTAGTGCGTATCTACCAGAACTGGAGTGCGGAGGTGGCCAAGCGGAGAGCCGGGTTTAACCGGACGAAGGCGGTGCTCCACGGAAAGCAGGTGAAGTTCGGCATGTTGCCGCCTGCGCGCCTGTGGGTCACCTACAAGGACCGGCATTACTATTTCGAGTCCCCGGAGGAGACGTGGGCCTTTGTGCAGGCTGAAAAGTTGGACTCAAACTAGAGATTGGGGGTGGTGGGAGGTTTTTTTTTGTATCACTGTTTATGCTGTTGCTGGTTATTCTGTTTGTTTTTTTTTCTCTCGCTTTCGGATGATGTGGGTTATGGTTGTGTGTCTTAAGGGGGGTATTGGGGTTTGTGGTTGATCTGCGTTGGGGGGGGTGGGGGGGGGGCAGTGTGAAAGTGCGGGCTTTCCTCTGGTTTCCCGCGCTGCGGGACGAGGGAGGTGAAGCTGGTGACACGGGGCGTGGATATCGGATCCGTTTTCCTGCGCTGAAGCGGTGCCAAGGAGCCAAGGAGCTAATGCAGGGGGGAGGGGTGACCTCATATCGGGAGGGGTCGGAGTTAGGGCGGGAGCTGCCGGAGTCAGCAGAAGTCAGTTGGCTCACGGGAGTACTATGGAGGGAGCGTCGCGGCTAGGAGGGGTCCTAGCCTGGGGGGGGGGGGGATACCGGGTTGCTGCTGGATTGGCCAGGGAGGAGCTGGTGTGGGTCGGGGGGGGTCGGGGTGCTGGCCAGGGGCGAGCAGTCGATGGGCCATGGCTTATCGATGGGGGAGGGGGGCTGGGTGCCCCCTGATCCGGCTGATCACGTGGAACGTGAGGGGGTTAAGCGGGCCCGGGTGTTTTCGCATCCGAAGGGGCTGAAGGCGGACGTGGCCATGCTCCAGGAGACCCACCTGAAGGTAGCGGACCAGGTCCGTCTGAGGAAAGGGTGGGTGGGGCAGGTTTTTCACTCAGGGCTCGACTTGAAGAACCGGGGGGTGGTGATCCTGGTGGGGAAGAGGGTGGCGTTTGAGGCGTCTGAGGTGGTGGCTGATAGTGGTGGCAGATATGTGATGGTGAGCGGTAAGCTGCAGGGGGACAGGGTGGTGTTGGTAAATGTGTACCCCCCAAATTGGGATGATGCTGGTTTCATGAAGCGTATGTTGGGCCGCATTCCTGACCTGGAGGTGGGGGGCCTGATCATGGGGGGGGGACTTCAATACGGTGCTGGATCCCCTACTGGATCGTTCTAGTTCAAGGACAGGCAGGAAGTCGGCGGCGGCCAAGGTGTTGAGGGGGTTTATGGACCAGATGGGAGGAGTGGATCCCTGGAGGTTTGGGAGGCCGAGGGCTCGGGAGTACTCTTTTTTCTCCCATGTGCACAGGGTGTATTCCCGTATTGATTTTTTTGTCCTGAGTAGGGGGCTGGTCCCGAGGGTGGAGGAGGCCGAATATTCGGCTATTGCGATTTCGGATCATGCTCCGTATTGGGTGGATCTGGAGATGGGGGAGGTGTGGGACCAGCGCCCGCTTTGGCGTCTGGACGTGGGGTTGTTGGCCGATGAGGAGGTGTGTAGGAGGGTTCGGGGATGTATCGAGAGGTACCTTGAGGTCAATGATACTGGGAAGGTCCGAGTGGGGATGGTGTGGGAGGCTCTGAAAGCAGTGATTAGGGGGGAGCTGATCTCTATCCAAGCCCGTAGGGAGAGGGGGGGAGAGGAGGGAGAGGGAGAGACTGGTGGAGGAGCTGTTGAGTGTGGATAGGAGGTACGCGGAGGCCCCGGAGGAGGGATTGCTGGGGGAACGGTGTAGCTTGCAGGCCAAGTTTGATTTATTGACCACCAGAAAGGCGGAGACACAGTGGAGGAAGGCGCAGGGAGCGGTCCACGAGTATGGAGAGAAGGCGAGCAGGATGCTGGTACATCAGCTTCGCAAACGGGACGCGGCTAGGGAGATTGGTGGAGTGAAGGATAGGGGTGGGAATGTGGTGCGGCAGGGGGCAGAGGTCAATGGGGTCTTTGGGGACTTCTACGGGGAACTGTATCGGTCGGAGCCGCCGGTGGTGGGAGGTGGAATGGAGAGCTTTTTGGACAGGCTGCGATTTCCAAGGGTGCAGGAGGAGCAGGTGGAGGGACTGGGGGCGCCGATCGAGTTGGAGGAGCTGGTCAGAGGGATTGGCTACATGCAGTCAGGGAAGGCGCCGGGACCGGATGGGTTCCCGGTGGAATTTTATAAGAAATACGTGGACCTGTTGGGCCTCGTGTTGGTCCGGACCTTTAACGAGGCATGGGAGGGGGGTGTTTTGCCCCCGACGATGTCACGGGCGCTGATTTCCCTGATCCTGAAGCAAGATAAGGACCCCTTGCAGTGCGGATCATACAGGCCAATTTCACTGCTGAATGTGGACGCCAAGTTGCTGGCGAAGATCTTGGCCACTAGAATAGAGGGCTGGATGCCGGGGGTGATACATGTAGATCAGACGGGTTTTGTGAAGGGAATGCAGCTGAACACTAACGTGCGAAGGCTGCTAAATGTGATAATGATGCCGGCGGCAGAAGGAGAGGCTGAGATTGTGGTGGCATTGGATGCGGAGAATGCCTTTGATAGGGTTGAGTGGGGGTACTTGTGGGAGGTGTTAGAAAGGTTCGGGTTTGGGGTGGGGTTTATTAAATGGGTGAGGTTGCTGTACGAGGCCCTAATGGCGTGTGTAGCGACAAATGGGAGGAGGTCCGAGTACTTCAGGCTCCACCGTGGGACGAGGCAGGGGTGCCCCCTGTCCCCCTTGCTTTTTGCGTTGGCAATTGAGCCTCTTGCCATGGCTCTCAGGGAATCGGGGAGGTGGAGGGGTCTGGTGCGGGGTGGGGAGGAGCACCGAGTGTCGCTGTATGCAGATGACTTGTTGCTGTATGTAGCAGACCCGGTGGGGGGAATGCCGGAGGTGATGGAGATTCTTGCTGAGTTTGGGAGTTTCTCGGGTTATAAATTGAACCTGGGCAAGAGTGGACTGTTTGTTGTACAACCAGGAGATCAGGAGGAAGGGATTGGTAGGCTCCCGCTAAAGACGGCAGTGAGGAGTTTTAGGTACCTGGGAGTTCAGGTGGCTAGGAGTTGGGGGACTCTGCACAAGCTTAATTTTACTAGGTTGGTGGAGCAGATGGAGGAAGAGTTTAAACGGTGGGACATGCTGCCATTGTCGTTGGCGGGTAGAGTACAGTCCATTAAAATGACGGTGCTCCCGAGGTTTTTGTTTTTGTTTCAGTGCCTGCCCATTTTCATACCGAGGGCCTTTTTTAGGAGGGTGAACAGCAGCATTCTGGGATTTGTTTGGGCGCAGGGGACTCCGAAGGTAAGGAGGGTCTTTTTGGAGCGGGGCAGGGATAGAAGTGGGCTGGCGCTGCCCAACCTCTCTGGGTACTATTGGGCGGCTAAGTGGGTAATGGATGGGGAGGGGGCAGCATGGAAACGGATGGAGGTGGCGTCCTGTGGAGGCACGAGCCTGAAGGCACTGGTAACGGCGCTGTTGCCACTCCCTACAACGAGGTACACTACGAGCCCGGTGGTGGCGGCTACCCTCAAAATTTGGGGGCAGTGGAGGCGACACAGAGGGGATGTGGGGGGCTCGGTGGAGGCCCCGCTGCGGGGGAACCACCGGTTTGTCCCAGGGAACATGGATGGCGGGTTCCTGGGGTGGCACAGGGCGGGCATTAGGAAGTTGGGAGACCTGTTCATTGACGGGAGGTTTGCGAGCCTGGGTGAACTGGAGGAGAAGTTTGATCTCGCCCCGGGGAATATGTTCAGGTACCTTCAGGTCAAGGCGTTTGCTAGGCGGCAGGTGGAGGGGTTCCCTTCGCTGCCCCCAACGGGGGGTAAGGAATAGGGTGCTTTCGGGGATGTGGGTCGGGGATGGGAAGGTGTCTGACATCTACCAGCTGATGCAGGAGGTGGAGGAGGCGTCGGTAGAGGAGCTGAAGGCTAAGTGGGAGGTGGAGCTGGGGGAGCAGATTGAGGAGGGTACATGGGCGGACGCCCTGGAGAGGGTGAACTCCTCCTCTTCATGTGCGAGGCTTAGCCTCAGCCAGTTCAAGGTACTGCACAGGGCTCATATGTCCGGGACGAGAATGAGCAAGTTTTTTGGGGGTGAGGACAGGTGCATTACGTGTTCGGGGAGCCCAGCAAACCATGCCCATATGTTTTGGGCATGCCCGGCATTGGGGGAATTCTGGCAGGGGGTGGCGAGGACAGTGTCGAGGATGGTAGGGTCCAGGGTCAAGCCAGGCTGGGGACTCGCGATATTTGGGGTTGGGGTGGAGCCGGGAGTGCAGGAGGCGAAAGAGGCCGATGTTTTGGTCTTAGCGTCCCTAGTAGCCCGGCGGAGGATCTTGCTGCAGTGGAAAGATGCGAGACCTCCGAACGTGGAGACCTGGATCAATGACATGGCGGGATTCATTAAGCTGGAGAGGGTCAAATTCGCCCTGAGGGGGTCGGTACAAGGGTTCTTTAGGAGGTGGCAGCCTTTCCTCGACTTTCTGGCTCAACGATAAGGAACTAGGTCAGCAGCAGCAGCAACCCGGGGGGGGAGGGGGGGAAAGCGGGGGGGGGGGGGGGGGGGGGGGTCTCAAGGGGGTATTGTTTAAGTTAATTTGCTTATTGTTAATTTATTATTTTGTTGTTTATTGGGTTTGGGGTGGGTGGGGGGGTTTGTTACATGCGTTGTTATGGGTGCCGGGGGGTGTTTATTATTATTGTTATTTTTATTGTTCTGTTGATATATATTTTTCAAACAATTCCAATAAAAATTATTTTTAAAAAAAATCATATCAGTTCTAGGACATCTCTGCAGGAGTTCCTCAGAGTAGTGTCCTAGACCCAAACATCTTCAGCTGCTTCGTCAATGGCCTTCTCTCCATCATAAGGTCAGAAGTGGAGATGTTTTTGGAAGACTGCACAATGTTCAGACTCATTTGCGACTCCTCAGATAATGAAACAGTCCATGCCCAAATGCAGCAAGACATGGACAATATCCAGGCTTGGGCTGACAAATGGCAAGTTACATTTGTGTCAGACAAGTGCCAGACAATAACCATCTCTTACATAGAGTCATAGATGTTTACAGCATGGAAGCAGGCCCTTCAGCCCAGCTTGTCCATGCCACCCAGTTTCTATCACTAATCTAGACCACTTGCCCGCATTTGGCCCATTTCCCTCGATACCCATCCTGCCCATGTAACTATCTAACTGTTTTTCAAAGGAAAAAATTGTACCCGCCTCTACCACTGCTTCTGACAGCTCATTCCAGATGTTCACCACCCTCTTTGTGAAGAAATTTCCCCTCTGCTCTCACCTTAAACATATGCCCTCTAGTTCTAGACTCCTCTACCTCTGGGAAAAGATGTTGACTATCTACCTTATATATGCCCCTCATTATTTTATAAACCTCTATAAGATCACCCCTATGCCTCTTACGCTCCAGGGAAAAATATCTCAGCCTATCCAGTCTCTCCTTATAGCTCAGACCATTAAGTCCTGGTTGCATCCTTGTAAATCTCTTCTGCACTCTTTCTAGTTTAACAATATCCTTTCTATAATAGGGTGGCCAGAACTGAACACAGTATTCCATGTGTGGTCTGACTAATGTCTTGTCCAACTTCAACAAGACGTCCCAACTCCTGTGTTTAATATTCTGACCAATGAAACCGAGCATGTTGAATGCCATCTTCACCACCCTGTCCACCTGCGACTCCACCTTCAAGGAGCTATGAACCTGTATTCCTAGATCTCTTTGTCTGTAACTGTCCCCAACTCCCGACCATTAACAAGACGGATGTTGAGGCTAGGGATGGATGTTTAAATACTCTAGGTCAAGTTGTCATACGGAAAGGGGAAGTTTTGGGTATTCTAAAAGACATTAAGGTGGACAAGTCCCCAGGACCAGATGGGATCTATCCCAGGTTACTGAGGGAAGCGAGGGTCGAAATAGCTGGGGCCTTAACAGATATCTTTGCAGCATCCTTGAGCACGGGTGAGGTCCCAGAGGACTGGAGAATTGCTAATGTTGTCCCTTTGTTTAAGAAGGGTAGCAGGGAAAATCCAGGGAATTACAGACCTGTGAGCTTGACATCAGTGGTAGGTAAACTGTTGGAGAAGATACTGAGGGATAGGATCTATTCACATCTGGAAGAAAATAGACTTATCGGTGATAGGCAGCATGGTTTTGTGCAGGGAAGGTCATGTCTTACAAACCTAATAGAATTCTTTGAGGAAGTGACAAAGTTAATTGATGAGGGAAGGGCTGTAGATGTCATATACATGGACTTTAGTAAGGCGTTTGATAAGGTTTCCCATGGCAGGTTGATGGAAAAAGTGAAGTCGTATGGGGTTCAGGGTGTACTAGCTAGATGGATAAAGAACTGGCTGGGCAACAGGTGACAGAGAGTAGTGGTGGAAGTGAGTGTCTCAAAATGGAGAAGGGTGACTAGTGGTGTTCCACAGGGATCCGTGCTCGGACCACTGTTGTTTGTGATCTATATAAATGACCTGGAGGAAGGTATAGGTGGTCTGATTAGCAAGTTTGCAGATGATACTAAGATTGATGGAGTTGCAGATAGCGAGGAGGACTGTCAGAGAATACAACAAAATATAGATAGATTGGAGAGTTGGGCAGAGAAATGGCAGATGGAGTTCAATCCAGGCAAATGCGAGGTGATGCATTTTGGAAGATCAAATTCAAGAGCGGACGATATGGTCAATGGAAGGGTCCTGGGGAAAATTGATGTACAGAAAGATCTGGGAGTTCAGGTCCATTGTACCCTGAAGGTGGCAACGCATGCTTGCCTTCATCGGACGGGGTATTGAGTACAAGAGTCGGCAGGTCATGTTACAGTTGTATAGGACTTTGGTTAGGCCACATTTGGAATACTGCGTGCAGTTCTGGTCGCCACATTACCAGAAGGACGTGGATGCTTTGGAGAGGGTGCAGAGGAGGTTCACCAGGATGTTGCCTGGTATGGAGGGTGCTAGCTATGAAGAAAGGTTGAGTAGATTAGGATTGTTTTCGTTGGAAAGACGGAGGTTGAGGGGGGACCTGATTGAGGTATACAAAATTATGAGAGGTGTGGACAGGGTGGATAGCAACAAGCTTTTTCCAAGAGTGGGGGTGTCAGTTACAAGGGGTCACGATTTCAAGGTGAGAGGGGGAAAGTTTAAGGGAGATGTGCGTGGGAAGTTTTTTACGCAGAGGGTGGTGGGTGCCTGGAACGCTTTACCAGCGGAGGTGGTAGAGGCGGGCATGATAGCATCATTTAAGAGACATCTAGACAGGTATATGAACGGGCGGCAACAGAGGGAAGTAGACCTTGGAAAATAGGAGACAGGTTTAGATAAAGGATCTGGATCGGCGCAGGCTGGTAGGGCCAAAGGGCCTGTTCCTGTGCTGTAATTTCCTTTGTTCTTTGTTCTTTGAATAGATCCTGCCCTGATTTGATCTACCAAAATGCATCACCTCACATTTATCCAAATTAAACTCCATCTGCCATTTATCGGTCCACTGGCCCAATTGATCAAGATCCCGTTGCAATCTTATATAACCTTCTTCACTATCCACTATGCCACCAATCTTGGTGTCATCTACAAACTTACTAACCATGCCTCCTACATTCTCATCCAAATCTTTAATATATTTAACAAATAACAATGGACCCAGCACCGATCCCTGAGGCACACTGCTGGTCACAGGCCTCCAGTTTGAAAAACAACCCTCCCTTTGGCTTTGGTCGCCAAGCCAATTTTGTATCCCATTGGCTACCTCACCCTGGATACCATGAGATTTAACCTGTAACAACCTACCATGCGGTACCTTGTCAAAGGCCTTGCTAAACAAGAGAGGATCTAACCATCGCCCCTTGACATTCAATGGCATTATCATCACTGAATCCCCCATAATCAACATCCTGGGGTTACCATTGATCAGATACAGAACTGGATTAGCCATAATAATAATGTGGCTACCAGGGCAGATCAAAGACTAGGACTCCTGCAGCGAGGAACTCACCCCTGACCCCCCAAAGCCTGTCTACCATCTACAAGGCACAAGTCAGGAATGCGATATTCTCCACTTGCCTGAATGAGTGCAGCCCCAACAACGTTCAAGAACTTTGACACCAGCCAGGACAAAGCAGCCTGCTTGAATGGCAACCCATCCACAAACATTCAAACCCTCCACCACCGTCGAACAATGGCAGCCGTGTGTACCATCTACAAGACTGTAGTCCTTCAGGTGTGGGTACACCCACTGTGCTATTAGTGAGGGAATTCCAGAATGTCACCCCAACGGCGATATATTTCCAAGTCAGGGTGGTGAGTGACTTGGAGGGGAACCTCCAGGTGGTTGGGTTCCCAGGTAACTGCTGCTCTTGTCCTTCTAGATGGTAGTGATCATGGGGTTGGAAGGTGCTGTCTTAGGAAACTTGGTGAGTTGTTTCAGTGCATCTTGTAGATGATGCACACACCTGCCACTGATCATCGGGGTGGAGGGTTTGAATGTTTGTGGAAGGGGGAACAATCAAGTGGGCTGCTTGGCCCTGGACGGTGTCGAGCTTTTTGAGTGTTGTTGGAGCTGCACTCATCCAGACAAATGGAGAGTATTCCATTACACTTGTCCCTTGTAGATGGTGGACAGTTTTAGGGGGTCAGGAGGTGAGTTACTCGCCGTAGGATTCTAGATGTACAGAAAGAGAGGCCATATTTCCTTGTGGGAGGGGTGGGGTGCAGGGGGCCCAGGAAGCAAACCCTCTGAAGGGAGTGCAAGCACATAGCAAGGGAGATCAATGCCCAGCATCTGACCCTGAGGACTTGACAGCCATACCAAAGAAAGGTTAATGTTCTCACACCAGTGATCAAGGTTCGTAAATGCACCTTCACATGCAGCTCTCCTACCTACCATAACATCAATCTCTCATGCTGCTCAATACATCACACCACCAACTCTCATTCAACAGCAGTGTCTAGTACTCAGGACCTACACATAACATGCATATATATATATTTAACCTTGGGACTGATTTAGCACAGTGGGCTAAACTGTAGGCTTGTCATGCAGAACAAGCACGGGTTCAATTCCCGTACCGGTCTCCCCGAACAGGCGCCGGAATGTGGCGAGTAGGGACTTTTCACAGTAACTTCATTGAAGCCTACTTGTGACAATAAGCGATTATTATTATTAATTCGAATGTGCCATCTTCAAACCCATGGCTTGTTGTTCCCACCTCCAACTGTTCAGCTATGGCAGACAAACCACTAAAACAAAGTCCAACGCAATCATTGGCATTCTGCCCCTCTCTCTTTCAGGACACATTGGTCTATAAAATCTAGGGAGCAGAGAATTGGGTGTAGGACAAGCACACCTTCGTCCACTGAGCTTAATGAAGAAGGTGGTTCTTTACATTATGGGGTCTTTTCAAACGGAGCCTGTAGTATCCAGCCTTGCCAAAACCATCCAGGAAGACAGTATGTTCCTGTCTCACGCCCCTTCTCAGCTCCCAGCTCTCTCTCTCACCTTGCTGTCTGGCTCAGAGTGCATGCTGAAGATGGTGCCAACATGGACTTCTTGCATTCCCCCACTCTACTTCTATCACCCCAACCCTCCTCCTCTTATTTCCTGCTTTAAGATACCCAAGAAATGCCATCTGACGAGCTACTGCAGCTCCCGGTACAAAACGAGAGCAATCTTGCATCAGTGATGAGAAAATACCATGACCTAATCTGAGGGGGAGGCAATGGTGTAATGGCAATCTCACCTGTGATAAAATGGCTATCAGCCTGAATCTTAGGCCAAATGCACTTCAAATGAATTAAGAATTGGACACTTGAAATTACAACTGCTGCCATAACCACAGACAGGCCTGATGTGAATTCAAACAGTCAAGTTCGAATACACTGGTCAGATTCAGAAAGCCAGAGGAAGTTTGGGCCAGTCCTGTAAACAGGAGATTGGAGATAATCGGCCCCATTCAGATGGATCGATTGCTGTGGATTACCCCGATGCAGCCAGACTTTCTGGCACCTTGATTTCCCACCATTACCTTATATGGGATAAGTGTGGACAACGCACCTGGGGATGGACCACTGGGCAGGGAGTTCCTGGTGTCCTGCAAAGTTGCAGTCAGCAACTCTATTGGGTGTTGCCAACCCCACCCAGCGACCTCATTAGCTGAGGGCCAAAGAAACCTCTGGAAGGGTGCGAAGACGGGGATAAGAAGAGACACCCAGAGACCCTCCCGAGTGAAGACTCGACACAGAAACAATGGAGAAGACTCGGCAGCGGGCCAGAGAACGGATGGAAGAGGCGTGCGAGAGGTACCTTCGCAGAAGAGGTCCCTGAGATGACTGAGACTCAGAGGATTAGACCCACAGCTCGATCAAGTTAATCGGTACATGCAGTAGTAGAACCCTGGACAGATAAAAATATTTTGGATAATTTGGGAGAACAGCTGTTTAATTGTATTTGTGAATAAATTTGGGTTGAAGCTGAACTTCTATTTCTCCTTTGTTCATCGTGTAAATAAGGGCACCTGGATAAAACCTTTTATGAATAAATTAGTCAAAGTGTCTGATAATTTGCAAAAAACATACTGGTCTAGTAATCCAGAAACACAGGGTAATGTTTGGGGACCCGGATTTGAATCCCACCAAGGAAAATGGTGAAATTTGAATTCAATATAAATCTGGAATTCAAAGTCTAACGATGCCCATGAAACCATTATTGATGGTTGTAAAAACCCATTTGATTCACTCATGTCCTTTAGGGAAGGAAATGGGCCATCCTTACCCCGTCTGGCCTCCATGTGACTCCAGACTCACAGCAATGTGGTTAAATGCCCTCTGAATTGTCCTAGCAAGGGCAATTAGGGAGAGGCAATTAATGCTAGTCCAACCAGCTATGCCCATATCCCATGAACGAATAAAAAAACTATCCACAGCCACCAGCTCAGATACGAATACTATGTATACTTTAGAGAAGAGCATAACTGCACACAATTCTCCAAACGTGATCGAACCAAGGTCTTGTACAGTTGCAGCATAACCTCACGGCTCTTAAACTCAATCCCCCGTTAATAAATGCTAACACACTATATGCTTTCTTCATGGCTCTATTCACTTGGGTGGCAACTTTCAGAGGTCTATGTACATGAACTCCGAGATCTCTCTGGTCTTCCACATTCTTCAGAACCCTGCCGTTAACCTTATAAATCACAATCAAATTTCTCCTTCCAAAATTAATCACCTCACACTGATCAGGGTTAAACTCCATCTGCCACTTTTCAGCCCAGCTCTGCATCCTATCAATGTCTCTTTGCAGCCTACAACAGCTCTCCACATTATCTACTACACCACTAACCTTGGTGTCATCTGCAAATTTACTAAATCAGCCTTCAACTCCATCATCCAAGTCATTGATAAAAATCACATAGAGCAGAGGACGCAGCACTGATCCCTGTGGTACACCGCTGGTGACTGGGCTCCAGGATGAAAATTTACCATCTACCACCACCCTCTGTCTTCTA
The DNA here is from genome assembly GCF_902713615.1 of Scyliorhinus canicula. NCBI lineage: Eukaryota > Metazoa > Chordata > Chondrichthyes > Carcharhiniformes > Scyliorhinidae > Scyliorhinus > Scyliorhinus canicula. The sequence continues at coordinate 172,479,976 of NC_052147.1, forward strand.
TGTGATAGCCAGTTACTGATCCAATCGGCCAAATTTCCTTCTATGCCATGCCTCCTTACTTTCTGCATGAGCCGACCATGGGGCACCTTATCAAATGCCTTAATAAAATCCATGTATAAAATATCAAATGCTCTACCTTCATCTATGTACTTAGTTACTTCTTCAAATGATACAATCAAACTTGTGAGGCAAGACTTACCCCTCACAAATCCGTGCTGACAATCCTGGATTAAGCTGTATCTTTCCAAATGATCATAAATCCTAGCCCTCAGGACCCTTTCCAATAATGTACCTATGACCAAAGTGAGACTAACCGGCCTATAATTCCCAGGGTTATACCTATTCCCTTTTTTGAACAAGGGGGCAACATTCGCCTCTCTCCAGTCTTCTAGCACTATTCCTATCGACAGTGAGGCCATAAAGATCAAAGCCAAAGGCTCTGCAATCTCATCCCTCGCCTCCCAAAGAATCCTAGGATATATCCCATCAGGCCCAGGGGACTTATCTATCCTCAAGCTTCTCAAAATTTCTAACACATCTTCCTTCCGAATATCTACTGGGTATATATCTGGAAGGTGTGCAGAGGAGATTCACTCGGTTAATCCTAGATCTGAAGGGGTTGGATTACGAGGAGAGGTTGAGTAGACTGGGACTGTACTCATTGGAATTTAGAAGGATGAGAGGTGATCTTATAGAAACATATAAAATTATGAAGGGAATAGATAGGATAGATGTGGGCAGGTTGTTTCCACTGGCGGGTGAAAGCAGAACTAGGGGGCATAGCTTCAAAATAAGGGGAAGTAGATTTAGGGCTGAGTTTAGGAGAAACTTCTTCACCCAAAGGGTTGTGAATCTATGGAATTCCTTGCCAAGTGAAGCAGTTGAGGCTCCTTTATTAAATGTTTTTAAGATAAAGATAGGTAGTTTTTTGAAGAATTAAAGGGATTAAGGGTTATGGTAAGAAGTCTTACAACACCAGGTTAAAGTCCAACAGGTTTGTTTCAAACACGAGCTTTCAGAGCGCAGCTCCTTCTTCAGGTCACCTGTGCTCTCCCACAACCAAATCTAACACTTGACCCGGTTCATTACCCAGTACCAAATCCAATGTGGCCCCGCCTCTTGTCGGTCTATCCACATATTGTGTGAGGAAACCCTCCTGCACACACTGGATAAAAACAGTCCCACCCAAACTATTAAGATTATAGTGGTTCCAATATTTGGAACGTTAAAGTCACCCATGACAACTACCTTGTGAATCCCGCTCCTACCAAAATCTGCATTGCAATCTTTTCCTCCACACCTCTGTTACTGTTTGGGGGTCTATAGAAAACTCCTAACAAAGTAGCCGCTCCTTTCCTATTTCTAACTTCAGCCCACACTACCTCAATAGACAGATCATCCCCAAACAGTCTTTCTGCAGCCATTATACTATCATTGATTATCAATGCTACTCCTCCACCTCTCTTACCACCTTCCCTAATCCTCCTGCAACATCGAAACCCCGGAACCAGTAACGCTATCTCCTGGACTACAAATAAGTTTCCCACCCCCCTGCCAAATTAGTTTAAACACGCCCGAAGAGCTGCAGCAAATTTCCCTCCCAGGATATTGATGCCACTCTGGTTCAGGTGTAACCCGTCCTGTTTGTACAGGTACCACCTTCCCCAGAATGTGCTCCAATTATCCACGTACCTGAAACCCTCCCTCCTACATCATCCCTGGAGCCACGTGTTTAACTGCATTCTCTCCCTGTTCCTCAACTCGCTAGCACGTGGCACTGGCAGCAAATCAGAGATGACAACACTGTCTGTCCTGGCTCTCAGCTTCCACGCTGGCTCCCTGCATTTTGTTTGTGAGGGTTCAATGGGGCAGGGGGGTACTGTAAGGGCTCAATGGGGTAGAGGGTATTGTGAGGGTTCAATGGGGTAGAGGGTATTGTGAGGGTTCAATGGGGCAGAGGGTATTGTGAGGGTTCAATGGGGCAGAGGGTATTATGAGGGTTCAATGTGACAGAGGTTATTGTGAGGGTTCAATGGGACAGAGGGTATTGTGAGGGTTCAATGGGACAGAGGGGTACTGTGAGGGCTCAATGGGACAGAGGGTACTGTGGAGATTCAATGGGGCAGAGGGCAGTCTGGGGGTTCATTGGGCAGACCATATCGTGAAGCCTCAGTGGGATAAGGGGTATTGCAAGGGTTCAATGAGGCAGACCGTATCACAAGGGTTTCATTAGACACAGGGCATCATAACAGAGGATATTGCGAGGGTCCAATGTAAAAGAGGGTATTGCGAGGATTCAGTGTTGTAGAGGGTATTGCGATTGCTCAAATGGGCAGACCGTATTGTGAGGGTTCAATGTGACAGAGTGTATTGTGGGGCTTCAATGGGGCAGAAAGTATTGTGGAGATTCAATGGGACAGAGGGTATTGTGGATATTCAATGGGGCAGAGGGTATTGTGAGGGTTCAATGGGACAGAGGGTATTGTGAGAGTTCAATGGGGCAGAGGGTATTGTGGAGATTCAATGGGGTAGAGGGTATTGTGATGGTTCAATGGGACAGAGGGTATTATGAGGGTTCAATGGGGCAGAGGGTATTGTGAGGGTTCAATGGGACAGAGGGTATTGTGAGAGTTCAATGGGACAGAGGGTATTGTGGAGATTCAATGGGGCAGAGGGTATTGTGAGGGTTCAATGGGGCAGAGGTTATTGCGAGGGTTCAATGGGACAGAGGGTATTGTGAGGGTTCAATGTGACAGAGGGTATTGTGAGGGTTCAATGGGGCAGAGGGTATTGTGAGGGTTCAATGGGACAGAGATTATTGTGGTGATTCAATGTGACAGAGGTTATTATGAGGGTTCAATGGGGCAGAGGGTATTGTGAGGGTTCAATGGGGCAGAGGTTATTGCGAGGGTTCAATGGGACAGAGGGTATTGTGAGGGTTCAATGTGACAGAGGGTATTGTGAGGGTTCAATGGGGCAGAGGGTATTGTGAGGGTTCAATGGGACAGAGATTATTGTGGTGATTCAATGTGACAGAGGTTATTGTGAGGGTTCAATGGGGCAGAGGGTATTGTGAGGGTTCAATGGGACAGAGGGTATTGTGAGGATTCAAGGGGACAGAGGGTATTGAGAGGGTTCAATGGGACAGAGGTTATTGTGGTGATTCAATGTGACAGAGGTTATTGTGGTGATTCAATGGGGCAGAGGTATTGTGAGGGTTCAATGGGGCAGAGGGTATTGTGAGGGTTCAATGGGGAAGTGGGTATTGTGAGGGTTCAATTCAACAGAGGGTATTATGAAGGTTCAATGGGACAGAGGTTATTGTGAGGGTTCAATGGGACAGAGGGTATTGTGAGGGTTCAATGGGACAGAGGTTATTGTGAGGTTTCAATGGGGCAGAAGGTATTGTGAGGGGTCAATGGGACAGAGGATATTGTGAGGGTTCAATGGGACAGAGGGTATTGTGGTGATTCAATGGGACAGAGGTTATTGTGAGGGGTCAATGGGGCAGAGGGTATTGTGAGGGTTCAATGGGGCAGAAGGTATTGTGAGGGTTCAATGGGACAGAGGCTATTGTGAGGGTTCAATTCAACAGAGGTTATTGTGAAGGTTCAATGGGACAGAGGGTATTGTGAGGGGTCAATGGGGCAGAGGGTATTGTGCGGGTTCAATTCAACAGAGGGTATTATGAGGGTTCAATGGGACAGAGGGTATTGTGAGGCTTCAATGGAACAGAAGGTATTGTGAGGGTTCAATGTGACTGAGGGTATTGTGAGGCTTCAATGGGACACGGGATATTGTGAGGGGTCAATGGGGCAGAGGGTATTGTGAGGGTTCAATGGGGCTGAGGGTATTGTGAGGGTTCAATGTGACAGAGGATATTGTGAGGGTTCAATGGGGCTGAAAGTATTGTGGAGATTCAATGGGGCAGAGGGTATTGTGAGGGTTCAATGGGACAGAGGGTATTGTGAGGGTTCAATGGGACAGAGGGTATTGTGAGGGTTCAATGGGACAGAGGGTATTGTGAGGGTTCAATGGGACAGAGGGTATTGTGAGAGTTCAATGAGGCAGAGGGTATTGTGAGGGTTCAAGGGGACAGAGGTTATTGTGAGGGTTCAATGGGACAGAGGGTATTGTGAGGGTTCAATGGGACAGAGGGTATTGTGAGGGTTCAATGGGACAGAGGGTATTGTGAGGGTTCAATGGGGCAGAGGTTATTGTGAGGGTTCAATGGGACAGAGGTTATTGTGAGGGTTCAATGTGACAGAGGGTATTGTGAGGGTTCAATGGGGTAGAAGGTATTGTGAGGCTTCAATGGGGTAGAGGGAATTGTGAGGGTTCAATGTGACTGAGGGTATTGTGAGGCTTCAATGGGGTAGAAGGTATTGTGAGGGTTCAATGTGACTGAGGGTATTGTGAGGCTTCAATGGGGTAGAAGGTATTGTGAGGGTTCAATGTGACTGAGGGTATTGTGATGGTTCAATGGGACAGAGGGTATTGTGAGAGTTCAATGGGGCAGAGGGTATTGTGAGGCTTCTATGGGACAGAGGGTATTGTGAGGCTTCAATGGAACAGAAGGTATTGTGGTGATACAATGTGACAGAGGGTATTGTGAGGCTTCAATGGAACAGAAGGTATTGTGAGGGTTCAATGTGACTGAGGGTATTGTGAGGGTTCAATGTGACTGAGGGTATTGTGAGGCTTCAATGGGGTAGAGGGTATTGTGAGGGTTCAATGTGACTGAGGGTATTGTGAGGCTTCAATGGGGTAGAAGGTATTGTGAGGGTTCAATGTGACTGAGGGTATTGTGAGGCTTCAATGGGGCAGAGGGTATTGTGAGGGTTCAATGTGACAGAGGGTATTGTGAGGCTTCAATGGGGTAGAGGGTATTGTGATGGTTCAATGGGACAGAGGGTATTGTGAGGGGTCAATGGGGCAGAGGTTATTGTGAGGGTTCAATGTGACTGAGGGTATTGTGAAGCTTCAATGGGGCAGAGGGTATTGTGAGGGTTCAATGTGACAGAGGGTATTGTGAGGCTTCAATGGGGTAGAGGGTATTGTGATGGTTCAATGGGACAGAGGGTATTGTGAGAGTTCAATGGGACAGAGGGTATTGTGAGGGTTCAATGGGACAGAGGGTATTGTGAGAGTTCAATGGGGCAGAGGGTATTGTGAGGGTTCAATGGGACAGAGGGTATTGTGAGGCTTCAATGGGGTAGAGGGTATTGTGATGGTTCAATGGGACAGAGGGTATTATGAGGGTTCAATGGGACAGAGGGCATTGTGAGAGTTCAATGGGACAGAGGGTATTGTGAGGGTTCAATGGGACAGAGGGTATTGTGAGGGTTCAAGGGGACAGAGGGTATTGTGAGGGTTCAATGGGACAGAGGGTATTGTGAGGGTTCAATAGGACAGAGGGTATTGTGAGGGTTCAATGGGACAGAGGGTATTGTGAGGGTTCAAGGGGACAGAGGGTATTGTGAGGGTTCAATGGGACAGAGGGTATTGTGAGGGTTCAATGGGGCAGAGGGTATTGTGAGGGTTCAATGTGACAGAGGGTATTGTGAGGCTTCAATGGGGTAGAGGGTATTGTGATGGTTCAATGGGACAGAGGGTATTGTGAGAGTTCAATGGGACAGAGGGTATTGTGAGGGTTCAATGGGACAGAGGGTATTGTGAGAGTTCAATGGGGCAGAGGGTATTGTGAGGGTTCAATGGGACAGAGGGTATTGTGAGGCTTCAATGGGGTAGAGGGTATTGTGATGGTTCAATGGGACAGAGGGTATTATGAGGGTTCAATGGGACAGAGGGCATTGTGAGAGTTCAATGGGACAGAGGGTATTGTGAGGGTTCAATGGGACAGAGGGTATTGTGAGGGTTCAAGGGGACAGAGGGTATTGTGAGGGTTCAATGGGACAGAGGGTATTGTGAGGGTTCAATAGGACAGAGGGTATTGTGAGGGTTCAATGGGACAGAGGGTATTGTGAGGGTTCAAGGGGACAGAGGGTATTGTGAGGGTTCAATGGGACAGAGGGTATTGTGAGGGTTCAATGGGACAGAGGGTATTGTGAGGGTTCAATGGGACAGAGGGTATTGTGAGAGTTCAATGAGGCAGAGGGTATTGTGAGGGTTCAAGGGGACAGAGGTTATTGTGAGGGTTCAATGGGACAGAGGGTATTGTGAGGGTTCAATGGGACAGAGGGTATTGTGAGGGTTCAATGGGGCAGAGGGTATTGTGAGGGTTCAATGGGACAGAGGGTATTGTGAGGGTTCAATGGGGCAGAGGGTATTGTGAGGGTTCAATGGGGCAGAGGTTATTGTGAGGGTTCAATGTGGCAGTGGGTATTGTAAGGGTTCAATGTGGCAGTGGGTGTGTTATTCCTTGTGTCTGAATAAATCTCGTAGTCTTACAGTTGAAGTAGATGCTTTATTTTGAGTTTATTCTCTCTCCAATGTTTATACTATGTTACATCTGAGCTGCCTGTCTGTGTCCTGCTCACCAGCTGCCGTTCCTGTGAAGAGTTCCCGACTTCCTGTTTGTCTGTATCTATGCATCTCCCATGCTTCCTCTAGTGATTGCTTAGTTGTATTGCATTTATGTTGACCCCTTGTATATATACATATATGCAGATCACTACAGTGGGTATTGTGAGGGTTCAATGTGGCAGAGAGAATTGTGAGGAATCAATGCAACAGAGGGTATTGCGATCGCTTAATGGGGCAGAGAGTTTTGTGAGGTTTCAATGGGGTTGAGAGTATTGCCAATATTTAATTTGATGGAGGGTAGAGCGAGGTTACAGGGGGTATTGCAAGCGTTCAGTGTAGTAGAGGCATAGGGAGGGTCCAATCTAGCTGAGTGTATAGTGAGGGCCCAATATGTCAGAGGGCATTGTGAGGGTGTAATGTGACATTCAGCATTGTGAGGGTCAGATTTGGTAGAGAATATCCTGAGCATTTAATATGACAGAGCATTAGCGAGGGAATTATTCAGCAGTGGGTATTGTGAGAGTTCAGTGTGGCGGAGGGTATCGCGAGGGACCATATTGGCATAGAGTATCGTGAGGGTCCAATATGACAGAGGGTATCGTGACGGTGCTGTGGCAGCGGGTATAGCAAGGGGGTCACGCAGGCACTGATTTCTACACCTTTTTAAAGTGGTGAAGCTGGTAGAATGACTGCTGCGGAGACCCGACGGGGTAAGTATCCATATGACTCAACGCCCGCGGATCCACCATACCAACTCCTGGATTGTGAGTACCCGTTAAGGGGGCAACCCAGCCCCTGCTTGTCTGTCCCACTGACCACCCATAAATCCCAGTCACTGGGACAGTGGAGGCCTCTGATCTTGTGGCTGAAGGCTATTGCTAATAAGAAATTGGCAATCATAATTCACAGCTCCCAAGGGAATTCCTGTCGGTGGGCAGGCCATGTCGCATGTGGGAGTTATTGCTTAGCATCCCAATCAGACCATGATGCCTGGACACTGCAGGGAGCAACGCCGCAGATTCAGCAGCCAACATCCGAACACCCAGCGGCCGGGCCCCAGCACCCGGCACATTTCCATAACCAGACAGTGGGTGTGTGCACCAGGGAGGGGACTAGCGCGCGATCCAGGTAATGTTATGTGTGAATGTCTGGGTTTACAGGGTCTTGGGTCCGCTTACCAAGGTGCCTCGCTGCAACAGGGGGTGTGTGGGAAGGTCGTGTTGGATGGCAGGGATGGGGGGGGATGGTGTGGAGGGGATAAGCAATGGGGAACTGGAGAGCCCTGGGGTGAAGCCAGCGCTAGTTATCAGTCTGTCACCCTCTCCCATTCCTGACAGACATTACAATGGATGGATGATATCTTGAAAGCCGTAGAGGCTGCCCTCGTGGTGTTGCTGGACGCCGGAGGAGACAGCGGCAGCAGTGTCGACAGAGGCTCAAGATGACGACCCATGTGCAGGGGCCCACCCCATACCCTGAGGACCTGGCTGCCCATCAGGCCAGGACGGACCCAGAGGGGAAGGTCGGCGATACCCCAAGGTGTACAGGCGTCGCTGGTCTTTCCAACAGATGTCAGACAGCGTGTGCTGCAGGTGGCACTGCCACATCAAGGGGATGGTGGGGCTCCTGTGCCATGTCTTCGCCGACTTGGCACCACATGGAGGAGGACACCCGTTCCCGGCGGCCATCAAGGTCACCGCAGCCCTGAATGTCCATGCCTCAGGATCATTCCAGGGCTTGAGCAGGGACCTGTGTGGCATCTCACTAGCTGCAGCCCACAAGTGCATCTGTTCAGTCACGGATGTCCTATTTGCCCGGACAGAAAACTGTATAAACTTTGACCTGGACCAGGCTCAATGGGATGCCCAGGCAGCAGGATTCTCTGCCATCACTGGGATACCCCAGGTCTAGGGGGCAATAGGTGGCACACATGTTGCCTTGTGCGCCGGTACCGAGCTGTCAGGGAGTGCCCTACATTAACAGGAAGGGATTCCACTCCCTGAACAACCAGCTTGCGAGTGATCAAAGCACGAGGATCATGCCGGTGTGTGCACACTTCCCAGGGAGTGTGCATGACTGCTACATCCTGGGCACGACAGGCGACAGAGGCGAGGGTCGGGCAAGCCCAGAGGGTCAGGGACGCCCTCATCCCTGCCCACTTCACATTGGATGTGGCTTCATCTGACATCCCACCCCTGCCCCCCATTCCTCCCTCCCCTTCCTCCACACCCATTCTCTCCCACCCAACAACCCAGTTCCACCCTCCCAGGGTCTGTGTGACATCCCCAAGGTGACAGGACGCTGTCTACGCTGTCAATGGGTCACTATCGAGGGCAGGCAGGGGGATGGTAACCCGCAAAGAGCTGAGCTCTGGTGCTCCTCAATATATGCCACAGTCTGACTCCTGCCACTCTGCTAAGTGCTCGCTCACACCCATCACCTGCTTGTGGTGTGCCTGGGGCGGGGGAGGGGGGTGGGCGGAATCCTGGACCCCCATTTCCATGGGGCTGGGGCAGAGGATTGGTGATCCCCCCCCCCCCCCCAGTGCCCTCTCAGTAACCCTCGACGTGTTTAGCCTTCCGTGCTCGACCACGTCTAGGTGTGTCTCCAGGATGAACATCAAAGGTGAAGGCAGCCTGTTGCTTCATGCACCTGTGTCCTTTGATGCCCCGGCGGGTGTCCTCTGGGGATCCTGGGGCTGGAAGGCTCCGGCCCACTTGCCGGCGACACATGCCTTGCCGTGCTGTCCTGTTCCGGTTGCTGACTACAAGGCTTGCCATTGTCAGGGGGGTAAAACTCAGGGGAGCTGGTGACCACCGTCGCACTCCATCAGGTGGCTGCAGGTTGGTACCCAGTGCTTCCTGCTTCCGGCCAGTGCCCATAGGTCCCTGTGGTTCACCTCAGGATGGAGGGGCAGCTGGCCCGAGGCCTGGCTGCCTCTGTGACATCTGGCTCTGCCAGTCCTGGCGGCTCCCCAATGTCTGCAACACAGCGTCGATGCCCTCTCAGCGATGCTCCTCAGTGATGCATCAAATGGCAGAAATTCTCCGCCACCCAGGAATTGGCGGGGGCGGGAAACGCGCCGCACCAAGCGGCGAGCCCCCTGCGGCGATTCTCCGGCCCGCGATGGGCCAAAGTCCTGCGGCTGGAAGGCCTCTCCCACTGCCGAGGTTTGAACCACCTCTGGTGGCAGCGGGATCGGCGGCGCGAGCGGGCCCCCGGGGTCCTGGGGAGGCCGCGGGGCGATCGGACCCCGGGGGGCGCCCCCACGGTGGCCAGGCCAGCGATCGGGGCCCACCGATCGACGGGCGGGCCAGTGCCGTGGGGGCACTCTTTCCCTTCCGCCGCCGCCACAGCCTCCACCATGGCGGACGCGGAAGAGAATCCCCCAGCGCGCATGTGCGAACCGGCGAAGGCCTTTCGGCCAGCCCCGGCGCTGGGCGGCGGGCGTCAAAGTCCGCTGGTGCCGGTTTTGGCACCAATTGGCGTGGTGCCAACCGCTCCGGCGCGGGCCGAGCCCCTCAATGTGAATTCTGCACCTTTGGGGAGGCCCGACGCCGGAGTGGTTGGCGCCACTCCGCTACGCCGGGACCCCCCGCCCCGCCGGGTAGGGGAGAATCCTGCCCCAGATCTCAAAGTGAAGTTGAGCGTTCCCCCACAGCCCTACTCACGGACATCACAGTCCCCATGCTGATATGGGTAAGACCCCCAACCCTTGGCACCGGAAAGGCATCCTCCCCCCCAACAAGAAATGTCCACGTGACCCCCCCCATCCTTAAAAATCCCAGGCATAAGGGTGACCCAGCCCCACACCCATTCAACCTCATGGCCAACAGGGCATTGCCCCCACACCTCCCCAGGTGAACATACCCCACTATGGGATCGTTGAGGCCCACCACCTTTAAGGCCTTCGCCCCTTTTCAGTCCCTCCCCCCTTCCAGACTCCACCTTTACTCCCTCCCACACTTCAAATCCAGCTTCACACCCCCCCCCCCTTTCATGGGCATGGGCCTGCTCATTATCAGTGCCAACCTGGCATCTGGGTACTTCCCCTAGCACCCTGGCAGCCTGGTACTCCTGCAGTGCCAACCTGGCATCTGGGTACTTCCCCTGGCACCCTGGCAGCCTGGTACTCCTGCAGTGCCTACCTGGCACTGCCATGGTGTTAGGTTGGCACTGGCAGGATGCCATGTTTGGCATTAGCAGGGTGTCAGGGTGCGAGGTTAGCACTGCCTGGGTACCAGGCACAGTGCCCTTTCCTGCCCCCAACCAGTCAGGAGATCCAATGGCCTCCGAGCCCTCCGACGTGCTCATCATATGGTGTCCATATTTGGAGACCAGTACTAATTTGGGCTGACGTGAAGCTTGGCCGTGCGGTCGGTGAATACTGGGAGCTGGGAGACTACGGCCTCAAACAGGCTGTGCATGTTTAAATGAGCTAATGATCCAGAGTGCGGCGGGCGCCGTGAGTCGAGGGCATAGTGTGCGTCTCGACACCTGCCGCTAAACCCATCTTTGGCCTCACCTCCCATGCACCCCACGTAATGGGATCAGCGCCAGCCAGACCCTAAAGGTCTAATGTCACAGAATCGCCCCAAACAGGTGCTGCTGAATTCTCCGCCGTCGGGATTCTCCATTTTGCCGGCAGCCTGGGGGTTTCCCATCGGCGTGGGTCTGCCCCACAATGAGAAACCCCTTTGACTCGCCGGCTGAACGGAGAATCCCGACGGGTGCGGCAGGATGGAGAAACCCGCCAATGTTTTTTTTAACCACATGTAAAGTAGGATAACATTAGAAAAGAATACAACAGCTTAAGTTGAATCTTTCACTTGACCATATCAGTTGAGTTTAATCTCATCCTAGTTGCTCCTGTGCAAATAGGCAGGAGCAACACAAAGTTTCACTGACAATGTATATTCATACAGCAAAATTCATGTTATTCCTAATCAGGGATGTTTGATACTGACACTGGATATGAATAGACACTTTCTAAAACTCTGCACTGACATTCTTCAACTTGAGGAAGAAAGCAAGTATACAGGAGGAACTAGCAGAAGCCACAAAACTGAGAATTGACCTGAAAATAACAAGCAGTTTGAAGCGGAGGAGGGGGGGAGAATTGCTACTACGTTTTGCCATTTCTTTGTTAAAAGAAATCAACAATAAAGAACAATGAGACAACAAAATTCACAGATAGAAACCTTTACCAGATGTTGGGAAAGGAAACTACAAAGCACCAAGTATAGTACTGAAAATGTGAAAAGCTAGTGCCACATCACAGTGAGATGAGGGAACATGTCATGTTAACATTTCTCTAAAGCACAGCATGTCCCAGAACACCGTGTGTGCACGTGTGGAGAAGATCCAAAGTGATGGAGAATCCAGGTGCCCAACTCATTGACTTCAGTTGAGTTAATCATATCACAATTGCACTCAAAAATGACACACATGCCTGCTCTGGATAACCTGCAATAAAAATAGTGACACTGTCATCCTGTCAGTAGCAGCATGTAGCGAGCATCAAAGATGGATTCTACTGTACTCAAGGGTTGTTTTGAATGATATTGGCAGAGAAAACGAGAATATGACCCAAGATCTGTTGTGATACCACGTTCTAACAATGGCCATATAAGTGTTATATGTAATGGGATCAATTAAAGTGATATTGTGCTGTTTGATGTTCAAACCCGTAGCTTTTATTCAAGTTTAATAATCTTGTTTTAATGCAAATTTGAAGACCCCACTTTTGCACAACTTGAATGAAATGAAATGAAAATTGCTTATTGTCACGAGTAGGCCACATTCGCCACATTCAGGCGCCTGTTCGGAGAGGCTGTTACGGGAAAAATTGCATTTGATAAAGATCTTGAATATAGTAAAAGACACAAAGGTGGCAGAGTTGAAGACTGCCACCCTACCATCCACTGCCCTGCCACTTTCCCCAGCTGGCACCCTACATACTACCCACTTATCCACTTACCTCATTCACACTCATTCACAAACCCCCTGAAAAGTTACTTAAATGTCCCAAAGTTTTTCAGTGAGTCAGTGAATGAAGACTTACCAAAATGCAGCAGCCAATGCATTGGCTTCCCCTGACAATCCTGCCAGATGAGGAAATATTCCAAGAATCGTATGCTCCTCATTTCTGGCCAGTCCTGGCTTGGAAGTCCAGGCCAGAAATGCAGAGCGCCATCTTAGTGCAAAATAACAGAAGCCGATTGACAATCTAACAGCGATTACCACCTGTCGGAAGATTCAGCCCTTTATCTAAATAACCTGACACTAAGCCAATTAAGAAGATATTAGAGCGGGTTTGAAGAAGAGCATTAAAGGAGGCAAGAGAGATCGAGAGACAGATTCCAGAGTTTAAGGGCCTTTAGTCAGCTGAAGGCCACAGCCACCAATGGTGCAATGATGTAAATTGGGATAGACTAGAATCCAGAGTTGGAGGAACATGGAGCAGGTAGCTGTTGTGTTCTGTAAGAGTGTTGTTTCGGTAGATTTTCAGGATTTGGGGTTCTGCATAGTACACTTCATTGTCTATCAGCAATCGATTTTCAGATGTAAAATAGGGCACCAACACTCCAGGATTGGCGTGCAGTCTCCAGTAATTGAGGATTAATCTCTAGGCCAGTGTTTAGGTGAGTGTAATCCTTGAGTAAAATCATCGGGACATTAAAAAGAATTGTTGTTTCTGTCATTTTCTTTTGGTTGAAATATAAGAATATTGAAAATGCAAGAGGCAAAAGGCTGTTTGGCTAACAGGCAAGCGTCATCCAAGTGGGTAATGAGTCTTTTTGCTTTCCAATTGATGTAGGAAGGCAAAGATGGGATGTGTTAGCCAACAATTGGCTGGAGCATGAGGGCAAGTTATGTGATGAAATCTCCAGGCATAAAGTAAAGTCATCGTAGTCCCAGGTGATCATTAGCTGCTTTCCCCCTTGAGGGGGAGAGCTGACTGCTAGTAATTTAACCTGAAGATCACCACACCTCAGGCAAGGGGCAAGTTTGAGAAGGCAAATAACCTCAGCCAGTACAGGAATTGAACCCACGCTGCTTGGCTCACTCTGCACCACGAACCAGCTGTCCAGTCAACTGAGCTAAACCAGCCCACAGGAATACATTTAATCACAGTTGGCACCCCTAGCTTCTTCCTGAAAATGTCTGACAATATTTTGACATGCACGGATATTATCTGTTGTTGTATTAGTTGCTTTGCTTTCCTCCTGCACTTGAATTCTATTGGCTTTTCTTAAATTTGAATGGAGAAACGATGATAGCCTGAGTGTGTTGATGCTGCCTCCGAACACGCTGGCAATAATTGAAGAGTGCTGTGAGGGAATGGCATTGCTCCATATTGGCACTACCACAATTAGTAGCAAATTTGAAACCCTTGTCCACAGAAATGGGTTTCTCTATTGGTACAACTGGCAGTTCATCCCTGATGGGGTTTTTGTACTTGTGGGCTTCACTTTGGCCAATACCAGATTGAACCAAAATAGGTTACATGAGGTGAAACACTGGGGCACATTAACTAAAGATGCATCGTTCCACAAGGACATGTTTTTCATTTCATGCTTGCAGAGGCATAGTATAATAACATCAAACGCAAGGTAAATGAGTCCTGAGATATTGAAACTTAAGCTAAGTCACATTATGTTTGGGTTCAGACAGGTTTTTGTACTAGTTCATAGTGTTTAGATTTTTTGGCAAACTGGACTAGTTGTCTGTATACCCTTGAAGTTTGTTTGTTGTACTTCTGATATACAATCTGTCCAGGCCAACAAAAAAAACTGATATCATCTCTTTAATCATTTTCAGCTGAGTTATGCCAGGAGATTAAGGGGTTAAATTTAATGCAAAGGAGACAAATTGCCTCATTTAATGGTTGTAATCTATCTATACAGGTGGGGCGATAAAACAGGTCATATGGTCCTGTCCTGCATGAAGGCAAAGCCTTTGATTATATAGATAAAATGATTAAGAGATAAAGAGGACAGTGCTGGTAATCTCTTACTGTGTGACTGAAGTGCTAGAGAAGTCAAGGTGCTGTTACCAAGAACCTAATTATCTGTTAATTATGAACTTGGAGTGTGAGGGGCGAGGAATCATTAAGAATTGCTCCTCACATTTAGACTTTGGCCAGAACTTTACTTATTGTTTTATACTTTTTTCCAGAATAATTACTAATACAATAAATTGGTTCTTAACTTAATGACTGATTGTTAACCAATAGTCCTTGTGAACGTTAAGCAACTATAAGGGATTGCCATGGTCTGGGTGTCCCTGAGTAAATCCACATGACATGAAATGTTTACAAGAGACAATTGTGCCCCCAAGGCTCCTTATTCTGTGAGGACTGCCAGTAATGTTATTCAGTGCTTGTGTCTTCCAGTGAAATTCAAATCTATAATTTAAATAATCTGAATGTTTGAACCATATCTGCTGAATAAACACACAAAGGAAGTCTTTAGACCTGTAATCACTGGCTTCTTAACAGCAACGGCCTTCTCCAGGCCAGACAACTGCAAACAATTAGGGAAATTAGTGGCTCCAGCCCCACCATCAGGCTTCATGCTTGTTTATAATTTAATCGAAGAAAATGTCAAAACAGTCAAGAGTTGAAAGAAACAAGATGCATTTTTGAGATGGAATTAAAACTGCCAGGCTGTGATATTAGGAATGTTTGTTTAATAGCTCACAATCCAAGGCATGCTTCAAGTTTTGAAAAAAAAATCAAATTAATTTGCCTCTCTTAACCACACATTCATCGAAATAATAAATGGGACTTTAAAAGTATGGTATCCTCCTTCTGTTAAATGAAAATAGATCCCCCAAGTAGTTTCTAACTGGTTCTGGGTGGAACATTATAAACCACTCAAATCATTATAATTTTTTCCCCCTATAGCTCCAATCAAGCTAGATTCCCTTTTAATAATTTACCACACAGGCACAACTCCAGACTTTTAAGGCAGGTACAGCTTTAACGTGCAACCAAACCCTAAAGAGAGGTCTTAGGTCCTCCTGCTGGCCTTTTTCAACCATCAATATTCTCTTCAAAATATATTTTTAAAATATTAGCATAGGTATGTGATAAACACCATAACTTAACTTTTTCTTTTAAGGTAATCTTTTTTTTCTGAAGCCACACACGACTTTACGTGTGCATAGAAAAATGTGTTTATTCCAAAGGGTACAAAACAATCTTCCTTCATTACACACATCTTCAGTTCAGCAATAATGTTCTCATTTGGAAATTAGATGTTATTGTGTGCGTGCATTTAATTTAAATGAAGACAGCAAGCAATACCCTGTAAGGTGATAATACAAAATCAGTGCTGCATGTTACCTGAATATGGAAGCTTTATGGTTTCATCTCAAACTGAAATCTTTAGAATTAATGTGTTTGGATTGTTTTAACTGGTTTCAACAAAGCTACCGCAAACTGAAATATCAGTCGATTGCCTTTTGCCTTGCATTCCAAAATGGACGTGTTTTACTGAAATGCATTTTTGAGAGAGTAGCTTTCCATTTGATGTGACGGTTAATGTTTAAATGGTAATATAACCATGGTTCATGGTCTCTCGACTCATTGAATGTAATTTTTTACATTGCTGCTATCAGGCCATATATTGTTAATGCTACTGGGAGATTATTTTAAACAGTGACTAATGTCCTTTGCAAAATATAAAAACTCAGAATGGGATCCCCCTTTTCACAGAGCTGGCATGGCAATGGTCACTGCCCAAATTTGCATCTGCCTACCTTTTCTCTCTTTGATGCATCAATCCCCCATTTCCTTATTCCCAACACGTGCCTTGAGCGAGCAAAGTTAAACTGTTCTGTAAATGTCAACAGAACAAAACTTCTTGAACTGAGCACAACATATCTGTTTCGTACATTCATTTATATATAAAGAGTAAAACAAGGTCCAGCTTAAAAATACAAAGTGCGGCAAGGTTCTGGCAATAAATTGTTTACCATTGGAGTGTGGAAATTTCCATTGCCAAAAAGGTGGATGAATGAAACACTTGTGAGCCATCTTCTCATTACTGGAGATTATTTGTTACCTGTTTATATGAAATGAATTCATGCTTATGTTAAAATATTGGTCACAGGGACCTCCTATGAATTTGTTGAACTGTTATCGCCAACAGCAATTTGTCGCTTCATATCTCCGATAGTGAGAGTTTTCTTCCCACAGGGAAGTTTGACTGAACAAGAATAACAGCAATATTTAAAATGGAAACTCTCAAGACCATCTAGGCTCTTTTATTTAAACTAGAAATAATCTTGCTATGATACAATCACCATGGGCTGTCCAGTCAGATGGACCAAGTTACTGCTCAGTAGGCATCAATCAAGCATATCAACAGGACTTCTTTATCATTTTTGTTATAGATCTGCTCAGTAACTACTTAAAATGCATTCATTTACGTTAATGATCTTGCACTGTAGCGTGGTGTTTAGATTCAAAACAACTAAAACTACTGCGTTGATGTATAAATAGCCACATCTCAAACCCAAGTCTTGTACCAGGGAGAAAAAAATAATTCAGTTTTTTGACTAGTACTTGCAAGTAAACAAGTGCAAAGGGTATGCCAATTAATCTTAAATGCAAAGTTTCTAACTGGTTCAAGTTTTATTGGGTTAACATTTAAAGAGATAACTATATTTGGCTTGTTAAACACACCTGATAAGGTCAAGTGAGTTTTTTGTCAAATGGTTCCGCACAGCAATTTCACAAATTTCCTCCTTCTAAGAAATATCCTGCCAATCCCTCACAAATAAGTTCATATCACAGTTTTTCCTAACTTTACTGAGCATCCTTTTTTGAAATCCCTCCATGCCTTCTCCTGCCAATGGTGATTTTACTTTTGGGCTCTGCATCTTTCAACGAACGTTAAGCAGAACATCCTTTTGACCTGTCCAGCTTCCATTGGCTCTGGGTAAACTGTGTGTGGCTCTGCTCTTGTACCTGTCAAAACAATTACGGTAACTTTTTCCAATGGAGTTTTTCTTACATTTTAAAATGAGAATGTTGTTATTTATGTTTGTGTCAATGCTATGCTGCTTAACAAATTTGGCCTTTTCGATAATAGTTGCAGGAAGAATTGCAGGTTGTTTAAGTACACAAATTGCCTTTGTCCCGAATGAGTTTTCAACTATGTTTTGTCTGGTTAGATGCAAAATGTGACTTTGAGGATTGAATGGATAACGTATCAAGCGCTGTGCACCAGTGTCAGAGATGAAATTAAGGGAGATACTGTACACCGGTTTTGTTACTGTTCTGTAACTGATAGAAGTCAGTTCCAAATACAGTGAAATTGAAGGTTCTGCCAAACCAGTGCACAGAATTAAATTTCATGAGGTTAGTGCATTGCTATTAAAATTCCTCGTCTATATATATGTCCTTCAAACAAAATAGGTTTCTTGGGGGTGGGGGAGCAGTTAACACTATTATTTTCTCTCTTGGTCATGTTCTGAAGAAGACTATAATAAATGGTGTAATTGCATATTTTGATTTAATTCTCTGCTGCTTTATGTGCGTCAATTGTTTAAAAAAAATTCAACCATTTCATACAGTGGGAAAATGAGGTAAAGCTCAGCATTAATTGTAGCCTCAGTAGTTTGTCACGTCGCTTGTTTGTGTACAGCACAGTCGTTGCACATCTGGAAATGTGAATATGACTCAAACCCAGTATTTACAGTAAGGATGGAGCGTTAATTGTCTGGGCACTATGACAGTAACATAAATAACAATTTCAATTGCTACCACACCTAACCAGGTTGCAAGTAAGGTCATTCTGCAGTCCAGTAATTGGGCTGCCAATCATTATTCACTGATCAAGTCGCCTCCAATATGGCTAAAAGAAAATCATGCCAACTTTATGTGCAACACTCTAAGCCTTAAAACGTGACCAGTCACAACAGAAATGACCTATCATGAAAATGTTGACCTCCAGACAGTATGAAGTCGATATTAGATTGGCTAGTGACACACTACAGTTGTACTGAGCTGCCAGACACTATCATTCCACGTTAAGAGTACTTCATTCCGGGCGCACCAATTTTGCAGACCTATTTTGCAAACAATATGTCGTCTGTCTTCATTCCTAGCTTATTTACCAAATCATAAAAAGTTAAATACAATTTTTTTCCACTAATTAGAGGTCCTGCTCCCAAGTAAACTTAAATACACAGAGGTCGCTGGTTGGGTAATTTGAAGACGAAAGATTTTCAGAAACTCTACTTTGACATGGGCTACCACACACACTTATCAGAAGCTAAGGCTAGTGTATAAGATGTTCCTTCAGCTATTCATGGAATTTTGATCCCTCTGGAATTACAAATCAATTTGAACTAAACAAATAATGTAAACGAGAAAGATTATGTTGATTATGGTGAAGCCAACTCCAGAAAGGTTACTCACTGTCACCATAGTAGCAGATATTCCAGAGGCAAGGCTGGCCAGATAACGTAAGTTTTATTCAAGTAGGCATTAGGCAACTATTTAAAAAAGAAGAGGCCCTTTAAATATATTGATGGTACTGCAGGTGCCATAGGCAACTTCCCTTTTGCACCTGCTTAACTATATTGGGCCCGATTTTAGGTCCCCCATGAATCCACTGTTAGCTGCAATGTCCCTAACAGCAACACCAATCCCCTGCCCTCCTGTCAAGTTCCTCATTTGTTCTGCAGGGTGATTTTGGAGCTGTAGTGCCACTCCTGATACACTAATACAGCTGGAAGAGAAAGAAATAAACTTCTTAGGCAACCTTTAATGGGCAGCCTCACATTCAGCAGCCACTTCCACACTCCAGGCTCAATTTCCCTCCTACCACAAACAGTTGGACTGGCAGAAGGTGGTGGAGTCGGGTTTCTGACTATTCATTCTATACAGCTGAGGCTGTCGGGTAAAGGAGAAGGACCTGTGCAGCAATAGTAATGCCCAAAATGTCACAAGCAGTGAGGAAGAACCTTATAGGAAGTTCGTCTCCCTCCATTTTATCTCATTTTATTTACCTGTTCAGTCCTGTTTTAAACCAAAACGCTTTCATCCCTTTACCCTTGCCTCTTACCTCTTCCAGTGCTGAAGTGATAGTCCCACCACCGCACCACTTGGATTTTCCTGGGGCCTTGTTTGTGGGAAATGTGTCGATAGCATGTCAAGAATATCTAATGGTCACACCAAGAAAGCTGATCTAGGGTCACAGCAGTTAGCAATGCTGCCTCACAGCGCCAGGGACCCGGATTAAATTTGGACCTTGGGTGACAGTCTGTGTGGAGTTTGCACTTTCTCCCGCAGTCTGCATGGGTTTCCTCCGGTTTCCTCCCACAGTCCAAAGATGTGCAGGTTAGGTAGATTGACCGTGATAAAGTTGTCCCTTACTGTCCAGGGATCTGCAGGTTAGGTGGGTTTATGGGATTACGGGGATTGCGAGAGGGAGTGGGCCGAGGTAGGGTGCTCTTTCAAAGGGTCGGTGCAGACTCGATGGGCCAAATGGCCTCCTTCTACAGTTGTCGGGATTTTATGATTCTAGGGGGTCACAATAGATTTGGGACAACGGTAATAATCCTGCCCCAAGCATGTAGGGACAGGAAAAAGAAAATCCAGCCTGTAGAATTTAGATGCCACTCCATGGAAACATAAACTTTGTTCCATTCTTAAGTATTTCTATGTATAGGTTTCTCACTATTTAAATTAGAAATTTTTTAGTTAACTGTGATTGTTAATGCAAGAATTTAACACAATCACTTCCCTTTGATTTTACACAAAGGTTTTAATGATGTGACTCAACTGCCTCTGACCTTCTTTACTGAAGTAAACTGTATTAAACTGAATTTCTTCACCTCGTAAAAACTTACACAAGACTATTGGCTAAATAGCAAATGTCTAGAATGAAATCATGGTGCAGATATTCTCCATTTAGCGAGTTCTTATTCCCTGTCGTATGACTTCGTGATTGGCAGAGTAGTCTCCTGCTTTGTTCGTTTTCTAGCAATCAGGTGCGTTATGTTAACTGATCCAAGTTCAGAATGTTAATATGATAAAGATGCACATAAAGTGAAACAAAAAAACACAAAATAGCTCATAAAAATTTTAATGAATTCATGAAAGGATAAGATAAAATATAGCACTTGAGATTTGCCACCTATCATTGAAACTAGGAGCAGGAGTATGCCATTCGGCCCTTCGAGCCTGCTCTGCCATTCAATATGACGACAGCTAGGTGCGATACTCTGGAAAGGTTTCTCCATGTGGTAGAACATAGAACATACAGTGCAGAAGGAGGCCATTCAGCCCATCGAGTCTGCACCCACCTACTTAAGCCCTCACTTCCACCCTATCCCCGTAACCCAATAACCCCTCCTAACCTTTCTTTTTGGTCACTAAGGGCCATTTATCATAGCCAATCCACCTAACCTGCACGCCTTTGGACTGTGGGAGGGACCCGGAGCACCCAGAGGAAACCCACACAGAAACAGGGAGAGCGTGCAGACTCTGCACAGACAGTGACCCAGCGGGGAATTGAACCTGGAACCCTGGCGCTGTGAAGCCACGGTGCTATCCACTTGTGCGAGCGGGAACTGTGCAAGCTTCCGGCTCTTGGCCAGGCGAGGCTAGCAACGCGATTGGTCCACTGAAAGAGGCTGTACTGGCTTCACGTAACAAATGAAGTCTCAGCAGCCAATTCGCCGGGACCGCACTCTCCAGCCCCCTTGCGAACAAGGTCGAGAAGCACCAACCCCACTTAGGTCGCAGCCATGTGCCGAGACAACTTGCGTCAAGGTTTGGAGACGCAGACCTGGGTAGGCTACGAGATGCGGTGGAGGACTGGAGGGATGTCCTGTTCCCCCGAGGGTCCCAGACAGTGAGCCACAAGGCAGCCAGTACTGCCTGAGATGGGCAGAGGCCGTAAGCTCGGCAAGCATAACCAGGAGGACTGGCCTCCAGTGCGGCAAGAAGGTCAATGACATACACCGGGCGGCCTGGATCAATAACACCACCCCCATAAGGAACCTTCCCACCACCAAAACAACCAGCCTCCCCCCAACTCTCCATCTGCCCCCCAACCAACCCTTTACACTCCCTCCCTTCACCCCAACCTTCTCATCACTCTAACCTTCACTTTAACATCCCCCTCCCTTCCCCCCAGCACTGTGAACCACATGTGTGGCTAACGATGCCCTGTCTGTGGCTCCGCAGCACAGGCTCTCCCACAATCGTCAGGAGAGGGCCCAGACCGGATGCCGGATGTAAGAATCCTCACGACCTCTAAGGACAGATCGGTCACCAGTGTGGAGGTTGGCGCACGTCGCAGAGGTGAAGATCTACCAGGCCACACCCGGATGGACTGTCACATGTCAGTTGTTATTGCCATACAGACTGGACCATCACTCCTGCTGACCATGTGTCCATTCTCCTCCAGGTCCTCCAGCCGATGGCGCTGGCTTATCCGGGGTGGCCCCCTCCCTTGGTTCCCAAGAGATACCTCAAAGGAGAGCTCTGACGATGCCACAGTCGACGTGTCACAGCTGTCCTCCCTACCCCCCACCAGCCAGATACACACACCTCGGTGGGAAACATTAGTGGAAAAACTTATGGGGCACAATCTGGTGAGCACCACACAGTTGCTCATGAACATCAGGTGGAGGCAGGAACCCCAGGCAAGACAGCAGTCGGAGGTCTGCTGGATCCCAGGACCCAGCTGGGTTCCAGTCCGATTCTGAGACCCTGGAATAGGTTTACCCAGAGCTGATGAAGATGTTAGGAAGCAGTCGGGACATTCAGAGGGAGATACCAGTGACATACCAGCAGGTCCACAGCTGATTGGAGGAGTCCCAGAGGCTACAGGTGTAGGAGATGTCTTCGGCAATGCATGACACTGCTAAGATGGTGACCGCTGTGGAGGTCAACGTCAACAGGATGAGTAAAGGTGTCTAAGGCAGGGCGCATGGCTGAAAGCCTCGGCAAACTGTCCAACTCGATGGTGAGGTGTTGTTCATGTTGCTTATTTAGGATGGTTGACATAGTGTTCCACAAAGACCACAGTATTGCTTTTAAACAAAGCTATGATGTTATTTCTAGTACTAAACTGGGTTTCGACACAGTTCTTTTAGAATACAGAATTGATCAATAACATCTAACTACACTCACTTACTGCTAATCTCACTAACTGGTATAAACTATAATCTGACCTTCTCATACTAACTGCTCTTATGACCTTTACTAGCTATCTCCTGCTTGCACTCCTCTCCTAAGGACCAGTATCACTGCTTTATATAGTTGTATCTGCAGCTCCATCTAGTGGCTATTCATGGTACTACATTAACCCGTGTAATGCTGATAGTTATGATAACACCATAGGTGGGGGACGTGACCCAGTACCAGGCTGGCCTTGATGAGGTTCTGCGAGACATGTCCTGCTCGCAGATGGGAATGGCCGAGTCGCTGCGGAGCTTGAAACCAGTCGCAGGTGGGCATTGTCGAGGTGCTGCAGAGCGTGTCCCAATCACTGAGGAACATCGCTGAGGGCGTTGACACGATGGTGCAGAAAATGGGGAGCCACCAGGGCTGGCAGAGCCAAATGTTGCAGGGGCAGCTGGGGCCAAATCCAGCTGCCCCACTGTCCCGAGGTGAACCCATGCCCTATCTGCACCGACCGAGAGGAGGGGCCACTGGGTGGCAACCTGGACCCATCCTATGGACTGGCAACGGTGGCCATCAGCTTCCCTGACTTTCACCCCTCTGTTGGGGCTGCCTCTCGCCGTCAGCATCCGGAACAGGGTGCCGCTGACAACTGAGCCGGGACCTTCTGGCCCCAGAGCCCCAAGATGATGCCCACCAAGGGCATCGATGGCCACAGGATGAGGTAAGCAGCTGGTTGCCTCCACCTTTGCTGTGCATCCTGGTAACACACTTAGGCATAGCGGTTGAGCTAGGAAGGCAAAGCACATCAAGGATCACTAAGGGCACTGGGGGGGGTGGGTATGGTGTGGAGTGTGCGTTGGGGGAGTGAGGGCTTTATGCAGGGTTTGTGGGGGGAGGGGGGATAGTAGGGGCACCATCGGGATAGTGGGGCTCTGATCTACACTTGGATGAGGAACATTAAAACATCCTCACCACAACTAGTATGATGCCTCTGGCTCTTTGTTCCATGATGCGCGCCGACCACCAATCCCATGCCTCCCCCCCCCCACCCCCCCCTCCCAGACGTGCCCTCCCTGATCCCCACCTGGCACACCCTGCCTACGCATATCCAACCATGGATATATGCCTGGGCCTGGAACCCATCCCCTGGGTGATCGAAGGTTGCCTGCTGCAATGTGGTGCTGCCTCCCACAGTGTTCAAGCACAGTGTCCATGCATCACCGTGTGGTGTTGGCCTGGGTGGAATGAATTGCCAGCACCACCTCCTGCAGCAGCATGCGGTCGGACTTCTCCAACTGTACCTGCAGGCACTGGATGCTCACCGACAACCCCTCATGTAGTCCCTGGCTCTACGACTGCATCTCCACTGTGGTAGAGACTGTCGGTTCCAGAAGCTCGAGACCTCTCTGGACGGCAGCTAGTCCCTGGGATCGGCCTGCCCTCCGACCACCTTCCCCCTTTGGTGCTCCTACCTCCACCTGCTGTATCGGGTAAACTGTGTGATGAGCACCAGAGAGTGTCCCAGGAGCCTTTTCCCTAAAGTGCACAATTGAGGCGAGTGCCTCTGGGATGGTGGAGGGTGTTGGAGGCAGCTATAATGGGAAATCTGTGTCATCCACCGACCCAATGCTCCGGAGTGTCCTGAGTCTCGGGCAGAATGCTGGTGTCCACTGCTTTCAGCGTTGGTGCTCGGCTCATGGTGGGGGGGCTCCAGCTGTGGCACTGGCTGGGGGCGGGGACACCAGAAGGACCCGTCCCATCTCCAGCAGGTCCTGTAAGACATAAGTCAACATGCACGTGCGCATATGGGTGGGTGTGGTGGGTGGTGATGTTGGCATGAAGGTCGTGTGGGGTTGAGGCTGGTATGGGGATCAGGATGGTTGGGGGTTTAGAGGGGGTTGGGCACATGATTAAAATGGAACCGCAACTAAGCAGGATCTCACTTCCTTGCCCGCAGCCGACCTCCACCATGGAGGCCTCCCGTTCCTGTGGGCTGGTAACCACGTCCAGGACCCTGTGCTCGGCCACGGTGAGGGGGCCTCAGGTCCTGAGGTCCCCTCCTGTCTTCTCCTGCTCCCGGCAGTTGTGCGCACACTTCTCCTTGGGCGGGGATGTGGAGGGGGGGTACAGAAAACTACAGTGATAGACAGTCCAACACATCCCAGGGGATGGGTAGCTGGTGGCCTCAGTTGCCAGGGCACCCAGCTATGGCGGCCAATATGCCCGGCATGTGGTGCAGGGAGGGGGTTTGGCCGTCCTCCTGGTGTGTGGGGGGGAGGAGGGTAGGGTTGCGGGTGTGTGGGACGCGGGGTGCTGCCAGGGGCACAGTGTTGCCTACTCACCCTGGCTGCTCTGAGGAGGTTGTGCAGTTTTCTTTCGGCACTGCTGGCCCAGTTTTGCCCATGGCGCTCATGGCATCTGCCACCTGCGTCCAGACACAGTGAAAGGCGGCTGCTGGCAACCTCCTTCCCTGGCTGGGGTACATGGTCATCCGCCGCTCCTTCACCGCGTCCAAGAAGGTCTCCAGCTCGGCATCAGTTAACCTCAGTGCTGCTCTCCTCGCTGCCACCTTGTTGGCTGGGAGTGTGTGTGTCGGGAGTAAAGTGTGCATATGCGGCTGCAGCTTGTCAGCCTCCTGAGTGTCAATCGCAAAATCGGCGAATCCAGAACTGTTTCCCATTAGAATCGATTGTGTTCCACGTGGTGCTGGTGCTTGCCCCTGAGCAGTAGCGAAATCGGTCCAGGTGTGGCACCAGTTTTTCTGTTGTGAAAGTCCATGAATTCTGCGTTGGCGTCAACACTAGAAACAGCGATTCCCGCCCTGTGTATCTCACTGAAAAAGGTCCCCTTTTTGGATGCACTTTGTTCCTTGTTCTTTAGATCTGCCAAATAGTTGGCCTTGTGACTAGGTGCACATTATTTCTTAAAGCTGTCAATCTTGTTCTTCCCCCATTCTTGCAGACTTATGCATCTGACAACTGGAATGGCTGCTGCGCAAATGCTGTTGAAAGTCCGAGGAGTTGGCTAAACTCCAATTTGTTTCGCCAAAAGTAAAATACCGCAGATGCTGGAAATCTGAAATAAAAATAGATAATGCTGCAGATACTCAGCAGGTCTGGCAGCAACTGTGGAGAGAGAGAAACTTTAAGGTTTTTATCCAATTCGTTTGTTTTCCAATTTTTATTTTTGCAAATCTGAAGTCTGATACACTGAAAAGAAAAAAGGCAGAATCATTCCTCCTGGGGTGAGCACCTTTACGAACGTTTTCACTGTTCCGTTCAAACTGCAACCTGTACATCACAGAACTGTTACGATGCGGAAGGAAGCCATTTTGGTTAATTTTAACATCATGTCCATTTATTCTTGATATTGAAATAGCTTCAGGTGAAAAATTAGGATTATTAATACCCATATTTGGCTGTGTGTGCCTTTAGAGTTTGAACCTGGAAGGATGCACGCAAGTCATCCCTTTTAAAATACCATGTGGGCACGGCTGCACAAAAATTAAAGGTACATGCATTTAAATGAATAGGCCGTGCACAGCGAAAGAAAATTAGAGGGTACATTGATCATGATCACTGTGTCCATTTTCGAGGGCTATCTAATTTAGCTCCCAACATTTCTATCAACCCTTATTAATCCTTCATTCTTCTACACTCATGGGAATGCAAACTGAGTTTACGCAACTGGAAAGCAGACACCAGTGTGAGGCTTACTGTTCAGAGGGGCGTCGGAAGTGACGAACAGAAAAGGAAAGCTCAGCTGACTGAGAAGTGGGCCCTGGAGCAAAGAGAGGCCAGTGGATCATGCACCTTCGCAGCTCACTCTGTTCCTCTGCAGCAAAGTGGGCCGAGATTGCCACTTGACTCCTGAGCCGCACCAGGTGATGTTCAATGCAGATTTGAGCCACACAACACAAACCATCATCTCATGAGATGGCAGGCGGGCTAGATAAAGATGCACTTTCACAGACTTCACTATTTAACACCAAAGGTATTTATTAATAAGAAAACCGCAGCCTCATGGCTGTAGCTTGCTCCCAAAATGTCCCTTATCGAGGAGCCTCTCTCACCGCACTCTGAGTCCTGAGTGGTCACACCGACCATGTGACCCTTAAAGGGACAATCATCACAATAATATTGGAACATCTCCTCATAATGTAGCCACACATATGCTCTCTCCTAACACAGACCAGACTTTTCACATCCTAAACATACTACTTCTTACTCCCAACTAGGCATGAGAGTATTGTAGTCTAGCTCGATGTCCAAGTTTCAAAACATGTCTAACATTTCTCAGTTCACCAGTTTCGCCAGCTCATTTAGTTTCTATTTGAATACTGTCCCAATGTGACTGTCCTGATAAAGATAACAGCTGCATGCTTCTAAAGTGTTTCTACATCATGTTTGGGGAGACAATGGTGGTGTAGTGGCACAGTTGTTAGCACTGCTACCTCACGGCGCCGAGAAACTGGGTTCGATTCCGGCCCTGGATCACTGTCCGTGTGGAATTTGAACATTCTCCCCGTGTCTGCTTGGGTATCAATCCCACAACCCAAAGATGTGCAGTGTAGGTGGATTGGCCACGCTAAATTGCCCATTAATTTAAAAAAAAAGAATTGGGTATTTAAATATAAAAAAAATGTTTGGGGAAACAATAGTCTAAATCTGCTTGTTCAGCCCACAGCAGCAATTGTCACCAGTGGTACGGATAACGTGATGGACAAGGAAAAGGTCAGTTGACCTCGGGTGGGAATTTCTGGTCCCGGGTCTGGCAAGACCAGAATATCCCGCCCAATATGAATAAATTCTTGTATAAAGAACATCTTAAGTATTTTTTTATTAAACGTGTTTATATCTTTCATCATTTTGCCTGTGCAAGTGATCAATTCGAATGGAAGGGAATTTAGTGTTTCAAACCGAACACTTCTCCACTCTATTCGCAAAACACCTTCCCGTTCATGTGCACTCTGTCCTACCTAACTGTTTACTGTGTCCTCAGTCCAGAGGGCAAATTTGCTCTTGAGCTGAAAAGAATGGTTTAAGAGCTTCTTAGCTGCACTGGTGCTGGCATTCCAGCTGGAATAAGTTCTAAAAGTGACACATGTATAGAGGACACAAATATGAACATCACTTCTTGTTGCCTTTTGATACAACTGAGGAAAACACTATGTTATTCAAACAGCACGTTGAATGTTGGAGAATGGTGATGATCTGGCTTGTCCAAGGTATGGCCCATGGGTCACATCAGGCCCGCAAAGTGACCACCAGAAGTAGTTTTCAAAATTCCTGTCAGTCAACTGAGATTCTGCTTGGAAGGGCTCCTCCACTCAGAGACTGTTCCTCTCCCGCTTTTTCTGCTGGCAGGCTGACTAGTGAGCGCCGATTACCTTTTACTTAAAGCTCCAAGTCGTCCTTAGAGTTGTTTTCCGAGAAGATCTGAAGATGGTTTGAATTTTCTTTCTAGCTGAAGCTCTTTAAATTAGCACAATAACCATTTCTGTAGGATGGGTCAATTTGACCCAAAAAATTAATTCTGCTTCTCTTCACAGATGCTGGTGGACCTGCTGAGTTTACCCAGCATTTCTTGTTTTTATTTTATATTATATATAATAACCATTTATCCTTGAGCAAAGGTGAAAATTTCACTCAAAATAAATGCAAGGCCTTTATTCATACAGAGTGTTCCAACAGATGATGCATTAACTTTAAAGTTTGCATCAGAGTTAAGGAATGCTGAAGCGTTCTCCACACCAGGTATACCCCTGACAGCTGCAAATTTTTATTTAGACACTCCTGACAGCACTTGGCAAGTTTCTTTCTTGTTTGGACCCGACACTGCTACACGAAGGTACATCACAGAATGTCACGTTGCAGACTGATGCACTTCAGTACACTTTATGTGAATGTTGGTTTGTATTAAGTTCTCCTTGCAGCTGAATCAAGACTTTGCAGCCAGAAGTCAGTAGGCATTTCTGATGAAAATATTCGGAAAAGTGACTGAGTGGTAGGTTTGATATTGATTCTGAGTGCAGAACCAAATCATGATTTTACCGCAAATCATATTTCACAGAATGAAAACTAATCTAGTCTGTATGATTTTACACTCACAGCACAGCGCTTTCTGAGCTATGACTGCACACTTGCAATCTGAGCACAGAAAGCAGCATGCCTACATGACTCCATTCCCATTGTGTTGGGAATGTTGGCCACCAGGTTCAAACTCCTGCTTTGCGTTCCCGCCCTGACAAGATCTGGGCTGGGACCAGAGCTTTTTAAAGTCAGCCCCTTTGATTCCATCACAGCTCAAAGAGTGTCAAATACAATGAACTACTGTGAAAGACAGGAATGTTGGCCAGGACACTGTAGGTCTCCCAGCTGTTCTGATAAAAGTGTGCAAAGAACCAATGGAATAGACAGATGGAGCTACAGTGGGATATCTCAGCTAAGGGACAACACCTCAGAAACTCAGCAAACCCTTGTTTTTGCAGGCAGCTATCAGCCTGGATTCAGCAAGTGAGGGTTGACTTGATAACTTCTGACAAGAGACAAGAGTGTGACCAATTGTGTCACGTGGACAATGAAGTTGATAAACAAGGGATGTACTAAATGCTGAAAAAAAACCTCAACACCTCAAGTGCAATCTACAGCCAATCTTAGTCATCATAATCACTTCTCATTTTTGGCTATTGGCTGCCACCTGCTATTTTCTATGGATTTCATCATTTGTTCAACTTCATATTATTTGGATTGAGAGGAATCAAATTATTTTAACCCTTTTCTCAGCTTATGCTCATTATTAAACGCCACTGAGGTTAGGTCGACCTTGAAGTCGTGTGAGAGGATGAAACGGCCATCACATGTTTCGCCCAAGCAAACCAAGTCAGGATCTTCCCCGCTGCTTTTTAAGTTTTAATATCCAAGGATATATAAATTGGGATTAGATTACTTAGGTGGTTGTTTTTGACCAGTGCAGACGTGATGTGCCAAAGTGCCTTTTTTGTGTTGTAGACCCTGTGACTCTCTGACTCTGATTACTCACTCGTTTCTCCTGTTTGTGGGTGTCAACAATTTCACTGAAATAATGTCGATGCATGTTGACGATTTCAAACTCTGCGCAAGAATTGTGTTTATGTTTCTGTGCCAGATTTCAGAAATTATGCTGTTGTAAGAACCTGGTGTAGCGCTGGAAAACTCAGTGGAAGAATTGACTACGAATATTAATACCTCACAAATCGCTGTGAACATTAGTACCTCACAAATCGCTGTGAATATTAGTACCTCACAAATTGCTGCGAATATTAGTACCTCACAAATCGCTGCAAATATTAGTACCTCACAAATCGTTGTGAATATTAGTACCTCACAAATCGCTGCGAATATTAGTACCTCACAAATCTCTGCGAATATTAGTACCTCACAAATTGCTGCAAACATTAGTACCTCACAAATCGCTGTGAATATTAGTACCTCACAAATCGCTGCGAATATTAGTACCTCACAAATCGCTGTGAATATTAGTACCTCACAAATCGCTGTGAATATTAGTACCTCACAAATCGCTGTGAACATTAGTACCTCACAAATCGCTGTGAACATTAGTACCTCACAAATCGCTGTGAACATTAGTACCTCACAAATCGCTGCGAATATTAGTACCTCACAAATCGCTGCGAATATTAGTACCTCACAAATCGCTGCGAATATTAGTACCTCACAAATCGCTGCGAATATTAGTACCTCACAAATCGCTGCGAATATTAGTACCTCACAAATCGCTGCAAACATTAGTACCTCACAAATCGCTGCGAATATTAGTACCTCACAAATCTCTGCGAATATTAGTACCTCACAAATCGCTGCGAATATTAGTACCTCACAAATCGCTGCAAACATTAGTACCTCACAAATTGCATCCCTTTGGGTTTTTCAAATACATCATCGATATCACATAAATCAACACCATCTTAACATCAAAACAATTCTGTACAAACAGATTCTTCTTAATATTAGTGAGTTATTCATTTTGACCTCAAATTAGTTTTTAAAGACAATTATTCCGTTGCGGCGGATTGCAACATTGACAACAGTATCAAAGATGTTCTGTGAATAGCTGAATAGTGAGTAAAGAGAATGGAAGATTTGCATTTAGGTGGCACCTTTCACAATATCCGAACATCCCAAAGTGTTTTTCAGCTAATGATTCCCCGGAAGATGAACCAGTTTCCCCAACCATGATATTTAGCACAGGTTCATCCAGGATTGTTGATAGGAAAGGCCCCACGATGTACTCCCATATCAAAGGCTCCTTTCCCATCCACACTCCTTTTGACAGGATAGGGTATCAGAGGGCAGATCCCAAAATCGCTGACGCAAACAGGTTTGCAGTGACTAAAACTTTTAATTGAGCAAAACTCGGAATTCGAAAGGACAGCCTCCTGAGAATATCAGTCACATCCAGTCATTAGTTAAGTTTGTGGGCAGTCGTCCCGAAACTAAGTCAAACTCAATTGGATCCTTCAGTTTTTAGCCAAGCACCAATCCAACATTATAGACACTCAGTTTTGCCTGTTTGAATGTCAGTTCTGAGGGGGGGTTATACCGCATTAGCAGTAGTATTATAAAAATGTTACATTATCCCATTAAATTTCATTGGCAACATTTGACGCTGTGACTTAATCCTGCTGTTAGACCAAAAAAAAGCAATGGTGGTTGCAGAATGACAATGGGGGAACTGTATGTTTGAGTTTGGAAAATATTGTGGTAGGTCTTGGAGCTTGTGCAGTAGATCTGGCAATGTGTTTAGTAAAGACCTGCCTGGGAATATTCTAGAGGCTGCTAGAGGGAAGAGCTCATCTTGGAAAAATGTAGAGTGGGGTCTAGCTAAGCCTCAGGAAGATAACAATATGCACTAGCTCTGACGTGTGTACGATTATCCATTAGGCCAATCCTTTCTGTTGATTGCATTTTTTTTTAATGAGGCATTTTTAAAATGATTCCATACAACTAAGCAGAACTAGTACTGTCTAAGTGATTCTCAAGGGAAGTCATTGTGACACATCTCTGGGAGTATTCATCTGTATTAACAATTCTTTTTTGCTGTACATAACTAGAAAACTAAGAAGCGCTCTATCGCTTATTCTGACACGTTACCATGGAGCGGAAATAAAATGTACCAGATTAAACAATAAATTATGCAAGGTAGAATTCTATTTTTAATTGTCCAAAAATGTGCTCTAATTTGCAGATAGGTGAAGTTACTTTGTCTGGCATCGTGAAGGAGGGTCTGTTATTCTTGCGGTGACACATTTCTGCAGATCTTCGTGACCTCATGCATATATGTTGACAATGGCACAAACAACATTGCCCGGATTTCCACCCCAAGTCTGATATAAAATCTGTACGTTATAAAGGTCTATTAGAACCAGGCTTAATGTGTGGGTGTTACAGAGATAGGCAAGTGGCAACACGTTATAAAAACAGACGTGCAGATTCCATCTGATGAAATGATAAGAATATTTTAACTTTCAATTAGAGACAAGGCAAGACAAAGATAGAAAGAAGCAAAGAAGATATCCTTCTTGCAGACATATCATCCCAATCATGATTTCCTGTGTATGAGAGTCACCTCCTGTGCCCTAGATATACTATGGGTGCGATTCTCTTCACAAATAACTAAGGGCGTGATTTAACGGCCGTGTTGCACTTGAGCGAGAGCATGACACGCTGATAGACCGCAGGAGAGGCCAAATTCGTGAACCGCGCCGACGCCAATTGGTTTGCGGTCTAACCAGTCTGTCCATGTTGACGAGAACCGAATCCTGCTGCGGCATGGCAAGAAACCAATAATCACCAATTAAAGCCATTCTCCATCCGATTATCAGGAATGACCCCCAATCTAACCGTCTCCCCAGCACGTGGTCATGCGGGCGCCGATTAGTACACTGTTTTAAAAACATGAAGCTGGTGGAATGGCTGCTGTGGGGATCCGAGGAGTGAGTAGCCATCATAGATCCCTGGCTGTGAGCCCGGGACACTGGGGTTGCTCAGTGCTCGGGGTGGGGTGAGCCCCTGGTGGGGGCGAGCTCAGTTGGGGGGAGGGGGGGGAGGAAGTGTGGGTCGATCTCATTAAAGGGGTGGGTCACCATCGGTTGGTGACGGGGGGACCCCTGGACCTGCGGTGATGACCACATTCACCCCCAGTTAAAAAAGAGGCCAGCGGGGGTGGTGGAAACTATTTACATACAAGTTGTTTTTTTAAAAAATAATACAGGTTGTTTAAATGTTAAGAAAGAGGTTACAAATTTAGACGGTCGAGCGCCTTGGTCCATCGTTACGAGCGACGAAGTTTGGTGTGGATTCAGTCGTCGGTTCGTTCGTCAGGGACTCCAGGAGCATGTCCACCTCATATTCATCCACGGGTGGGACCAAGGGGAAAGCGGATCATCCCGGAGTGGGGTCTTAGGTGGGGTACGCCGGGGGGAGGGAGGGTGGCGACAGTGCGGGGGGGGGGGGTGGTGTGTGGGGACCCAGCTGTTGCCAGGACCCTGAGGGAGACTGTGCCCTGGCGGCCATTGGGGTACGCTACATAGGCGTACTGCGGGTTCGCATGGAGTAGCTGTACCCTCTCAACCAACGGGTCCGCCTTGTGGAGCCACAAGTATTTGCGGAGGAGAACGGGTCCTGGAGCTGCCAGCCATGTTGGAAGCGAAACCCCGGAGGTGCACTTCCTAGGGCAGGCAAAGAGATGTTCATGGGGAGTTTCGTTAGTCGCAGTGAACAGGAACGACTGAATGGAGTGGAGGGCGTCGGGGAGGACCTCCTGCCTACGGGAGATTTCTGGACCGTAGGGCCAGCTGGACGGCCTTCCAGACCGTCCCATTCTCCCGCTTCACGTGCCCGTTCCCCCGGGGTTGTAGCTGGTCATCCTGCTCGAGGCAATGCCCCTGTTGAGCAGGTACTGGAGCAGATCATCGCTTCAGTGTGGACCGTCATCAAAGCCCTCAACACCATCTTCGCTGTGGACGTAGGCGGGGAAATTGAACAGAGCGAAGATGGTGTTGAGGGCTTTGATGACGGTGGTAGACGTCATGTCGGGGCATGGGATGGCGAAGGGGATTCTCGAGTACTCGTCGACCACATTGAGCAAGTACGTGTTGTGCTCAGTGGAGGGGAGGGGACCTTTGAAGTCCACGCTGAGGCATTCAAAGGAGCAGGAGGCCTTCACCAGGCACGCACGGTCTGGCCGGTAGAAGTGCGGTTTACACTCCGCGCAGACCTGGCAGTCCCTGGTGATAGCCCTGACTTCCTCGATGGAGTAGGGCAGATTGCAGGCCTTTATGAAGTGATAAAAGCGGGTGACCCCTGGGTGACAGAGATCGTGCAGGGTGCGGAGTCGGTCCACTTGTGCGCTGGCACGTGTACCTCGGGATAGGGCATAGGGGGGTCGTTGAGCTTATCGGGGCGATACAAAATCTCGTAATTGTAGGTGGAGAGCTCGATCCTCCACCTCAAAATTTTATCATTTTTGATCTTACCCTGCTGTGTGTTGTTAAACATGAAGGCAACTGACCGTTGGTCAGTGAGGAGAGTGAATCTCCTGCCGGCCAGGTAATGCCTCCAATGCCACACAGCTTCCACAATGGCTTGGGCCTCCTTTTCTCAAGAGGAGTGCCGAAATTCAGAGGCATGGAGGGTGCGGGAAAGTGCCACGGGCCTGCCTGCCTGATTGAGGGTGGCGGCCAGAGCGTTGAGTGATGCATCGCTCTCGAAGGGTAGCGTCTAGTCGAATGCGTGCATCGCGGCCTTGGCGATGTTGGCCTTGATACAGTTGAAGGCCTGGTGAGCCTCGGCCGTTAGTGGGAAAAGTGGGTGGGCCTTGTCTGCATAGTTTGGGACCCACTGGGCAGACTACGAGAAGAACCCCAGGCATCGTTTGAGGGCCTTGCGGCAATGGGGGAGGGGGAGCTCCATGAGGGGGCGCATGCGATCGGGGTCGGGCCCTAGAACTCTGTTCTAGACCACATAGCCGAGGATGGCTAATTGGTCAGTGTTGAACACACACTTCTCCTTGTTGTAGGTTAGGTTGAGGAGTTTGGCGGTGTGGAAAGGTTAGCATCGTGGTCCTGCTGGTCGTGGCCGCAGATGGTGACGTTATCCAGGTACGTGAAAGTGGCCCGCAGTCCGTACCGGCCAACCATTCGGTCCATCTCCCTTTGGAAGACCGAGACCCCGTTAGTAACGCCGAAGGGAACCCTAAGGAAATGGTAAAGGTGGCCGTCCGCTTCAAACGCAGTGTACAGGCGGTCCGCCTTGCGAATGGGGCAGCACGGTAGCATGATGCTTAGCATAAATGCTTCACAGCTCCAGGGTCCCAGGTTCGATTCCAGGCTGGGTCACTGTCTGTGCGGAGTCTGCACGTCCTCCCCGTATGTGCGTGGGTTTCCTCCGGGTGCTCCGGTTTCCTCCCACAGTCCAAAGATGTGCGGGTTAGGTGGATTGGCCATGCTAAATTGCCCGTAGTGTCCTTAAAAAAAAGTAAGGTTGGGTTACGGGTATAGGGTGGATACGTGGGTTTGAGTGGGGTGATCATTGCTCGGCACAACAT
This sequence comes from Scyliorhinus canicula, assembly GCF_902713615.1. Taxonomy (NCBI): domain Eukaryota; kingdom Metazoa; phylum Chordata; class Chondrichthyes; order Carcharhiniformes; family Scyliorhinidae; genus Scyliorhinus; species Scyliorhinus canicula. Next base: position 172,515,227 of record NC_052147.1, read on the forward strand.
CGAGGGCCAAAGGGCCTGTTCTGTGCTGTACTGTTCTATGTTCTATGTTCTAATGGGGAGCTGGTGGTAGGCAGATTTCAGGTGCACTGTCGAGAAGACCCGGTACTGTGCAATCTGATTGACCATATCAGATATGCTTAGGAAGGGATACGCATCGAGCTGCGTGTACCGATTGATGGCCTGACTGTAGTCAACGACCATCCTGTTTTTCTCCTCAGTTTTCACCACTACCACTTGGGCTCTCTAGGGGCTGTTGCTGGCCTCGATAATGCCTTCCCGTAGCAGCCGCTGGACCTCGGACCTGATGAAGGTCCTGTCCTGGGCACTGTACCCTCTGCTCCTTGTGGCGACGGGTTTGCAATCCGGCGTGAGGTTCGCAAACAGGGAAGGTGGGTCGATCTTCAGGGTCGTGAGGCCACATACAGTAAGGGGTGGTAGGGACCCGCCAAATTTCAGGGTTAGGCTCTGGAGGTTGCACTGGAAGTCCAGGCCGATTAGCAAGGCAGCGCAGAGATTGGGGAGGATGTAGAGCCGGAAGCCACTGAACTCTACACCCTGGATGTTGAGGGTGGCAGTGCAGTACCCACGGATCGCCACGGAGTGAGATCCGGAGGCCAGGGAGATTCTCTGGTTGGTGGGGTGGACCGTGAGGGAGCAGCGCCTTACCGTATCAGGGTGGATGAAGCGCTCCGTGCTCCCCGAGTCCAGAAGGCAGGAAACCATGTGCCCGTCGACCTTCACTGTCGTCGACGCTGTTGCGAGTTTGTGTGGTCGTGTCTGGTCGATCGTGACGGAGGCCAGACATGGCTGGTCAGCGGCGGTTGGAGGCAATGAGCGGCCCGATGAGGTGTCCGACGAGCAGGGGTCCTGAGGTGGGGAGGATGGTGACGCCCATGGGCCGCACGTGTCCTGAGGCAGGCAACATGGTGGCGCCCATGGGCCGCACGTATGAGGCGAGCAAGATGGCGGCGCCCACAGGCCGCACATGAGGTCTGAGGTGAGGAAGATGGCGGTGCCCGCGGATCGCACATGGGGGGTGCCGGTACAACAGCGACGACCAAGTAGGCCTGGCACACAGCGGCAAAATGTCCTTTCTTACTTCAGAGCAAGAGTGCGCTCTGTACCGGGCAGCGTTGTTGGGGGTGTTTTGACTGTCCGCAGAAGTAGCACCTGGGTCCCCCGGAGTTGTGTGGCTGCCACGCGGTGCAGGCCTGGGGTTGGCTGGGGGTGGTCGCTGGTGGGGTGCACAATGTCCAGGAGGGTTGGACACTTCAGCGCTAGTTTCTTGGTCGCTGCGAGGCCGAGGGTAGCCCCTTCTAAGAGTCGCTGGTGGATGCAGGCCGACTCGATGCCTGTAATGAACGCGTCCCTAAGTGACAGGTCCGAATGTTCAGCGGCCGAAACGGCCTGGCAATCGCAGTTGGTCACTGGGAGTTGCAGGGCCCGCCAGAAATCCTCCACAGACTCACCAGGGAATTGATGCCGCATGGAGAGGAGGTGCCCGGCGTAGATATTGTTGGTCTGCTGCGTGTAATTCTTCTTCAGTAGCGTCATGGCCTCAGCGTATGTCGGCGCGTCCCAGATGAGGGGGAAGATGTCCGAGCTCAGCCACGTGTAGAGGATCTGGAGCTTCTGCGCCTCTAAGGGTGGTTCAGTCGCAGATCCTATGTATGCCTCGAAGCAAGCTAGCCAATGTGCGAAGGCTGACTTGGCGTTGTCTGCTTGAGGGTGCAGCTGCAGGCGATCAGGCTTGATGCGGAGATCCATCGTTTAAAAATCTCTGCGTAATAAATTGATGCACTATCAATTACAATGAGACGAGAGTAGAGTGTAATGGAGGCTTTATTACGCAGAGATGTGGAGCCTCCTGCAGCTGCTGCCGAAATGGCTGCAGCTCGGAGAGCCCACACATTTATTCTCCACCTACTGGGCGGAGCCAGCAGGCAGGGATCTACCCCCGTACCTGTAGTACAGGAGCCTTACCGTAATACCCTCGTATGCAGTATACACAATACAACAGTGGTGACTACCACAGGTCGCCATTGGTCGGTGTCGGGGGGACCCCTGGACCTGTGGGGGGTGGGGGGGGTTAGCACTCTTAGCGCCTGCACGTCTGCCATGCTGCCCCTGGCCCCTGGATCATGTGTACACATAACAAGGGCAACTCCAGCTCCTGCCTGTCTGTCCCAGCGACTAACCACAGTTCCCACTGGCCTTGGAGGCCTCTGGCTGCGCGGCTGAAGGCTATTGCCAATAGGAAATTGGCAATCGTAGTAAAGTGAACACTTCTCAGCTCCCAAGTGGGTTCCCATGGTTAGACATGCCATGTCGCAGGTAAGAGTTATTGCCCAGCAAACCAATCAGACCGTGAGGCCTGGACACTTTGCCTTAACACTGGAGGACTCAACACCGCAGACGCAACAGCCAACATCCAAAGACCCAGGGACTGAGCCTCGGCACTGGGGACATTCCCGGGACCAGAGGGTGGGTATGTGCACCGGTGAAGGAACCAACGCCCAGTCCAGGTAACGTTACAAATGGGTGTCTGGGGTACGGGGTCGGGGGTCTGGTACCCAGGGAAACCCACTGCAACCGGGGATGCGTGGGTGGGATGGAGGAGGTGGGGTTGTTTGGAATCCTGAGCAATGGCAGGAGATATGATGTGGGGGGAGGGAGGAGGGGATCCATGGGGGACTGGAGATTCCCGGAGTGACAGCCATTACTGGTTGTCAGTCTCCCGCCCTATCCAATTCCTTACAGACATTACACGAGCTGGATGATATCCATGACCCCACAGAGTCTGCGTCGTGATGCTGGTGGCAGGCCAGGTGGCCAGATGCTGGAGAAGGAGGCAGAAGCAGCAGCATCAACAGAGGCTTGAGGTGGTGGCCCACTTGCAGGGCCTTGGCCCACACCCTGAGGACACAGCTGCCCATCACGCCAAGAAGGGATCCAGAGAGGGAGGTCGGCGATATACCAAGGCTTACAGGCATTGCTGGTCTTTCGAACAGATGACGGACACCGAGTACCGCAGGAGGCTCTGCCTCAGTAAGGGGACAGTGCAGCTCCTGTGCCATGTCCTTGCAGAGTTGGCATCACGTGGAGGAGGAGGATATCTGCGCCCAATGGCATTTCACAAGCTCTGGCCCACAAGTGCATCCGTGAAGTAACACATGTCCTGTTTGCCAGGGCTGCTAACTTTATAAACCTTCACCTGGACCAGGCTCGGCAAGACATCCAAGCAGTAGGATTCTCCACCATTGCCAGGATGCCCCAGGTCCAGGGGGTAATAGATGTCATGCATGTCACCTTGCACGCACCAGGGCATCAGGGACTGCCCTAGATCAACAGGAAGTAGTCCCACTCCTTCAAAGTCCAACCTGCGTGCGACCACCTACTCCAGATCATGCACGTGTGTGCAAGCTTTCCAGGGAGTGTGCACGACAGCTACATTCTGTGGCAGTCAGAGATCTCCAGACTCTTCGGCGGACACCTCAGGATGGCTGGTTGGGTTTTGGAGGAAAACGGCTACCCGCTTAGGACCTGAATAATGATGCCAGTACGGAGGCCGGTGACCAATGCGGAGTCCCGATACAACGCGGCTCATGCTGTCATTGAGCGTTGCATCGGACTGCTCAAAATGCGGTTCCAATGCCTCGACCACTCTGCTGGTGCCCTGCAGTACACCCCCCAAAGGGTCACATGTTTGTAGTGGTCTGCCGTGCCCTCCACAATCTGACAAAGCAGTGGGACAATGTGCTGGTGGTAGAGGGAGAGGAACATTCAGCCACCTCCGAGGAATAGGACAAGGAGGTGCCGGAGCAGGAGGGGCTGGAGGACGAGCCTGGGGAGGACGCGCAGGACCAGACAGAAGATGGAGGATAGGCGACAACGGTGAGGGTACAGCATGCCCGGAGGGTCAGGAAGGCCTTCCTCCTCACCCACTTCTCATAGGACGTGGCACTGCCCATCATCTCACCCCCTCCCCCGTTCTTTCCCACCTACCGTCCCAACATACACGTTTCCCCTTCCCCCACCCGGTCCGTGTCATCCCCCGCCACCCATCCCCCACCCGGCCTGTGTCATCCCCCGCCGCCCATCCCCCACAACCCGATCCCTGTTCAAAAAATGTATTTTATTACAAACGTATTAAAAAAGTTACAACGCATATACAGTTCGGGAAACACGCTTGCCAACACACAACTATACAGTTTGCGCAAATTCTCACTCTTTTTCTTCACCAACCCCCCCCCCCCCCCCCCCAGCCCGTGATGAACAACTCCTCAAACACAGTCACAAACAGCCCCGCTTTGCCTCAAAACTTCTCCGCTGAGCCCCTTAACTCGTACTTGACTTTTTCCAGCCGAAGAAAGTAATGTAAGTCACCCAGCCAGGCCGCCAACCCCGGTGGCGTTGCTGACTGCCACTCTAATAAAATGCATCGCCAAGCAATCAGAGAGGGGAAGGCCACAACATTAGTCTTCCTCCCCTCCAGGCTTCTCCGATATCCCAAGAATCACCACTAAAGGGTCCGGCCCCACCTCCACCCCCACTATCCTTGCTAGCGCCGCGAACACTCACACCCAGAGTCCTCCAATTTTTCACAGCCCCGGGTAGAGTGGGGGTTGGAGGGAGTGGGGGGGTTTCCTTTCCTCCGATGTGGAGGTTTTTTTCTTCTCTTTACTGTTGGATCGACAAAGGGTAGCAGGGGTGAAAAGTGTATGGGGGTGGCTGTCCCCATCCCCCCTCCTGCCTGGGGCTGTGTTTGTTTTTGTTTGTTCTTGGGGAAGGTGACCTGTGGTTCGAGGTGAGCCTTTGTTCGGGTCGGGCGGATGAGGTCAACAGGAGCAGAGGTGAGTGCAGGCGAGGGATCAATAGGAGGAGCATTTGGGCAGGAGTTGCCACGCTGGCAGGTAAAGCTGGTGAACAGAAGTGAGGTGGGGGAGAAGGCAGAGAGAGGTGGCCGGAAGGGGGAGGGGGAAGGGAGGGTGATGCGACGAGGCGAGGTTGCTGAAGGGACTGAGAAAGGGGCCATCTTGGATTGGCCAGGTATAGGGTGAAATTAATAGGGGTACAGACAAAAGGGGAGGATGGTGGGCGGTAGAGAGGAATGGAGGTGCGAGCCCCGATAAGGCTAACATGCAATCTCACAATGGACCAGTTAAAAGATCTTGGGTCTTTGTGCACCTTCTTGGGAGCCTGAAAGCGGAGGTGGTCTTTCTGCAGGAGATGCACTTCTACATGAAGGACCAGGTCAGGCTGAGGAAGGGATGGGTGGGTCAGGTTTTCCACTCGGGGTTTGATTCAAAGTCAGGGGGATGGCAATTTTGATGAGTAAGAAAACGGAGTTTGTGAGCACGAAGGAAGTGAGGGACCCGAGTGGGAGCTATGTGATTGTGAGTGGGGACATGCTGCTGAGGCCCTCAGCCACGGCCATCACTGACTGAGCCATGCTTTTGACAGCTCCACTCATGCTGCTGATGTCATGCACCAGGCTTTCCACTACAGTCATCAACCTGTTGTGTTGGCCTTGGTGTCACGCATTGCTGGTGCTATCTCCTGCATCTGTAGCCTTTGACACTCCACCAATTGGCTATGGATCTGCTGGAGTGTCGCTGATATCCCCCTCTGAATCTCACGGCCACACCCTATCAACTCCGGGTAAACATGGTCCAGAGACTCAGCATCTGGCTGGGACCCAGCCAACCACGACTTTGGTGATCGATCTGTCCTCAGTCACACCTGCGACCTCCCAGACCCATTCCTCTTGGGGGTTAGGATGCACTGATGACTGTCTCGGCCCTTTCCCATTGGTTGTAGGCCAACTTGTCCTGCGGTGACACAGAGGTGGGCATCATGAGTCGCATGCTTTATGCATCGTGTTGGGGTGAGGGTCTTGGGGGGGTGGGCGCTGTGGGTGGAAGGGGGGAAGGTCTGAGCCGCACTGCCGGAGAACAGTATGGTGCTGGACGGGGGAGGTGCCTGGCTCATGGCCATAAGGAGATGGGTGGGGGGGGGGGCAGTGCCAAGGGGCCGGTGCCAACTCGCCTGTGCAGCCCAGAGGGGGCTGTTGATGTTCTAACGGCACTGGCTGCCAGTCCTCCTGATGATACTCCCCAAGCTGACAACCGCTGTCATGGGGCACCAAGGGTTGTATGACATATGCACGGTTTTTAGCCTGGCTCGAAGCCTGCTTTGGGCCTCTCCCATTATGCACCCAGCACAATGGGATCGACAGCAGGCACAACGCAATGGGAAGATCATGGCCTACTTTACTTTGGCCAGATTCTTCCTTTGCTTAACGCACCTTCTCATACAAGCTTCATATTTGGGCATGATGTACAGCTGTGATCCTTTGACATGATAGTTGATCATCTTAGAGGTCTTGGAGAGGCAGAATGTAGAGATCTACAATTTAAACCCCTCCCAACATTCTTCACTAATGTTCACCAGGCAGCTGTGTTTAAACCCCTCAGATCCTTGGCCTGTAAGCCATTCAGTCATTTCCCTTACTAGGCTGTGGTTGACAGCTTCAACACACACAGGCGTTTCCTGGTGGTGGGAGACGGCCTGCCGCTCTCTGGCAGTTGGATTCTCTGCTCCCACTGCTGTCAATGAGATTTCCCATTGAAGCAACCCCCACACTATCGGGAAACCAATTGGCGGGATTGCACTGCCGACAGGACCAGAGGAACCCGCCACCAGGAAACGCCCAGAGAATTCCGGCAATTGTCTCTCCTCCTACCTCCTCATACAATGAATCAGATTGCATTTCTCTACATTAAATTTCATCTGCCACTTGTCTACCTATTGTCTATGACAGCAACCTGCCTATGTCCCACTGAAGTCCATCACTACCCTCCTGACAAAACCCGCAAGTTTTGTGTCATCTGCAAACTTTGAAACTGTGCCCTGCACAGCTGACCTCAAGCTCACTCATATCGATCAAGGAAAGCAGTGGTCCTAATATCGAGCTGGTAAGGAGCTGGTAGATCTGGTTCCTCTGGCAGCCAAGACACCTGGCACAGAGCTGGGAGAATCCGATAAAAGGAGTGGCTTAGTAAAGAGAGTGGCAATGGGAAAGTGGTGAGAGTGGGAATTCAGTGCAGAAGGGGAAGAAGAGGCTAACCAATTTTCACAAAGGGGTGAGAGGAAATAAGTCCATAATCACATTGTGGGAAATAGAGAAAGAGGTGCCATAGTCAACGCACAGACAGATTGAGGAAAATTAAGGTAAAATGAAGGTAATTGTATCGGTATTCATCAGTCTGTTTGGTAATGTTAGTGATTAGTATTCAGCTGGAATTAAAAAGGATTAATATTAGTTCAAGTAAATTTAAGTAAAAAAAAAATAAGCCAAGTGAATAAGTTCGAACTGCAGTTAAATGACTGGTGAACAGCAAAACAATTTAACACAGGAACTAAGTACTAATTTATTTGACATCCACCTATTAGGAAAAAAATTTGACTTCAAGTGGCCAATTAGCTCAAGAAATAAAAGCAGAGATAACAAACAAGAAGTAAATGAATAAAGACACGGCAGTGCTGGCGGTGTGTTGGGATTTCAGTCTGTGGGAGTTTGTGGATAATGAAGCTGTTCCAGATTGTCACATCTGCACAAAGTGTTTCCGAGCAGAAAAAATAACCTGGGGCTGGAAAGCCGACTTTAAATTAATAACATGGTGAAGGGAACTGCTGGTAATCACTGAAACTGAGCAATAAAAGATTCAGGAAAAGAGGGTAAAGGACGGGCCGAAGGAAGGAGTAAGAATGACACAGATGGCCAGATGTTAATAAAGTCATGGAGTATAAAGGCAAAATAACCAATAAAAAGGGAGAGGAACAATAATTAAATAGCAATTAAAACTTTTGGTACAGTGTTTAAAACACATTAATTGCGAGGATCTGGATAGAATGGAAATGTCTGAAATATGGCTAAAGAGAGTAGGGATTGGCAATTAAATATTATAAGATCTAGCAGACTAAGAAAGGAAAGGGAAGGAAGAAGGGCTGGTTGTGATAGTTCAAGATAATATGATGGGTGTAGAAAAAGAGGAAGTAATTAGCCATATGCTAAATAGAGAGCCAACTTGCAAGAGAGTAAGAGACCAAGGATAAACAGCCAGTCCTGGTCCACTCACGTTGATGCAACAGTCAAGAAAGCCCAACGATGTCTCTACTTCCTACGGAAGGTAAAGAAATTCGGCATGTCTGCATTGACTCTTGTGGTGGTATGATTTGCATAGCTGTCTGCCATTGGTGCAGAACACTGACTTACCATTGGCCCTGGTCGGTCATGTGCCTCTCGACTGATTGGTTGAGACCAGTCATGTGACGGCTCCCCGATTGGTCGAGAGGCTGAGTTAACCCCGCCTCCAGAGCGAGGTATAAATACCCAGAACGCCCGGCGGTCGTCCATTTACTGTAAACGACCGCAGGGCTAACTTCTAGCTTATTAAAGCCTAACTTTTGTACAGCAACCCGTCTCGCGTTCGATTGATGGTTCATCAATTTAATAAGCTAGAATTTTGAAGATGGAGCTCCGGATCAAGCCCGAATGTCTCCGCATCAGCCCGCAAACTCAGAACGCTTCAGAAATCTTTAAACATTGGCTGGCATGTTTCGATGGATACCTGGCATCCGCAACCAGCCCCCCCCACCATGGCACAGAAGCTTCACATCCTCCACCGCACCGTGGGCATGGCGGCCTACGCGATGATTGCGGAGGAAAAAGATTACGACGCGGCCATGCTTAAGCTGAATGGACAGTTTCTTAAACCGGTAAACAGAGTATTCGACCGACATCTGCTGGCTACCAGACAACAGCTCCCCGGTGAGTCATTAGACGATTTTTACCAGGCCCTCGCTGTCCTGGGGAGGAATTGCTCCTGCCTCCAAGTTTCAGCCACGGAGCACATGGAACGTCTGATTAGAGATGCTTACATGGCTGGGATGCAGTCTGCCGCTATCCGCCTGCGGATGCTGGAGAAAGACGACCTCAGTCTAACTGAGGCATGGACTCTCTCCGCCTCCCTGGAGGTCGCCGATTTAAACGCCCGCGCCTATGCCCCCAGCAGTGCCCTGGGCCTCCTGACACGCTACCCCACCGCCATCTGCCGCTCCCAACCCACCTCAGGCCTGCGCTGCGGGACGCCCCGACAAGTCCACGGGGCCCCACTGCTATTTCTGTGGGTTCGCTAAACATCCTCGCCCGCGCTGCCCGGCCCGCTCCGCCCTCTGTAAGAGCTGCGGGTAGAAGGGCCACTTTTCATCCGTCTGCCAGGCCAAATCGGTCGCTGCTGTACTGCGCAGCGACCGGGGATCCCCCCCTCCGGGCCCTTGCGGGCCCTTCCAGCACACTGCGCCAATCTCTCCCTCCCCGCCCCCGGGCCCCTGCGCCCGGCCTGCGCGCCTCCCCCTCTCCTCCGGGCCCTTCCGGGCCCTTTCAGCGCACTGCGCAAATCTCTCCTCGCCGCCCCCGGGCCCCTGCGCCTGGCCTGCGCGCCTCTCTGCCCCCACTCTCAGCCGCTCCGGTCGGCCCGCCGGCACCGCTAACCCCGCCCCCAGCAACCACAAGGGCCCCGCGGGCGCCGCCATCTTGGGGAACCGACTCCACGTGCAGGTCCTGGGTGCCGCCATCTTGGGGTCCCGACTCCACGTGCGAGGGCCTGGGCGCCGCCATCTTGGGACCCCAACTCCACGTGCGAGTCCTGGGCGCCGCCATCCTGGGGCCCCGACTCATCGTGCGGGTCCTGGGCGCCGCCATCTTGGGACCCCGACTCCACGTGCGGGTCCTGGGCGCCACCATCTTGGGGCCCCGACTCCACGTGCGGATCCTGGGCACCACCATCCTGGACTGGCACGCAAGGTCCTGCCAGTAACTACTCGGCCGACGACGACTACGACGATGGTTCTTCTCCACAGCTCGCGGCCATTCAACTCGACCAGTCACGGCCACGCACGCTTGCCAAAACAATGATGCTGATCCACCTCAACGGCCACGAGATGGGCTGCCTGCTGGACTCCGGGAGCATGGAAAGCTTTGTTCACCCTGCCACAGTAAGACGCTGCGCACTCCCTGTCCATCCTGTAAAACACAAAATCGGGTTAGCCTCAGGTTCGCACTCCGTCCGCATCACCGGCTGCTGCATCGCGGACCTCACAGTCCAAGGGAAGGTTTTTAAAAATTACAAACTCCTTGTCCTCCCTGACCTTTGCGCACCGGCACTCCTAGGACTGGACTTCCAGTGCAACCTGCAGAACTTAACCTTCCAATTCGGCGGCCCTATACCCCACCTCACTGACTGCAGCCTCGCGTCCCTCAAAGTGGACCCCCCCTCCTTGTTTGCTAATCTCACCCCCGATTGCAAACCCGTCGCGACCCGGAGCAGACGGTACAGCGCCCTGGACCGGACCTTCATCAGGTCCGAGGTCCAGAGGTTGCTGAAGGAAGGGGTCATCGAGGCCAGCAACAGTCCCTGGCGAGCCCAAGTGCTGGTGGTCCGGACTGGGGTGAAAAACCGGATGGTCATCGACTATAGCCAGACCATCAACCGGTTTACGCAACTGGACGCGTATCCTCTTCCCCGTATTTCCGCCATGGTAAACTATATCGCGAAATACAAAGTCATCTCCACTGTGGACCTTAAGTCCACTTATCACCAGCTCCCCATCCGCGCGAGTGACCGCAAGTACACCGCGTTCGAGGCTGATGGGCGCCTCTACCACTTCCTCAGGGTTCCATTCGGTGTCACAAATGGGGTCTCGGTCTTCCAACGGGAGATGGACCGAATGGTCGACAAGTACGGATTACGGGCTACCTTCCCGTATCTCGATAATGTCACCATCTGCGGCCACGACCAGCAGGACCATGACGCCAACCTCGGGAAATTTCTCCAAACCGCAAAACTCCTTAACCTCACGTACAATAAGGATAAATGCGTGTTTAGCACCGACCGTCTAGCCATCCTCGGCTACGTAGTGCGTAACGGAGTGATAGGCCCCGACCCCGAACACATGCGCCCCCTGATGGAACTCCCTCTTCCCAATACCCTCAAATCCCTCAAATGCTGCCTGGGTTTCTTCGCTTACTACGCCCAATGGGTTCCCAATTACGCCGACAAGGTCCGTCCCCTCATTCAAACCATGACCTTCCCGCCGTCGACAGAGGCCTGCCAGGCTTTTAGCCGCATCAAAGCGGACATCGCAAAGGCCACGATGCGCGCCATCGACGAGTCCCTCCCCTTCCAGGTCGAGAGCGACGCATCAGAAGTAGCTCTGGCGGCCACCCTGAACCAAGCGGGCAGACCCGTGGCCTTCTTCTCCAGAACCCTCCAGGCTTCCGAACTCCGCCACTCCTCTGTGGAAAAGGAAGCCCAGGCCATAGTCGAAGCTGTGCGACATTGGAGGCACTATTTGGCTGGCAGGAAGTTTACCCTCCTCACAGACCAACGGTCAGTGGCCTTCATGTTTGATAATGCACAAAGGGGCAAGATTAAGAATGACAAGATCTTACGGTGGCGGATCGAGTTGTCCACGCACAACTATGATATCTTGTATCATCCTGGAAAGCTCAATGAGCCTCCTGATGCCCTGTCCCGCGGTACCTGCGCCAGCGCGCAGATAGACCGCCTCCGCTCCCGCCACGCAGACCTCTGCCATCCAGGGGTGACCCGTTTCTACCATTTCATTAAGGCCCGCAACCTGCCTTTCTCCATCGAGGAAGTCAGGACAGTAACCCGTGACTGCCACATCTGCGCAGAGTGCAAACCGCACTTCTACCGCCCCGAGCGCGCACATCTGATCAAAGCATCCTGCCCCTTCGAACGTCTAAGCATTGACTTCAAGGGGCCCCTTCCCTCTAGCAATCGCAACATTTACTTCCTGGTAGTATTCGACGAATACTCCCGCTTCCCCTTCACCATTCCCTGCCCCGACATGACCACATCGACTGTCATTAAGGCCCTCCTCTCCATTTTCTCCCTGTTCGGCTACCCCGCGTACATACACAGCGATCGGGGGTCCTCATTTATGAGCGACGAGCTGCTTCAATTCCTGCTCAACAGGGGCATTGCATCTAGCAGGACGACCAGCTATAACCCTCGGGGTAACGGACAAGTCGAGCGGGAGAATGGTACCTTCTGGAAGACCATACTACTGGCCCTCCGGTCCAGATATCTCCCTATTTCCCGATGGCAAGAGGTTATCCCCGATGCCCTACATTCTATCCGCTCACTCCTCTGTACCACAACAAATCAGACACCTCATGAACGTCTTCTTGTTTTCCCCAGGAAGTCGTACTCCGGATCCCCTCTCCCGTCGTGGCTGGCCGCCCCCGGACCCATCTTGCTCCGGAAGCATGTGCGGGTGCACAAGTCCGACCCGTTGGTGGAACAAGTCCAGTTACTCCACGCTAACCCGCAGTATGCGTACGTGGAGTACCCCGACGGTCGGCAGGACACGGTCTCCCTCCGGGACCTGGCACCCGCCGGCGTGCGGCCTTCCCCCCCTTCAACACAGACCCCGCCCCTGTTTTTTTTCCCCCAGCACCCCACCCAGGCCACCCCTTCCCCATCCATGGCGTCTCCACCACCAGCCCGGATGACGAAGACTGTTCAAGGACCATCGCTCCCGGACTCCAGGACATCAGCGGAACCGCCACCATCGGCTGAACCAACGTCACCAACTCCATTGCAGCGGTCTGCCAGGACGTCACGGGCAACGAAAAGACTGATCGAGTCTATTTAATTTTCAACAACACCATGGACCTTGTATGGACAATATGTACTATTGTTAATTGTCTGGGCCAGTGGGAAGCCAAAAAATTTTTTCTCCCTTCTCTGGCTGCTACTCATACCACCAGTTCTTCCCCCCCCCACCCCCCGGCTCTCGTTGATACCCCCCCCCCCATCCCCTGGCTTCTTTCTCCGCAAGGGGTGAATGTGGTGGTATGATTTGCATAGCTGTCTGCCATTGGTGCAGAACACTGGCTTACCATTGGCCCTGGTCGGTCATGTGCCTCTCGACCGATTGGTTGAGACCAGTCATGTGACGGCTCCCCGATTGGTCGAGAGGCTGAGTTAACCCCGCCTCCAGAGCGAGGTATAAATCCCCAGAGCGCCCGGCGGTCGTCCATTTACTGTATTCCACCGCAGGGCTAACTTCTAGCTTATTAAAGCCTTACTTTTGTACAGCAACTCGTCTCGCGATCGATTGATGGTTCATCAACTCTCACAAACCTCTGCAGATGTGCGATACAGAGCATCCTATCCGGCTGCATCACAGCTGGTATGGCAATTGCTCAGCCCAAGATTGCAAGAAACTGCAGAGTGTGGTGGACTCAGCCCAATGCATCACATAAGCTTGCCACCCTCTCATTGATTCTGTTTACATCTCCCGCTTCCTCAGGAACGCAGACAGCATTATCAGAGACCCCTCCCACCCAGGCATTGCCTTCTTCCAGACCCTTCCATCAGGCAGAAGGTACAGAAGTCTGAAGACCCGCACATCCAGACATAGGAACAGCTTCTTCCACGCAGCTACAAGACTCCTAATGACTCCCCCTTGGACTGATCTGTTCCCTGTAAGTACACTATTCAGGAGGCTCTATGCTGCTCTTTCTTGTTTGCTTATTTGGCCCTTGTTCCGCACTGTAACCAATCACTATTTGTTGATGTACCATTTGTCAATGTACTCTGTCAATTATTCTTTTGTCTTCTATGTACGTAATGTGTACACACAGAAAAATGCTTTTCACTGAAGTTCGGTACATGTGACAATAAATATCAATCAATCAAAACCAAGCCCTAGAGTGGACATGCAAGGGAGAAAGAGAGAGAAAGGGAGAGAGTGAGAGAAGAGTGACTGAGCGTAAAGTCAGGTGGGAGAACGGACCTGTGGAAGAGTGAGTGGAGAAACTAAGATTCTGTAATACATTAAATTAAATAAACAACAATCTATAGAAGTAAAATAATCACTTGAACAATAGTTTTAACAAGTTAAATAGGAAACCAGTTTAGACAGAAATGGAAGGCAGGTGATTTTCCATAACTGCAGAATGTAGGGATTTGTGGACATCATTTCACTGCCAGATAACCGTATCTGCAGTAAGTGCCTGTAACTCAACTAACTTTGACTCAGAGTTCTTAGACTGGAGTCTGAGCTGCATATCCTGTTGGCCATCAGGGAGGGTGACGAGTTACCTGGACATTTTCTTCCAGGGGGCAGTCATGAGTTGTTCAATGATTAGGGACAGGAAGCCAGAAGATAGGCAGATATGACAATCCCAGGGGTGTAGTGAAGGAGGAGCCCAGCCCTTGACTTTGACTGGCAGGTACAAGGGCTGCAGGGCTGGATGGGCAAACTTACTGTGCCATCATGGCATAGGAGCCCATTCAAGTGCGTTGAGTGAAAATGAATCCGGTTCTGATGGGAGACAGTATAGTCAGGGCGATAGGCAACATTCTCTGCAACCGAGAGGAGCAATTCTGAAGGTTGTTTCTCCTGCCCGGTGCCAGCATTCAGAACTTCTCCTTGCAGCTGGACGTGGACTGGGAGAATCCAGTTGTTGTGGTCCACGTAGGAACCAGCAACTAAGAATGAGGTTCAGTGGAGGGAGTTTGAAGAACTGAGTTCCAAGTTAATAAGCAAAACCTTTGTGGATTCCAAACTGGGTCATGCAGAAGTTGGCATATGGCAAAGCAGTTAAGAGAATTTAAATCTGTGGCTGAAGGAGTGGCGTGAGCAGAAGGGATTTCAATTCATAGTGCCTTGGCACCAGTAATGGGGAATGAAGGTGCTGTTTCATTAGGATGGGCTCCATGTAAATTGAGCTGGGATCAGTGAATCAACGAGTTGGATAACTGGGGCTGAGATAGGGCTTCAAACTTAAACAGTTCTGGATGAGGTCAGACTTCAGGAAATTCAGAAATCTAAAGAGAAAAGTTGAAGCAACAGAGCAGTATGTTATTTTGGGTAAAGACTACAGAGTAAAGAGGAAGGAATAGAGAGTTTAATGATAATAATGAATGAAAAAGGTCCATGCAAAGAATAGTGATAAAAAGAATGAAAACCTCTACCTGACTGCACAACGCATTCGTAATAAGATTGATCAACTAGCAGCATAATACAAATAAATGGTTTAGATCAAGTCATTATACAGAAGAATAAGTCTGGATTTTAGCTCTATTCCCTAATCCCTGACTGAAAAGTCAGTTGTCAGCCATCCTCATCTGAATCACTGCAGGTTATCTCACTGGGAGCAGCCTTAATTAATTCAGAGTAGGACTTCCTGGGATGAAGTCTCACCCACGGGAGCTGCTGGCCAATTGGTCCTGACAGCGCCAGGTTCCAGTGGTGGTCACAGCTGGGACTGCAGGCAGTCTATGAGAAGAAGATTATTCAAGCCTGGATTTAAAGGTAAGCCTTGGATTTTGGAAAGGCCCAGCAAACCCCTACAAAGGGGTAGGGAGGGGCGGGGGAGATGGCTGGGTTTAGGAGATCAAGAGGGAGATTATTGGTGGGGGTATGATCTTGGGGGCCATGGCCATGTGGAATCCACCAAAAGAGGTAACCCCTTTATTCCAGACAACAACAGTGAAAGGTGTCGGGCTGCTGCCTTGCCTCTTTCATTCCCATCACACATAAAATTAAGGGATGTAGATTGAAGCTTTTAAGTGGCCAATAATTGGTTACTTAAGGGTATCAATAGGCCTCAGGGCTGGCAGGCTGCCTGATGCCTTTGTCGCCCACTATAACATGGAAGACTGGTCGGTGGGAAGGCAGTGGCAAGGCCACCTACTTTATTTTACAAGGCCACCTTCAAATATGCCAGTGAGGGGCCATGGAATCCAGCCCATGATGAGTTTAGTGCTGAGGATCATTTAAATAGTTAGGAGATGGGATCTCACCATCTTCCTGACTCGACCCCCATTAACCCTGTGGTGAGAAGTCCTGTAGAAGATCTTTTTATCTTGCCACTAGTTGATGCTCTTAAGTGGCCAATTAATGCCTACATAATGGCTTCATCACTCTTCTGCTAGTATTAACCCAACAGCAGTTGGGGGGGGGGGGGGGGGGGGGGGGCGGTGGAAGATTGGGGCTCTCCATGAGGGCAGCAGCTCAGCAAGTAAACACGTAGGGTTTCTGGAGCTGGTGATGACTCTCGTTCAAAGGCATTCTGATTGAGGGACCTGGCATGAAGATTTGGGGCCCACTGAGTGGCAGCCATATGTCCTTGCAGCCAACCTGCCTCCCTAGCAACTCCTAGCCCGTGACCCGTCCCGCTATCACTGACCTGTGATCTAGATGGGTGGCACATTGGCACTCCCCGGTGGTGTTGTTCAATAGTGTTGCCAGCCTCTAACTGGCCGACAGCTCCCAGCAATGGGACTTCCAATTCCAGTGTCCTTGATCCTGGGAAAGGTTCATCGTGGTAGTCAGTCCAGAACACCTTCTCTGAAAGAGGTGACATGGAGTTATTGACAGGTCTCCAGCCAATGGGCAGATGTCATATCCTCCATTAAGTACCACCCAAGGTGACCAAGGTTAGAAAAAGAATATTCCAGGTATGGCAGCATATCAAAGCCAGTAAAAATGGAAAATAGGAAGAAGTAGCCATGCTAGTATGTAGGCAGCACGGTAGCACAGTGGGTAGCACTGTTGCTTCACAGCTCCAGGGTCCCAGGTTCGATTCCCGGCTTGGGTCACTGACTATGTGGAGTCTGCAAGTTCTCCCCGTGGGTTTCCTCCGGGTTCTCTGATTTCCTCCCACAAGCCCCAAAAGAAGTGCTGTTAGGTAATTTGGACATTCTGAATTCTCCCTCTGTGTATCCGAACAGGCGGCGGAATGTGGCGACAAGGGGCTTTTCACAGTAACTTCATTGCAGTGTTAATGTAAGCCTACTTGTGACAATGAAGATTATTATTATTAGTAAAGGATGATATACAGTTGGTAATGAGAAAGGATCTTGGTGCAGAAGGTCAGGAAGTAGAATCAATCTGGATGGAGATTTGGAATGACAGGGTCAGATAAATCTGGCGGGAGTAGTTTATAAGCCTCGAAACAATAATTATACTGTTGGACAGAAAGTTGAAGAAATAATCGGAGCTTGCAACAAAGGCAATGTAATAATTTGAAGGACTTTAATTTTCATACAGACTGGGCAAATCAAATTGACAAAGGTTCTGGAAGATGAGTTTTTAGACTGCTTGTCTGACCACCTCCTGGAACAATACGTTGAGGAACTGACTAGGGGTTAAGCTAATTTAAATCCAGTATTTTGCACTGAAGCAGGTTTGATTTGTAACCTCACAGTAAAAGACCCTCTGGGAAAATGTGATCATAATACAGTAGAGTTCCATGTTAATTTTGAGGGTGACATGCTTCAACACCAAACCAGAATCTTAAATTTAAACAAAACCAATTGTAAAAGTATGTGTGGAGATCTGGCCGAGATCGATTGGGTAAATAGACTAAAAGTTATGGTGGTAAATAAACAGTGTGAAAAATTTAAGGGCCAGAGGGCATAATCTCACAGCAAAGGATCGCCCATTTAAATTAGAGATGAGGAGGAATTCCTTCTCTCAGAGGGTAGTGAATCTGTGGAATTCTTTACCACAGAGGCCTGTAGAGGTTGGGTTGTTAAGAATGTGCAAGGCTGAGAGAGACAGATTTTTAATCAGTGAGAGAATCAAGCGTTAATTTAATTTATTTAATCTTTATTAGTGTCACAAGTAGGCTTACATTAACACTGCAATTAAGTTACAATGAAAATTATGAGGATAAGGCGGGAAAGCGGAGTTGAGGATTATATCAGATCAGCCATGATCTCACTGAATGGGCAGCATGGTAGCACAAGTGGATAGCATAGTTGCTTCACAGCTCCAGGGTCCCAGGTTCGATTCCCGGCTTGGGTCACTGTCTGTTCAGAGTCTGCACGTTCTCCTGTGTCTGCGTGGGTTTCCTCCGGGTGCTCCGGTTTCCTCCCACAGTCCACAGATGTGCAGGTTAGGTGGATTGGCCATGATAAATTGTCCTGAATGTCCAAAAAGGTTTGGTGGGGTTGTTGGGTTACGGGGATGGGTGGGCTTAAGTGGGGTGATCTTTTCAAGAGCCGGTGCAGACATGATGGGCCAAATGGCCTCCTTCTGCACTGTAAATTCTATGATTCTATGAATGGCTTACATCTGCTCCTACGTCTTATGGTCTTATTAATGCTCCTAAGTCTTATGGTCTTATTAATTTTACATTATTAATGTAAAATCTTCATCTCCTCTTCACTGCCTGCTTTCCAACCTATTTTAGTATCATTCACAAATTTTGCTATATTACACTCTGTCCCTGCTTGCAGATCATAAATAACTGTTGAGATCCGAGGACTGTCCTCTGTGGCACCCCTCTAGTTACAGTTCATCAGCCAGAGAAGGAAGACAGAGGCAAAATGTTGGTTCAGTGCCTCCGCTATCTCTGTGTTCCCTATTATTACCTTACCAGTATCATCTACGAAAGGGCCAACATTTACTGTCGCCATTTTCTTCCTCTTTATATATTATAGAAGCTTTTGATATCAGCATTTGTTCTCTGCTAGTTTCCTTTCATACTTCATCTTAGCTCTTTTGATTTCAGTTTTCGTAGTCTTTTGCTGAACCTTAAAGTTCCCCGATGCTCCAGCTTAGCATGAGCTTTTGCAGTTGTTATGCCCTAGTTTTTGCTTTTCTGCCTTCCTTGTTTAGCCATGGAAATTGTTTCTCCCTTTTACAATTCCGCTTCCTCTCAGGAATGCACGTTGATTGAGTGATATTTAATATCTCCCCGAACATCTGCCATTGTTCCTCAACTATCCTACCCTCAATTATCTTTCCCCAGTCTACTTGGGCCAACTCTTTCCTCAGGCCTATATAATTACCTGTGCCCAATGATAAAACTCTAGTGTGGCACTCTGACCTCTCTCGCTCAATCTGAATTTGAAATTTTAGTATGCTGTGGTCACTCCTTCCAAGAACATCCTTAACGACATGACTATTTATCAAACCTTCTTCATTACCTAATAGTAAATCGGAAACAGGACTAAATATAAACTAAATATAAACAGTCCATAGAAGAGGGAATAGTATCAGAGGACTGACAGAAAGCTGTTGTTGCTCTTACAGAATGGGAGGTAAAACAAAATTCTGGGAACTATAGACCAGTTAAATTAACATCAGTGATAAGAAAGATACTGGGTTAAATACAACAAGAGTTGTAAGAAAGAGAAACACCATGAGGGAAATGATTTTTCATCAGAAGTGGGGCAGTGAAGGTTCACCATAGAACATAGAACATAGAACATTACAGCGCAGTACAGGCCCTTCGGTCCTCGATGTTGCGCCGTCCTGTGAAACCCCTCTAAAGCCCATCTACATTATTCCCTTATCGTCCATCTGCCTATCCAATGATCATTTGAATGCGTTTAGTGTTGGCGAGTTCACTACTGTTGCAGGCAGGGCATTCCACGCCCTTACTACTCTCTGAGTAAAGAACCTACCTCTTACATCTGTCCTATATCTATCGCCCCTCAATTTAAAGCTATGTCCCCTCGTGCTGGACATCACCATCCGAGGAAAAAGGCTCTCAATGTCCACCCTATCTAATCCTCTGATCATCTTGTATGCCTCAATTAAGTCACCTCTTAACCTTCTTCTCTAACGAAAACAGCCCCAAGTCCTTCAGCCTTTCCTCATAAGATCTTCCCTCCATACCAGGCAACATCCTGATAAATCTCCACTGTACCCTTTCCAATGCTTCCACATCCTTCCTATAATGTGGCGGCCAGAACTGCATGCAATACTCCAAATGCGGCCACACCAGAGTTTTGTACAACTGCAACATGACCTCATGGCTCCGAAACTCAATTCCTCTACCAATACAAGCTAACACACCGTACGCCTTCTTAACAACCCTCTCAACCTGGGTGGCAACTTTCAGGGATCTATGGACATGGACACCGAGATCTCTTTGCTTGTCCACACTACCAAGAATCTTACCATTAGCCCAGTACTCTGTCTTCCTGTTATTCCTTCCAAAATGAATCACCTCACACTTTTCTGCATTAAACTCCATTTGCCACCTGTCAGCCCAGCTCTACAGCTTATCTATGTCCCTCTGTAACTTGTAACATCCTTCTGCACTGTCCACAACTCCACCGACTTTAGTGTCATCTGCAAATTTACTCACCCATCCTTCTACGCCCTCCTCTGGGTCATTTATAAAAATGACAAACAGCAGCGGCCCCAAAACAGATCCTTGTGGTACACCACTAGTAACTGGACACCAGTCTGAACATTTCCCATCAATTACCCATCCTTTGTCTTCTATCAGCTAGCCAATTTCTGATCCAAACTGCTAAATCACCCGGAATCCCATGCCTCTGTATTTTCTGCAATAGCCTACCGTGGGGAACCTTATCAAACGCTTTACTGAAATCCATATACACCACCATATACACCAGATTGCACCCTGGAGAGAAAGGATAGTCCTATCATGGGCTGAGTAAATTGTGCCTATACTCTGTGGAGCTTGGAGGGCTAAGAGGTGATCTCATTAAAAGTATAAGGTTATGAAGGAGCTTGACAGAGTAGCCACTGAGAGGCTGTTCCCACTGGCTGGGTAGTCTGGAACATGTGGACACAGTCTCAAGATTAACAGCTGGGAATGAGATGAGGAGACATTTCATCACTCAAATGGTTGCGAATCATTGGAATGTTCTACTTCAGAGAATTGTCTTGTTCTATCGTTGAGTACATTTAAACTGCGTTAGACAGATTTTTGGTCATTCAGGGAATCAAAGGATTGGGGAGTGGAGACTTCAGATGGTTCAAACTTACTTAGTCGAATAGTTACCCAGGAAACATTCAAAGGATTACACCAGTTCTAACTCCTGGGTGACTATGGTTCTCAGCCCCCAATGCCCACTGGACACCCCCGACTACCCTCCCACCTCTTGACTACCTGCTGACCACTTTACTACCTCTCCCAACCCCTATCCTTCTACCTCCCTGACTACACAACTGAACACCGACAACTCCCTTATTGCCTGATCACTCCGCCCCTCCCCCAACGACCCAACCCCCATGCTACCACCGTACTCTCCCCCGACGATATAACCTTTTCAACCAGCCTGACCACCCACTGTTTACAGTAACTAGATTAAATGTTCGGTCGAGCCCTCTTCTCAGTTGTGGTCAATTGTCCACTGAGATTGAGGATATTGGGTCAGTCTGAATAAACCAATTATGTCTGAATGTCTGAGAGTAGTTCAGAGGGTGGACCATTCATACTCATTGAAGCTGATTGTTCTGGGAGTCTCCTTGCAGACATCATGGGCAGGATTCTCCAATTGCCGCGCACAAAATCGCGTTCGGCGATCGGCCGGAGAATCCATTTTTACGCCGAAATCGTGGGGCGCCGCCGTGTTTCCAATGCTCTGCCCATTTAAAAACCGAGTACGCCGCACGCCATTGGGACGGCGTCACAACATCACCTGAGGCCCTCGCCCGATGCTTCGCCCCCAATGGGCCAACTCCCCAACAGCATCGGTTGTGTGTCTTCTCAATTTTCATAAACCAGGCGTGGTGGCTGTGGACTGCGTCCAGCGCTGCCACAGTCGGGGCGGGAGGTGGGGGGGGGGGGCTTTAGCAGGGTTTGGGGGGACTGGTGGGAGTGGCCCAGGGGTGGCGAGGGGTGTTACAGGGGGTCAGTGTTTGGCAGGCTGGGTCCACGTGTGGCTGGTGCCGGCGCGAGCATCCTGACCCGGCCATTTTGCGTCCATATCGGCCAGTAAAGCCGGGGGGGCTTTACGTCTTTATGTGTCATGGCTGCTAGCCCCCCTCACCGGTGGAACTTCGGTGCGGGGGCGGCGCCGACGTTTTGGTCATAAGACCAGACACATCCTCCGGACAGAGCTCCAGAATCAGAGAATCCAGCCCCATGTCTCCTTTCTGCTGGCTCTGTAATTTGCCAGGTGAAATAATATAAATTTCAGCCAGTATTGAGAATTGCTGCCAAGGTCATGTAAAAATATTGTTGCCAGCCTTTTTAAAACCTCTTCTGTAGTTTCAGCCAACTCGGCAAGTGACTGCATGTTTGATATAAAACCTGGTTTTATAACAATGCAAACAAAACATTTATTTTTATGCATATAGAATTCAGATGTAGTGAAGTTATGTTACGCTTCTTTCGGATTGTGATCAGGTGACACTCAGAGTACACAAATTATATTGGGTGCCCAAACTATATTCAGGACATATGTATATGGAGGTTTTTCAAGATGGTACCAGAACTGAGTGATTATAGCTATTAGGAAAGATTGAACAGTTACTGCTAAGATCTAATAGATGTCTTTAAAATTATGAATGGATTGGACTGGGTGGATATGGGAGAGAATGTTCCCAGTTGTAGGCGAATCCAAAACTAAGGACCAGAAGTAAGGTAGATTTATTTCCTCAGGGAATGGTTAAAATATTGAAATCATTACCACAGGAAGTGGTTCAAATTAATAGCTCAGAACAGGGGTTCTTGGGCACCACGGTGGTGCAGTGGTTAGCACTGCGGCCTCACAGTGCCAATGTCCCAGGTTTGATCCTGACACTGGGTCACTGTCTATGTGGAGTTTGCACATTCTCCCCGTGTCTCTGTGGGTTTCACCCCTACAGCCCAAAAGATGTGCAGGGTGGGTGGATTGGCCACGCTAAATTGCCCCTTAATTGGAAAAAAAAATTAATTGGGTATTCGAAATTTTAAAAAAAGGACAGGGGTTCTCAAACCATGGTCTGCGACCCTCGTCAGGGACACATGCTGATCGTTTGAAATCGCGAGCTCCGAGATAACCATGGCAACTTTTGAGCAGTGACCAATAGATTTGTCAATGGGACAGCTTTTCGCTGCCCTGATTGGTCATTCTTTCAGTTCCCTTATTGGCTGTCCAGGTTACCATCTGATTGGCTAATCTGGAAATTCCTTGGTCACAGTTGTAATAGAGGAGGTGCTCTTAATGCACTGTGATGAATGGTGGGACCATCCTGGGATAGCACTGAAGTTCCATTCCATGTGTGCATGAGTCACAGCTCCAAGGCCCCATTGGAGTCTTTAAAACAGTTGTGGACAAAACTATTGCCCCCCCCCCCCCCCCCCCCCCCCCCACACCAGTTCTTTCATGTCAAAATGAATTGCACTTAGAAATAAATTGACTAGTGTACTCGTGTGAAGCTGGGAAGTTGTTGTATATAGTTGTTTTTTAAATTCATTTTCAGTTATTTTAAATAGAGTTATTCATAGAGTCACATGCAGAGAACTGGACACTAACTGGTAAAAATGTTTGCTTTGCCTTGTCCAGCTGGATTGGTAAAACTGCCCCAGGTTACCATTTGTAAATGCATCGAGGAATGCTTTTGAATGGGAAGAAAAGGATGATTATGTTCTATTACACTGCCAGATTGTGCTGGTTCATGGAAGAATTTGCATTTGTAATTTTGCAAATAAACTTTGGAGGAACCTGCATCGAGCCTCAGCTGCGCAAGTTCCAATGCATGTTAGGCATAATTCCCCGATTACACCCGCAGGAGAAATTCTTTCCTCTGACTTGAAGAGGATTACTGGACTGTATTTTAAACCCTGTGTCTGAGGTGCTCTTACAGCGTGAAGTATAGGGTTGCTTCACTACTTAAAAGCCTGAAAGATATAATTGCACTCTCTGCTTGGGGCCGTAAACCACAACTGGTTTGCCTAATAATGCTCAGGGAGGATTTTAGCCGTCTTTATTTTCAAAGGAACTATTAATATTGTAAAGGTATTATTTCAGAATAGCAATAGACCAGGGCACATCCACAACAGTGACCATAAATTTCATTCTGTCACGCCTTACATCTTTACTAAATCAGAGTTCAGAAACTTCCTTGTTGTGTTTCATGGAATAACCTATTACAAACAAACAATCCTCAGCACATGCCAAGGAAAATCTTATAGTCATACTACGGGAGGATACCTCAGAGGGTTCATACAATGAGGCAATCTGAATAGAGCTCAGGAACAGGAAGGGGGCAATCACAATGTTGGGGGTTTATTACAGGCCTCCCAACTGCCACCGAGAGATAGAGGAGCAGATAGGTAGAGAGATTTTGGATCGGTGCAAAAGTAACAGGGTTGTTGTGGTCGGAGATTTTAACTTCCCCCAAATTGACTGGGACTCACTTAGCGCTAGGAGTTTGGATGGGGCAGAGTTTGTAAGGTTTATCCAGGAAGGCTTATTTTTTTTTAATTTACTTTTTCCAATTTACTTTTTCCATTTAAGGGGCAATTTAGCGTGGCCAATCCACCTACCCTGCGCATCTTTGGGTTGTGGCGGCGAAACCCACGTAAACACGGGGAGAATGTGCAAACTCCACATGGACAGTGTCCCAGAGCCAGGATCGAACCTGAGACCTTGGCGCCGTGAGACAGCAGTGCTAACCACTGCGCCACCCTGCTGCTCTCAGGAAGGCTTCTTGATGCAATATATAGATAGTCAAACTCGGGAAGGGGCAGTACTGGACCTGGTCTTGGGGAATGCGCCTGGACGGATGGTTGAGGTTTCAGTCGGGGAACATTTTGGGAGTAGTGACCACAATTCCATAAGTTTTAGGGTATTTTTCGATATGGATGAGGGTGCCAAACTGGGGAAAGGCAAATTATGATAACATTAGACAAGAATTGAAATATTTGGATTGGGTGCGGTTGTTGGAGGGTAAATCAGCATTGAATATGTGGGAGTCTTTCAAGTGATAGTTGATTAGGATTCAGGAAAGTCACGTTCTTGAAAGAACGAAGGATAATTATGGGAAGTTTAGGGCGCCTTGGACGAGAGATATTGTGAAACTCATCAAAAAGAAAAAGGAGACTTTTGTCCGGTCGAGAAGGGTGGGGACAGTCGAAACCCTTCCGGAATATAAAGGAAGTAGGAAGGTACTGAAGCGGGAAATTAGGAGGGCTAGGAGGGGTCATGAAAATTCCTTGGTAAGTAGGATTAAGGTGAATCCCAAAGCGTTTTATTCATATGTAAAAAGCAAGAGGGTGGCCAGCGAAAGGATTGGACCACTTAAGGACAGTGAGAGGAATCTATGTGTTGAGCCAGAGGAAATGGACGAGGTACTAAATGAGTACTTTGCCTCAGTCTTCACCAAAGAAAAGGACTTTGTGGAAGATGATTCTTGGTGAGGGTGTGTGGATAGTCTGGGTCATGTTGGCATCATAAAGGATGAGGTATTGGGTCTCTTAAAATACATTAAGGTAGATAAGTCTCCTGGGCCGGATGGAATTTACCCCAGAATACTGAGGGAGGCAAGGGAGGTAATTGCTGGGGCCTTGACTGACATTTTTGCATCCTCATTGGCTACAGAAGAGATCCCAGAGGACTGGAAAATAGCTAATGTGGTACCATTGATTAAGAAAGGTAGCAGGGTTAATCCAGGAAAATATAGGCTGGTGAGCCTCATGTCAGTAGTCGGTAAATTATTGAAGAGAATTCTCAGGGACAAGATTTATACCCATTTGGAAACAAATGGACTCATTAGCAATAGACAGCATGGTTTTGGGAAGGGAGAGTTGTGCCTCACTAATTTGATCGAGTTTTTTGAGGAAATTACAAAGATGATTGATGAGGGGAGGATGGTGGATGTTGGTCGTATGGACTTTAGTAAAGCCTTTGACAAGGTGCATCATGGCAGGCAAGTACAAAAGGTGAAGTCACACGGGATCAGAGGTGAGGTGGCAAGATGGCAGCAGTAGGAGGGTGTTTTTCTGAATGGAAGGTTGTGACTAGTGGTGTTCCACAGGGGTCTGTGCTGGGGCCTCTGTTGTTTGTCGCGTACATAAACGATTTGGAGGAAAATGTAGCTGGTCTGATTAGTAAGGTCGTGGATGACACCAAGATTTGTGGAGTGGCAGATAGTGTTGAGAATTGTCAGAGGATACAGCAGGACATAGATAGGTTGGAGACCTGGGCAGAGAAATGGCAAATGGAGTTTAATCCGGACAAATGTGAGGTAATGCATTTCGGTAGGTCTAACGTAGAGGGAAAATATACAGTAAGTGGTAAAACTCTTACAGCGCAGCACGGTAGCACATTGGTTAGCACAGTTGCTTCTCAGCTCCAGGGTCCCAGGTTAGATTTCCGGCTTGGGTCACTGTCTGTGCGGAGCCTGCACATTCTCCCCATGTCTGCTTGGGTTTCCTCCTGGTGCTCTGGTTTCCTCCCACAGTCTAAAGATGTGTGGGTTAGGTGGATTTGCCATGCTAAATTGCCCTTAGTGTCCAAAAAGGTGAAGTGGGTTTCCTGGGTTCGGGGATAGGGTGGAGACGTGGGCTTGAGTAGGGTGCTCTTTCCAAGGGCCGGTGCAAACTCGATGGGCCGAATGGCCTCCTTCTGCACTGTAAATTCTATGATTCTGTAATTCTACATAGAAAGTCAGAGAGATCTGGGCGTATAGGTCCACAGATCCTTGAAAGTGGCAACACAAGTAGAGAAGGTAGTCAAGGAAGCATATGGAATGCTTGCCTTCATTGGACGGGGCATCGGGTCTAAAAATTGGCAAGTAATGCTACAGTTCTGTAGAACCTTGGTAAGGCCGCACTTGGAATATTGCGCACAATTCTGGTCACCACACTACCAGAAGGATGTGGAGGCTTTGGAGAGGGTGCAGAGGAGGTTTACCAGGATGTTGCCTGGTCTGGAGGGTATTAATTATGCGGAGAGGCTGAACGGATGCAGCCTGTTTTCATTGGAACGACGGAGGTTCAGGGGCAACCTGATAGAGGTCTACAAGATTATGAGGGGCATGGATAGAGTGGGTAGGAGGCACCCTTTCCCAAGGTGAGGGGTCAGTCACTAGGGGGCATAGGTTTAAGGTCCGTGGGGCAATGTTTAGAGGAGATGTGCGAGGCAGAATTTTTACACAGAGGGTCATGACTGCCTGGAATGTGCTGCCAGGGGAGGATGTGGAAGCAGATACATTAACGGCGCTCAAAAGACATCTCGACAAATACATGGATAGGATGGGTATAGAGAGATAGGGCGCTAGGGAGTGCTGAGGGTTTTGGCTAAGGGTGGTATCATGTCAGGTACAGGTTTGGAGGGCTGAAGGGCCTGTTCCTGTGCTGTATTGTTCTTTGAAACAAGATGTTGCTAATAATAATCGCTTATTGTCATAAGTAGGCCTCAATGAAGTTATTGTGGAAAGCCCCTAGTCGCCACATTCCAGTGAGGCCGGTGCAGGAATTGAACCCATGCTGCTGCCTTGTTCTGCACTACAAGCCAGCTGTTTAGCCCACTGTGCTAAACTAATCAATACAACCTTTATTCACTTCTAATATTGGTTTCATAGAACATACAGTGCAGAAGGAGGCCATCCGGCCCATCGGGTCTGCACCGACCCACCCAAGCCCCCACCTCCACCGCAACCCAACAACCCCCACCCCAACCCCATTGCCCATTGGACACTAAGGGCAATTTATCATGGCCAATCCACGTAACCTGCACGTCTTTGGACTGTGGGAGGAAACCGGAGCACCCGGAGGAAACCCACGCAGACAAGGGGAGAACGTGCAGACTCCGTACAGACAGTGACCCAGCGGGAAATCGAATCTGGGACCCTGCCGCTGTGAAGCCACAGTGCTATCCACTTGTGCTACTGTGCGGCACATGTTTCATGTGTGAACAATTGAACTGATAATCAGGAACTTACACTAAGAATAATGAACTGTAAGATAGGGCCAGACACTGGATTGTTTCAGGATTAGTCCACTAATGAAAGTGAATATGGTACAAAAACAGAAAATGCTGGACAATCTCAGCAGGTCTGACAGAATCTGTGAAGAGAGAAGGGACCTAACCCCACCCCACTTGAGCCTTCTGTTCTCTGTTCCTACGTATCCTAGCTATCACTGGCCCTCTAACCAGCCCCACTGCTCTACGTCACCCCCCATCCCCACATTAGTAGAAATCAGATCCTATTTCCAGCTCTCTCCAGCTTTGATAGTCATCCAGACTCGAAACGTTAGCTCCCTTCTTTCCCCACAGATGCTGTTAGACCTGCTGAGGCTGTCCAGCATTTTTTGTTTTTGTTTCAGATTCCAGCATCCGCAGTAATTTGTTTTTACTAAAGTGAATTTGGTGTTCAATTGTTCAGTATTTGATTATGTGAAGCTCGTAATTAATCTGTGTTCACTCTGCATGATTGGTTAAACCTGGATGTAGACTTGGAGCAAACTAAACAGACACTACAGAAACTACAAGAATCTGAGCTGTAAGCAGGAGTGTCTTCATTTTGTGATTGCATAGTGTGGTAGCATGCCCCTTTAAGGGTGGGGGTCTCAGAAGGTCACGTGACCAATTCAACCAATTGGGCCAGTGCACACAAATCCTGGGGCTGAGCTGGGGCTTTCTTAGTCCATCTAGAAACTGGAGCCAAAGTCATCGGTTGCATAATTATCATCCTCTGTACATATATAATTGTTAATAAATAGTCCTGCAGATACTTTGCTTGGTGGTCACCACTCTTTCCAAGTTATTACATTTGACAACGAGGATCGATGGTGCATTTTTTATAAGCCACTTAGAATGACAGAGGAGACCTCAAGTACAAGTCGTTGGCAGCTTGTCTATTCAGCAGGCTGTGAGTTGTCATAACGCCTGTATTCGGAAAGTTTGACACATTCAACCCTAATTCGGAGGATTGGGTTCAATACGTTGAATGCCTGTGATATTTCTTCAAAGAAAACCAAATAGGAGGGAGGAGAAGCAGAGGGTAATACTGTTAACAGCCTGCAGTGGCCAAACATAAAAGTTGACAAGCAGCTTGACTTCTCTGGACGCCTCTGGCACTAAAACCTTTGATGCACTTATAAATATTAAAAGATCATTATCACACAAAGCTCTCGTGACTATGCAGAGATTGTGGGTGCGATCACTGGTCTGTGTCCTGCGGAAATCAAAATGGGGAATGGCCGGCAGATCCTGAGAGAGGACTCCCCCGGGATTCCCGACTGGCAGGAACTCGCGAATGCTAGTGATCTGGGTCCTGCCCACATTGGGCGGGATTTAGTCTTGCACGGCTAAGTGTGTTCAAGAACCCATGCCGGCCACCCGGAATCTACTAGCCTCACTGAGGAGATCCCGGCTGGGCACCATTCAGCACTGATCCCGACAGGCGGAATAGTACCCAGAGGGGTCTCCCAGGCGATCAGATGACCCCCCAGGTGGTCGGCCTCTGGGCAGTGTGGCACCCTAGCACTGCGGGAGCCACCCGGGCACTTTGGCACTGCCAGCACGACACCATGGCATTTCCACCCTGGCACCCTGGCATTGAGATCCGGGTGCCAGCCTTACACTGCCAGGTTGCCCAGTTGGTATTGCCAGGCAAGCAGGGGCACTGGCAGGGTGCCAAGCTGGCAGTGCCAAGGTCCCAGGCTGGCATTTTGCTCATGCCATGATCAGGGCTGTGCGTGCCTTGCTCATGTGAGGGGGTGTGCAGCGGGTGGGGGGCTTGATGATCCCCTTTAGAGGTGAGTTGGGGCATTGGGGGTGGGTCAGGGGTTGTGTCGGGAGGTCAGAGATTGGGACACCATTTAAAAGTAACATCCCGATCTCTTGCTGCCTGGAGGAACTTCACTCGCTGGAGCTCCACAGTGCAGGAAATGACACTGAGGTGCAGATTTGCAGGGGGCGGGGGATGGGGGGAGGCTTCCCTTCTGGGGCACTAAAAATAAACAGAGTGCCATTTGTTAGTGGGGTTGTTTCCTGGCACTACAAGCACTGGGAATGACCTTGCTAATCCCACCCAGAACGGACTCTTTTTTTCTGGGTTAGATCACGCCCTTAAATTTAATTCAATGTCAAGAGAGGCAATAGCAGCTTTTGTAGCGAAATTGAGACAAACGGCTGAACATTGTGAATTTGGGTCCTTAATGAGATGTTGAGAGACCGGTTAGTTTGTGGGGTGAATAATACAGAAGAAACTATTGGCAGAAACAGAAATAACCCTAAAAGAAAGTGTTAGAAATTTCCCTTGTTATGAATGGTGCAGAAAAAGGCACGATGGAACTTCAAAATGTGCAAGCTGGTGAGGTCCACCAAGTTTGATGGGGAATTGCTAATGACAGTAGTGTCAGGGATGTGGGTGCAGAGTTGAATTGACAAAGAAGTATAGAACTAGAGAGAGTGCAGAGGTATAGGACATTTAGTCCACAAAGCAGGAAAGGTGAAGAATGCTATTCGTATGGGGAGCCCACTCCCAAGAGAAGTGTAAGTTTAGGGAAACTGTGTGTTACAACTGAGGCAGGAAGAAGCATGTAAGGAGCAAGTGCAAGGCTACACGGAATGTACCCAGCGCTAGAAAATAAATCTCTGCTCCAGAGCGCATTGTAAAGAGTAATTCAGAAGGAGGATCAGATGTATATAGGTTAAATAACATTAAGGTGGGCAAAGTGGCTCCCATCACGATTGTTGTCCACTCAAACCAGAGGTCAACACAGAGTCTCCCCTCAATAGTGGGTGAAAAAACTTATCAATGCCTACAGGGAGGATTTCAGATCCTGAGATTACAAATCACAGTGTATACTGGGGAGGCTACAGATTTTGGGACCACAGCACCTGTCAGTCACAGGCAGCAGTCTGCCCAATAAGCTTGATGGGACGAGATTGGCTTCAGGAAATAAAATTGAATTGGCTGGAGATTTTCAAAATGAATGGAGAGGACCTGCATGACCTCCTCCAGAGATATCTGAAAGTATTTCGAGAAGAATTGGGCAAAATACAGGGCTTGAAAGTCAAAATTTGCATATGTACAGAGGCTACACTAAAACTTTAGACAAGACCAGTGCCCTATTCCCTGCATGAGAAGGTGGAAACTGAACTCAAAAGGTGAGATGATGTGGACAATATCAATCCCATGCAGGTCACGGAGCCATGGGGGAGGAACACCTAACCAGTCTAGTTAAGGTTTTAAAAAGGTTCCAGAAAACTGGAGTAAGATTAAAGAGAAAGAAATGCACCTTTACAACAAATGAAGTGATTTACTTCAGGTTTGGAATAGAGGTACAAGGGTTGCATCTGACGGAAGATAATGTTAAGGCCATTAAAAAAGCACCAACCCCAAAGAATGTGTCACAGTTAAAATCTTGTCCTGGAATGGTAAATTATAATAGAAGGTTTATTCCAAATCTGTCCACGATAGTGGCACCTCTAAATGCATTGTTAAAAAAAAATCAGAGATGGTACGGGAAGAAAACAGCAAAATAAATGCTTCAGACAAGTGAAGCAAGCCGTGCAGTCATCCTGCCTTTTAGTCCATTTCGACCCATCCAAAGAAATCATTCTCGCTTGTGATGTATCTCCTTATGGATTTGGAGCTGTCTTGCCACATAAAATAGAGAACAGTTTGAAAGGTCCATTGGCTATTCTTCAAGGACCCTAACTGATGCAGGAAAGTCATATTCACAGATTGAGAAAGAGTCATCGTCGGGATAAAGAAATTCCACCAATATTGTAATAACAGGAGCTCCAGGTGACCATCAGTGGATAACAGCAACAGACAGTTAATTTAGTGGCAAAAACAATTTACAGAAAGTATAAAGGAACATGATAATACCAGCCAGTGACTCCAACTATTCCCCCAGACTGGATTTGTTCTGCAGCTTTTAAAGGCCCCCCAGCCTGCTGGAATCGCGCCCCTTTGCCGAGGCCTCGGTCAGGGAGGTCCATGATCTCTCCCCCCCCCCCCCCCCCCCCCCCCACCACGATGTTCGCCGCACCATCCTTCCCCCCCCCCCCCCCCCCCCCCCCCCCCCCCTCTCAGGTCCACTAGTACCTCCCCTCGGATACTGGAGATCTAGGTCTCAATAGCTCAGTCAATTGGGGGCCTCCACTCACTCTGGGAGTGACAAAGTATCACTGCTTGGGACTCTCCCTCAGGACTGGTCTTGCTTGAGTCAGTCTCTGCGATTTCCTCTGGGGATACTGGTAGCTCCTTGACCTTTGCTCCTCCTTGCCCAGTGACCATAGGTTCTCGACTCATGATGGCCTGTTCAGCAGCTTCAAGCCCCTGATTGGTGCTAACCATGGGTAGGTTGGATGTTGAAGAGGCTATCAACTCTAGTGAAGGCTCTCTCCTTAAATGATCCAAGTGCGTCCACAGGATCTTATCCTGTATCCGCACCTCATATGGCACCGGGCCTGTCTTGGCTACAACAAATCCGAGACCCAACGAGGTCCATTTCCAAAGTCACTTCTGAAAATTGGTCATTTATTTCAAATGCCCTCTCTGCCCTCGATGAGTCATGGTTCCACTTTTGGAGACCTTACCTGGACTCCACACTCCCCACCAGGTTCCGCAAATTACAGCCTATCAGCAGTTCCACCAGGGAACTCCCATTGGGAATGTGGGGAAATTCTATGCAACAACACCAACCATGAAATCTTGGTATCCAAGGAAGCCGACTGTTTTCTCATACCAGCTTTGAAGGTCTGCTCAGCGTGTTCCACCTGTTTGACAATGGGTAGTGCGATGCCGATGTTATGTGTCAGATCACATTGAAAGACATAAGCTGTTGGAATTGCATACTGGTAAATGCAATGTCCGAAATGGGTACACCATGCACACAAAAACACGGTGTAACCGCTCGATGGGCACGAAAGATGTGGCGGACTTCATCTGGTACACATCCATTCATTCTGAGTGAGCATATACCATCAAAAGGAACATGGTACCCATGAAAGGCCTTACCCAAGGCCAACTGGGCCATTCCCAGGGGTGCAGAGGGGCAGCATAGGGCAAGTTCCACAGTTCTTGACACTGGTCGTTATGCTCGACCATGTAAGTAATATCGTTGTCAATTCCGGGCCACCATAAGTAGCTTTGTGCCAACATTTTCATTTTAAATATACCCAGATGGGCATTATGCAACTCCTCCAATAACAGCTGTCACCGGGGCCTGAAGCGACGACACATGAACCCCACAGGAGCACACCATCCTCACAGCTCAACTCGTGTCTCCTGGTCAAATAAGGCTTTAACGCTTTTGAAACAGGATCAGGGAAACCACCGTTCAAAATCATATACTTGATTTTTGACAAGATAGCGTATTTTTGTGCCAATGACCTGATTTGTCTTGTGGACACCGGTAACATCTCTAGGAAGTTTAAAGTCATCACAACCTCCTCAGGCACCAGTGGGGAGATGGAGCTTATGGGTCATGGGAGATGGCTCGAGCCATCAGCGTGATATATCTGGGCCCCATGCATCAGTGTGGCATATCTGGGCCCCAGGCCGATGCTCCAAGATATAATCATAGGCTAACAGTAGCAACACCCAGCGTTGTATTCGGGCAGAGGCAATGGGGGAATTGCCTTATCCTCCTTGAATAATCCTAACAAGTGTTTGTGATCCATCACCAACGTGAGATGCCTTCCAATTTATTAATGCTGAATATGACTGACAACACCTCCTTTTCAATTTGAGAGTTTCTTTTCTCTGCTTTGGAGAGGGTTTGGGCTATGTAAGCGATGGGCCTGTCTGTTCCATTGGGCAATTTATGAGAAAGAACAGCTCCAATCTCATAAGGGTCAAAATGGATCAGTAAACTAGTGGACTGAAGATGCTGCTTCACTTCCTTGAAGGCCTCCTCCTGGGATGCTTTCCAAAACCATTTCTGGTGTTTCTTCAGCAAAGCATGCAATGGCACTAATAGGGTGGCCAGATTGGGAAGGAATCTACCATAATAATTAATCATCCTCAAGAAGGACCTCAACTCCATGGTGTTTTTCTGATGGCTTTTATCTTCTCCTCCACTGGTGCAACCCTTTTTCATCGACCCTGTAGCCTGAATAGGTCACCACATTGGCCAGGTACGTACACTTTTCCCTTTTCTTTTTTTTAAATAAATTTAGATTACCCAATTATTTTTTCCAATTAAGGAGCAATTTAGCGTGGCCAATCCACCTACTCTGCACATTTTTGGGTTGTGGGGGCGAAACCCACGCAGACACGGGGAGAATGTTCAAACTCCACACGGACAGTGACCCAGAGCCGGGATCGAACCTGGGACCTCAGCGCCGTGAGGCGGTTGTGCTAACCACTAGGGAACCGTGCTGCCCTTGCTTTTCCCTTTTCAAGTGCACACCAGCCTTCGAGAAAATTATTAACACTTGTTCTAAGTTGGCTTGGTTAAGTGTTCCTCTCCCGTGGAACTGGTAATCAGGACATCATCGAAATAAACAGCAACTTTGGGCACTCCCCACAACAAATCTTCCATGGTGCGTTGGAAAATTGCACATGCGGGGGTGGCACAGTGGCGTAGTGGTTAGCACCACTGCCTCACGGCGTCGAGGACCCAGGTTTGATCCCAACCCTGGGTCACTGTCCGTGTAGGGTTAGCACATTCTCCCCATGTCTGCAGGGTCTCACCTCCCAACCTAAAAAAAAGATACGCGAGCTAAGTGGAATGGTCATACTAAATTGCCCCTTAATTGGGAAAAAAAAAAGTAAAAAGAAAAATTGCACCTGCTGACAATACCCCAAATCGTAACCGAGTATACTCATACAAGCCTTTGTGCATATTGGGGAGGCCCGCGCCGGAGTGGATCGCGCCACTCCGGTACACCGGAACCCCCCGTCCCGCCGGGTAGGGGAGAATCCCGGCCCTGGTTTGCAATGCAGAACAAGGCCAGCAGCGTGGGTTCAATTCCCGTACCGGACAATAAAAGATTATTATTATAAGTGGCTAATTAGGCCGCAGTGTTCTTCAACCTCAGTGACTGGACCCCATTTTGCAAGTAATGGTAAACTTGTTCCCTAGTGTCTACTTCCATCTTTAAAGGGTGTCTGTTGACAAGTAGTGCTACGGTTATTGGAGCCACTCGGCCCACGTCAATGTGCTTCAACGTTAACATGTTCCGCTCAGTTGACTGGCATTCCTCCATACTGAGAACAGCTGCCAGTTTTTTCTTCCCTTCCTGGGAAGGGCAGGCTCTGCTTGTCCCAAAATCAAAATATTCCACCAACTTCCTCAAGCCAGCCATGAAAATTGCAACGGATTCACCTGGAACCCTTCCCATTGAGTTGAACTCATACTGCTGAAGGGTGATAGAGGGTTTTGGGCAATCAAGACCTCTCTCATTCCACAAGATCATGAAATGATTGGGAATCAGGACCGGTTCTGGGGGAGGTGGGACCAGTACAAACCGGACGGTCTGCACTTGGGCAGGACTGGAACCGATGTCCTGGGGGGGTGTTTTCTAGAGCTGTTGGGGAGGGTTTAAACTAATGTGGCAGGGGGATGGGAACCAATGCTGGAAGTTGGAAGGTAGTAAAACAGGGACAGAAACAAAAGGAAGTAAGGGGAAAAGTGCAAGGCAGAGAAGACATAGTCAGAAATCCATAAGGGCGACAGTACAAGGTACAGTGACTGAGGGGAGCACAGTGAATAGGGCCAGTAATTTTTTTTTTTTTTTTTTTAATTTAGATTACCCAATTATTTTTTCTATTAAGGGGCAATTTAGCGTGGCCAATCCACCTACTCTGCGCATTTTTGGGTTGTGGGGGCGAAACCCACGCAGACACGGGGAGAACGTGCAAACTCCACACGGACAGTGACCCAGAGCCGGGATCGAACCTGGGACCTCAGCGCCGTGAGGCGGTTGTGCTAACCACTAGGCCACCGTGCTGCCCTTATAGGCCCAGTAATAACAAATGGAATAAAACTGGGGATGTTAAGATTCAAAACAGAGGTAAAAAACCCAACATAAGTGTACTTTACCTGAATGCTCGTAGTATTCGGAATAAAGTAAATGAGTTGGTGGCACAAATCATCGTAAATGACTATGATTTAGTGGCCATTACTGAAACATGGTTAAAGGATGGTCACGACTGGGAGTTAAATATCCGAGGGTATCAAACTATTCGGAAGGACAGAGTGGATGGTAAGGGAGGTGGTGTTGCTCTGTTATTTAAGGATGACATCCGGGCAATAGTAAGGGATGACATCGGTGCTATGGAGGATAAGGTTGAATCCATTTGGGTGGAAATCAGGAATAGTAAGGCAAAAAAGTCACTGATAGGAGTAGTCTATCGGCCACCAAATAGTAACGAGATGGTGGGGCAGGCAATAAACAAAGAAATAACTGATGCATGTAGAAATGGTACAGCAGTTATCATGGGGGATTTTAATCTACATGTCGATTGGTTTAACCAGGTCGGTCAAGGCAACCGGGAGGAGGAGTTTATAGAATGTATCCGCGATAGTTTCCTAGAACAGTATGTAATGGAACCTACGAGGGAACAAGCGGTCCTAGATCTTGTCCTGTGTAATGAGACAGGATTGATTCATGATCTCATAGTTAGGGATCCTCTCGGAAGGAGCGATCACAATATGGTGGAATTTAAAATACAGATGGAGGGTGAGAAAGTAAAATCAAATACTAGTGTTTTGTGTTTAAACAAAGGAGATTACAAGGGGATGAGAGAAGAACTAGCTAAGGTAGACTGGGAGCTAAGACTTTATGGTGGAACAGTTGAGGAACAGTGGAGAACCTTCCAAGCGATTTTTCACAGTGCTCAGCAAAGGTTTATACCAACAAAAAGGAAGGACGGAAGAAAGAGGGAAAATCGACCGTGGATATCTAAGGAAATAAGGGAGAGTATCAAATTGAAGGAAAAAGCATATAAAGTGGCAAAGATTGCTGGGAGATTAGAGGACTGGGAAATCTTTAGGGGGCAACAGAAAGCTACTAAAAAAGCTATAAAGAAGAGTAAGATAGAGTATGAGAGTCAACTTGCTCAGAATATAAAAACAGACAGTAAAAGTTTTTACAAATATATAAGACAAAAAAGAGTGGCTAAGGTAAATATTGGTCCTTTAGAGGATGAGAAGGGAGTTTTAATAATGGGAAATGAGGAAATGGCTGAGGAACTGAACAGGTTTTTTGGGTCGGTCTTCACAGTGGAAGACACAAATAACATGCCAGCGACTGATAGAAATGAGGCTATGACAGGTGAGGACCTTGAGAGGATTGTTATCACTAAGGAGGGAGTGATGGGCAAGCTAATGGGGCTAAAGGTAGACAAGTCTCCTGGCCCTGATGGAATGCATCCCAGAGTGCTAAAAGAGATGGCTAGGGAAATTGCAGATGCACTAGTGATAATTTACCGAAATTCACTAGACTCTGGGGTGGTCCCGGTGGATTGGAAATTAGCAAACGTGACGCCACTGTTTAAAAAAGGAGGTAGGCAGAAAGCAGGAAATTATAGGCCAGTGAGTTTAACTTCGGTAATAGGGAAGATGCTGGAATCTATCATCAAGGAAGAAATAGCGAGGCATCTGGATAGAAATTGTCCCATTGGGCAGACGCAGCATGGGTTCGTAAAAGGCAGGTCGTGCCTAACTAATTTAGTGGAATTTTTTGAGGACATTACCAGTGCAGTAGATAACGGGGAGCTGATGGATGTGGTATATCTGGATTTCCAGAAAGCCTTTGACAAGGTGCCACACAAAAGGTTGCTGCATAAGATAAAGATGCATGGCATTAAGGGTAAAGTAGTAGCATGGATAGAGGATTGGTTAATTAATAGAAAGCAAAGAGTTGGGATAAATGGGTGTTTCTCTGGTTGGCAATCAGTAGCTAATGGTGTCCCTCAGGGATCCGTGTTGGGCCCACAATTGTTCACAATTTACATTGATGATTTGGAGTTGGGGACCAAGGGCAATGTGTCCAAGTTTGCAGATGACACTAAGATGAGTGGTAAAGCGAAAAGTGCAGAGGATACTGGAAGTCTGCAGAGGCATTTGGATAGGTTAAGTGAATGGGCTCGGGTCTGGCAGATGGAATACAATGTTGACAAATGTGAGGTTATCCATTTTGGTAGGAATAACAGCAAACGGGATTATTATTTAAACGATAAAATATTAAAGCATGCCGCTGTTCAGAGAGACTTGGGTGTGCTAGTGCATGAGTCACAGAAGGTTGGTTTACAAGTGCAACAGGTGATTAAGAAGGCAAATGGAATTTTGTCCTTCATTGCTAGAGGGATGGAGTTTAAGACTAGGGAGGTTATGTTGCAATTGTATAAGGTGTTAGTGCGGCCACACCTGGAGTATTGTGTTCAGTTTTGGTCTCCTTACTTGAGAAAGGACGTACTGGCGCTGGAGGGTGTGCAGAGGAGATTCACTAGGTTAATCCCAGAGCTGAAGGGGTTGGATTATGAGGAGAGGTTGAGTAGACTGGGACTGTACTCGTTGGAATTTAGAAGGATGAGGGGGGATCTTATAGAAACATTTAAAATTATGAAGGGAATAGATAGGATAGATGCGGGCAGGTTGTTTCCACAGGCGGGTGACAGCAGAACTAGAGGGCATAGCCTCAAAATAAGGGGAAGTAGATTTAGAACTGAGTTTAGGAGGAACTTCTTCACCCAAAGGGTTGTGAATCTATGGAATTCCTTGCTCAGTGAAGCAGTTGAGGCTCCTTCATTACATGTTTTTAAGGTAAAGATAGATAGTTTTTTGAAGAATAAAGGGATTAAGGGTTATGGTGTTCGGGCCGGAAAGTGGAGCTGAGTCCACAAAAGATCAGCCATGATCTAATTGAATGGCGGAGCAGGCTCGAGGGGCCAGATGGCCTACTCCTGCTCCTAGTTCTTATGTTCTTATGTTTATGTTCAGAGCAGGTCAAGCTTCTTCTTACACTGTAGGCCTGGGTGCCACAGGCCGTGAGCAAAATATTATTTTACCTTCCGTCCCCTTTGATGCCATTTACTTTGAAAAGTAACACAAACACTCCACACATTTCACCAAATCTTCCTCATCTGCAATGAAAGTGTCAAGCTCACCAAAAGGTGCATGATGGTGCTCCTTCCTCCGGGCACTGGAAATAACTCGGAACTGGGCCTGGAAAATCTCCCGTACTCATCCCGCTGTCGGGTCCTTCTACCTCATCGCCAATGTAATAACAGGAACACCGGGCGACCATCAGTGGATAACAGCAACAGACAGTTTATTTAGAGGCAAAAACTATTTACAGAAAGTAAAAAGGAACATTACAATACCAGCCAGCGACTCCAATTCTTCTCCCAGGCTGGATCAGTTCTGCAGGTTTTAAAGGCCTCTCAGCGTGTTGGAATTGCGTGCATTTGGTCCTGATAGGCCGAGCACCATGATGTTCACCAAAACAAACATGTTTACGGACGGCATTTCACTGTAATTACTGATCAGAAACCCCTGCTAGGTTAATTTAGAGAAGATAATGTCTAAAGTCTTCCCTTCAATAGCATCTGCGAGGATGCAGCTTTGGGCTTTATTGATTGTTACTTATCAATATACTTTCCAGCACAGACCAGGAACACAAGTATCAAATGCAGACACTTTGAGCTGTACTGGAAGATACGCCACCCCCGGCAGTGCCACAAGAAATTGACACACTATCCGAGGCGTCACACCAGATCAAATACTAGACTCAGAAGGGTCCAACATTGTTCAGAGTTAAGCGTATGGTTCTTCATGGCTGATGTTATCAGGGTGGCATGGTGGCACAGTGGTTAGCAGTGCTGCCACACAGCACCATGGACCCGGATTCAATTCTGGCCTTGGGTGACTCTCTGTGACTCTCTGGAGTTTGCAAACCCTCCCCATGTTATGCATTGGTTTCCTCCGAGACTTTCAGTTTCCTCCCACAGTCCAAAGATGTGCAGGTGAGGTTATGGGGATAGGCCGGGGAGTGGGCCTTGGTAGGGTGCTTTTTAGAGTGTCCGTGCAGACACGATAGGTCAAATTGCTTCATTTTGCACTGTAGAGATTCTATGGAATGTCTGAACAACTAATCTCTTTAATAAGGAAGGAGGAACTGAGCTGCAAAGATGGCATTCTTCTGT
Organism: Scyliorhinus canicula; assembly: GCF_902713615.1. Lineage (NCBI taxonomy): Eukaryota > Metazoa > Chordata > Chondrichthyes > Carcharhiniformes > Scyliorhinidae > Scyliorhinus > Scyliorhinus canicula. The sequence continues at coordinate 172,555,151 of NC_052147.1, forward strand.
GGGGAGCAAAGGTGGTCGTCTCCACATCCAGCATGAAGTTGTTATTGGAGTGTCCACCCAGGGATGGCCAAAATCAACGTGTTGGCGCACAGCTACGTGTGATGCCCGGATCAGACATGGGCATAGAAAGCATGTTTAAACACTGTGACCAATACCAGATACAACCAGGGCCAGCAATCCTGACATACCCTTGGCCGTGGACAGGTAGGCCATGGATGCGACTCCATGTTGATTTTGCAGGCCCATTCATGGATACTATGGGTGCGATTCTCCCAGCCCCACGTCGGGCCAGAGATTCGCCACTCCAGTGCCATGCTGGCCCTCTGTGGGGGCCAGAATCGGTTGTCCCCGCAACTGTTTCGTGCCGTCGTGAAACGTGACGGCGCGAACACTTAGTCTTCATTTTGGAGAATCACGCCTTTCGTTCCTTCTTATAAGGATGCACATCAAAATGGCTAGATATTTATGAAATGAAGACCATGACATATTTGGCAACAGTGTAAAAGTTGAGCCTAATTTTCTAATTTGATCTGCAGGGATCATCCATGGTTTGCCGGATGTGTTTGTTTTGGACAAAGGGGCAGCATTTACCTGCGAGGAGTTCCAGCATGCCATGGCCTCAAATCGCATTAGGCATTTGCCTACCACACAATATCACCCCTCCTCCAAGAAATTATAGAGAGGGCTGTGCAAACCTTTAAAGCAGCCATGAAAAAGCCACCACCAGCATCCCAGCAGATGAAATTAGTATGTCTATTATTAAATTTAGAACGACTCCCCACACCACCACCGGAGTAAATCCTGCCGAGTTACTGATGGGCAAGTGTTTTCGGACCAGGTTGGACCTGGCATTTCCAGATTTGGTGGAGAGGGCGGAAGCAAAGCAGTGTGTGCAAAACAGACATCACAATCTGACAAAAACTGAGAACATTTCAGGTGGACGACTTGATACCTGTAAAGAATTTGGTGCTGATCCAAATTGGATCCTTGGAATGGCCATGGCCAGAACAGATCTAGTGTTGTATCCAGATGTTCAAGGTAAAAGGGCCAAGAAACACCATTTGAGAAGAAGAGAATCGCACACTAAGCCAATGGGGCAATCTGCACCCAATTATGTCTGTCAATCAGTGATGTTGCTACGGATGAAAGTAATGTTGCAGCAAGCTACCCCGAGGAAGAGTCAAGTAATGTTCCAGTGAGAACTGCAGAGGTTATCGGCACGGACACACCTTTGCAAGTTGAGAGTTTACTCACTGAGGTTCAGCATGGTGGTTAGCATAAATGCTTCACAGCTCCAGGGTCCCAGGTTCGATTCCCGGCTGGGTCACTGTCTGTGTGGAGTCTGCACGTCCTCCCCGTGTGTGCGTGGGTTTCCTCCGGGTGCTCCGGTTTCCTCCCACAGTCCAAAGATGTGCGGGTTAGGTGGATTGGCCATGCTAAATTGCCCGTAGTGTCCTAATAGTAAGGTTAAGGGGGGGAGTTGTTGGGTTACGGGTATAGGGTGGATATGTGGGTTTGAGTAGGGTGATCATTGCTCGGCACAACATCGAGGGCCGAAGGGCCTGTTCTGTGCTGTACTGTTCTATGTTCTATGTTCTATGTTCTACTACTGGAGCATCTACTTGTGAATTCCTACACTCCCAAAGGATCAGGAAGGTCTTGGGCTTAATTTATATGGAACAGTGTACAGATCTATTTGTTGCAAAATATTGTAAATAATTCCATTGTTATTGATGTATTAATAAGTAACTTAAAGGAAGGGATGTGGTGGCGTGTTCCTTTAATGGGTGGGTTCTCGAAGGGTCATGTGGCCCGTTTGGTCAGTCAGACTGGAGTGCATGAATCCTGGGGCTGAACATGGATTTCCCTAGCCAGTCTAGAAGCTGGAGTCAAAGTCATTGGTAGCAGTATTTTAATTGTCTGTTCATAGCTATATTGTTAATAAGTAGCTTTATAATTACTCTGCATGGTGATCGCCGCTCCCTCCAAGTTATTACACATAAACATTTTAAAACTCCTGTAAATAAATCTGCTGCTCACTTTGAAACCAGTGTCATTGCTGCACTGCTCTAAGATATACAAAATATACTTCAGTGAAGTCAAAAAGCTGCTTATTCCCGTGAGGTTCATGAGAAATGTAATGCCCTTCAAAACCACTTTACTGTGTACATTATTTTGCAGTACTGTCACCTTGAGTGAAGCGTCCACATAAGCAACCCCTTGATCCCTCTTAGAAGCTGGAGTACCAACAGGTGGCCTTCTAGTTCAGAAGAAGCTGCAGCCTGCAGTTGCTGGTAAAATAGAGAAAACAGCAATTGTTGGAACAGGAAAAAAATAGCCCCAGTTCCAGGCCACCATTGTGGAGGGGAAACACTCCAAAGGCGGACTGCAGCTGCAAATATGGTTGCAGGGGATGCAAGGCCCCCAAAATCTGCCTGGAGTGCAGGCCCTTCCCTCGCCTTCATCCTCATTGATCTGCCGCTGGGCGGCCAACAATAGGCAGGTGGCCTAGTTCCTGGTCTCTCGGGGGGCTTACAGGCCGACTGCAAAATTCCAATTAGCCTTTGATGATTGGCCTTTGATAATTGGCATTTTAGGCCATTTCTCCACTTGAATTGGCTCCTATATTCTTGTGACTCTTCCAAACTCTGTTGTAATGTTGTATTGAATCTCCCATCAATCGCCTTTGCTCCAAGGTGAACAATCCTTCAAACCTGTAGCTAACTTCCCTCATCCCTGGAGCCATTCTGGTTCACCTTCTGTGGACTTTCTCTTGACCCGCACCCCAGTTTTGGTCTAACCAGAGTTTTATAAAGGTTCAGCATAACTTCCCTGATTTTGTACTCAATGTCTTTTAAAGCTTTGACTCCCTATCTGACCCAAACCTGCATTTTCCTTTGGTTTAAATTCCGCCACAGAGTCTAAATTAGTATGTATCCATTAAAATATTTACTTCAATATAAAGTCACTTCTGGGAAGCAAAATCATGAGAAGGAAAGAAAATGTCATGTCCTTCATGTATTTTAAGCTGCATCACTTGGCAAGAAGCCAGCGGAGCAAAGCTTATTGAGGAGCAGGGCAAAGGGGGTTAGTTTAACCATGTATGTGGAGACACTGGAAGTTGCTGCCCAATTTTTTCCATAATAACTGGGAACACTGTTAGTCTCATCAATATTCTTATTGCAAAATCATGGCCATTATTTGGACATTGGGGGCGCGATTCTACGCTCCCACGCCGGGTGGGAGAATTGCGGGAGGGCCATTCTGGCACCCGCCGCGATTCTCCCACCCCCCCCAAAATGGCGTGTCACGTTTTGCGACACGCCGCTCGGAAAATCGCGGGCCGCCGTTTTTCACGGCGACCCGCGATTCTCCGGCCCGGATGGGCCGAGCGGCCTGCCGTTCCCGACTGGTTCACACCGGCGGCAACCACACCTGGTCGCTGCCGGCGTGAACATGGCGCCAAAAGCTGGTTTGTGGCTTGTGGGGGTGGAGAGGGGAGTGAGCACCACGACCGTGCTCGGGAGGGGACTGGCCATTGATCGGTGCCCACCCATCTTCGGGCCTGCGTCTCAAACGGACGCACTCTTTCCTCTCCGCCGCCCCACAAGATCAAGCCGCCACTCCTTGCGGGGCAGTGGAGGGGAAGCCGGCAACCGCGCATGCGCGGGTTGGAGCCGTCAGCCGGTGTGACGTCAGCTGTGCATGCGCGGGTTGGCGCCGGCCAACCTGCGCATGCGCGACTGACATCATTAGGTGCGCTGGCCGCGTCATTCTCGGCGCGCCGGGCCTTGACGCCAGCGACAAGGCCCTGCAGCCGAGATTTACGGCACGGCCCTCCTAGCCCCCCGGGGGAGGAGAATAGGGGGCGAGGAGCAGCCTCCGACGCCGTCGTGAACCTCACCGGGTTTCACGACGGCGTCGGGTCTTGTGGAGAGTTTAAAATGTTCTGTTCCTTTTTGGGTTCATTTTAAGAGTATTTTCCTTTCCTTCAAGTAATTTGAATCCATCAGCTCAGGCCCAGATTTTATGGTCAGACAATGGCGACGCTGTCAACATTTACTGTCCTTACTCCTCTGGAACTGACGTCATTAGGCGCGCCGGCCGCGTCATTCTCGGCGCGCCAGGCCTTGACGCCAGCGACAAGGTACCGCGGCTGAGATTTACGGCACGGCCCTCCTAGCTCCCCGGGGGGAGGAGAATAGGGGGCGAGGACAGCCCCCTTTTGGAGTCGCGGACATGTGCAGTTAAATGCAGAATTCTGGAAGTTGCTATCAGTGATTCGCGGATTCTCCAGAATCACTGAACTGATAAGAACTTGTGTTTTTATGTGTCTATTCTTACTGTAAAAAGCAATGAAAAAGTTGCATTTGTTGAATGAGGTGTAATTAGACTTTTAATGGCATACTAACTTCATAATTGGCATCTCCTAGATTATCAGATTGTTCAGGTCCACAGTCTAAATTATGGCTGTATCATTTACTCCATGCAGGGGACTAATCCCTGTTGGACAGACTTGTTCAATCAGCGATAAACTTGCATTGGACACCAAGACATCGCAAGGCCCAAAGTTCCAAGAGAAGGAAGATCAATGTCTCAGCTCTAAATCAGCTTGTCTGAAGAGAGAAACTCCAAATGCAGCTCACCACAAATCTGGAAAATCTTCAAACATCCAACTCAATTCCAGAACAGTGGGATCAAATAAAGTCAGCTGTGCTAGTCCTGTGCCAGACCACTGGATTCGATCATCGTCAACACCAGGACTGGGTCCATAAAAACAATGCTGAAATATGTGACCTCCTGGAATAAAAGGCTTCATTCCCTGGCAAAATAACTCAACATCACCAGTCAAGAAGACAGCATTCCAGTAACTCAAAGTTGACACTTAAAGACAAATCTAGAATGTAAATGACATGTGGTCTGACGAGAGATCCAATAACATCCTGACCATCTTGACATGTGAAGGGTTTTTGATGTATAAGGACCATCTAAAGACTAAGAAAGACCAAATGGACAAATTCCTTCACTCCCAGTATTGTGTTTCTCTTCTTAAGGATGCCAATGCCATCCGTCAATGCTGGGACAAAGGTTTAAAAACTCCTCGCCATGAATTCACAGTGGGAGTTGATACTCTCCAGCCTATTCGCCCAGTGCCCTATGGTAGAATCCATGGTTTGGACCACTTTTGATGGGAGAGGTGCAACAAGCAATCAACAGGATGAAAAATAATAAAGCCTGTGGCCTCAGATGGTATTCAGGCTGAGGTCTTCAAAGCTGGTGGGCTTCTTCTCACATCAAGATTCAACACACTCATCCTATGAATTTGTGTGGGAAAGAATGACACACCACATAGTCCCCTTCCTCACATCCTCCCAACACCTGACATCACGAATTTGACAATTGTAACTTTCTTCAAGAAGGGAGATAAATCACCCTGTGGTAAGAACATGGAATTTACAGTGCAGAAGGAGGCCATTCGGCCCATTAAGTCTGCACCAGCTCCTGGAAAGAGCACCCTACCCAAGGAAGTTACAATGCTAATGTAAGTATAGGTGGGTGGAATTTTGTGATGCTCCTGGGAATGGACAGCATGTGGGCGGGGTGACTAAATTGTGAAGGAGGTTAAAAATCAACTTCCAGACAGTGTGATGGAACTTAAGGGATTCAATTCTTGGAAGTTTGAAGGTTGGTCAAGCTTTTGCAAGCACCTGCATGTCATGCATGGTAATTAAAAGGTAATCTCGCCGGAATTCGGTGCTTTTTAAATTACGTTTTTGGCGAGTGAGAAATATGTGCCTTCAGATTCACGACAGGATATAAATGGCGTACGGCAGGCAAGGGAGTCGACTTGCAGCAGTTAGATTGAACAACTGCTCCTTCTTCTTCTTTGAGGATCACTGTTCAAGGACAGGCCGTGCGTGAGATCGGGTGGAGGCAGTCAAAACACAACAGGATAGGGATGTCCGAGACAGGGAGGGAGGGGAAGGTGACTATACAAGGCAGGGAGGGAGTGGAGGGTGGCTGCCGGGGTTGGGAAGAAGACGAGGCTGGCTGTCCGACCTGGGCAGAGAGGGATGGGAGAGCGGTTATCTTGAGGCAGGGATGGAGCGGGATGGCTGCCGTGGCGGGTGGGTGGGGTGGTGGCTGTCGGAGCCACGGAGGGAGGGAATTGTGCAGGGCCATGCAGAGGAGGGAAGGGTCCAGTGTCATGGGAGTGGTTGTCCTGCTGTTGGGTAGGGGTATTGTTTTCCATGCATAGAAAATGGGAGAGAGATGGTCCTAAAGGACAGTGTTGGTGCTGTCAATGGTAGCGTCCTGGGGGTTGATCTGTGTGTATGGAGCTGTGGAGCAAACAGTAGCAGTGAGAGGTAGGAGTGGGATGCAACAGGGTGGCGTGTCCAGGATCATGTTAGATATCGGATGGTCTCGTGGTGGAGGAGGGCAGTTGTCAAGGAATTGAACACAACAGGTGGCACGGTTCATAGGAAAGGTCAGGGTAGGCATGGGGATGGTAACAGGTGTAAGCTCAGAGGGGAAAGAAGACGTGATGGAGGGTAATGCTTATAGAGTCAAGGATAAGGGGGGAGATTCAAGGGTAATAGAGGGAAGAGGAATAGTTAACTTGGCTTGGTCAAGGTTGATGGGAGATGTTGATGGAAAACAAGGGAAAGGTAGAAGGTTCTGGAGCAGGTCTGGGATCAGATGTGTACCATTTCTGAAATGTCTTCGTGAACATGTAATAGTTGCAAAAATGTGAGCCTTCGAAATGGGAGGAGGGTCATTTTGGGTGGGTGGAGCTAATGGTGAGCACAACTGGCTGACTGAAGGGACACACTAATTATCATGAGTTAAATGGCTGGGAACCATGATCAGCTGTGTTCTCTTCTTCACGGTTACCCTCTGAACACAGTAACCTGACCCATGGAGTCATTCAACTGAGATTCCAGCAAGATCAGGAGAAGGAGCAGAGGCTGTGCTCCTGATCATTGAGGGTGCAAAGGAGGGAGGTGGTCATGGCAGACAGAGGACGGGGTCTGAACCTTGAGGAGAATTTGATGTCGGAAGACCTAGTGTGAGGAGAGCAAGGGTCATGCAAAGGAGGTTATTCCTGAAGTCCTGAGATGCGAGGGTAACTGTGGAAAGGGAAGCTCAAGGATTATAGAGGAAGTACCAAGGATGATGGGTCGGAGGTTGAGGATTGTGGGACGAGGGGAAGCTCGAGGGTCCTTCATAGGTGGTCATGGCCGATAAGGGGATAGGTGAGACTTACCTGAAGGAAAGACAAGGGTGATGGACTGAGGCTCGAGGGTGATGGAGGGAAGCTCAATAGTGATTGAGTAAGGGCATCCAGTCATGGCCTCTATTTCCAGGGTCACTGCTCCGGTACCCATTCACAAGGCTACATCAACAATAAGTGATCCTGACTTTGGTCCTCCAGGATTATATTGATCATGGTAGGGTGGTGGAGGCCAGCGTTTACCTGGTGCTAAATATAGGCTTCCCTGTTGGGGAAAAATGCTCAGGATAGGTGGGTCCAAAGAACATGCTGAGAGGTACAATGCTGCCTATTCCTCAACATGGACAACAATAGAGCAGATTATTGGACCACCAAAATGAGGTTCTGTGGTTAGTACTACTGCCTCACGGCATTGAAAACCCAAGTTCGATCCCAGGCCTGGGTCACTGTCCATGTGGAGTTTGCACATTCTCCCCATGTCTGCATGAGACTCATCCCCACAACCCAAAGATGTGCAGGGTAGGTGGGTTGGCCACGCTAAATTGCCCCTCAATTGGAAAAAAAAAATGAGGTTCTGTTGTTTGGATCTCTCATGTGGAGCACTGCAGTACTCACAAGAAAGAAGGTCCATGATTATTGTGGCCTGCTGTGTCATCGAGTCATAGAAGTTTACAGCATGAAAACAAGCCCTTCGGCCCAATTTGCCCATGCCGCCCAGTGTCCTGCAAAGGAGTGAGACATTTGGAGAGGGGGTGATGGAGGAGCCAGATGTCTGCACTGACAAGGAGGAATGGGGAAAACACTGGTGTTAATGAGGGTGAGGTTGATGCAGATGCAGCAGAAGATGCCAGGATGATGGAGCAATGTGGTAGACAGGCCTGTGACACCCTCATGTCCACCATATTCTAACCCAAGTGAGGCACTGCTACATCTCCACACCATTACAGATGATTGACCTTTGGTATCTGGGAGACCCAGGGTGTATATCTTTTTCATTGCATTGTACTTTTGTTTTGGTGACTGCATTAAAGTTCATAGTTTCACCTTAATCCTGCTGGTATTGCTACCCCCTAAACAATAAGCTTTTATTTTGTTGTGACATGTTAAATACCTTCTGAAAATTGAAGTACAGTATATCCGCTAGTTTCCCCTGATTATTTATCTGATTACTGTTTGTGGGAATTTGCTATGCATAAATTGGTTCACATTACCCTCCTACTCTTCAAAAATACTTCATTACCTCTAAGCATGGAACATTCTGTTGATGTGAAATCTCTTTGCTTTCTTTAATCAGGCAATTGTTTTGCATCGGAGTTCCATTTTTGTAAATACAACAGTACATTCTTTTGTTGAAATAATATTGACCATTCTGTTTTTCAACGTCACCAGAATTCTTAAAAATCCTCAATTCACCAAATCAAGAAATTATGTGAATGTTAAAAATTACCTTGGTATACTTTCTGCAGGTCCCAATTTTGATCCAATCCTTTTCTTTCCTGTTTTTTGATTATGGAAAAACATTATCTTGGGCATTTGTTTCATTTTGACCATGGGGTGTGTGGGTGTCGCTAGACAAGCATTGATGGACCATCCTTAATTGTCCTTAGTGGTGAGCTGCCTTCTTGAACTGCTGCTGTCCATGTGGTGTAAGTTTAGCCGCATTGCTGTTGGGAGGGAGTGCCTATCAATGTCAGTTCTCTCTGAAATTATTATCTCCCATTTTAAGTGACAGCCATTTGTTTTCCTGAAAATTTGTCAGGAAAGATTTTATGGCCCTTGTCATTCGAAAGAAGCACATTGGTTGAATTAAATTGGGGGAAGGTGATTGCGGCGCACAGTGGTATTGTCGCTGGACTAGTTTTTCAAACTTAGAGTGCCCAATTCATTTTTTCCAATTAAGGGGCAATTTAGCATGGCCAATCCACCTACCCTGCACATCTTTGGGTTGTGGGGGCAAAACCCACGCAAACACGGGGAGAATGTGCAAACTCCACACGGACAGTGGCCCAGAGCCGGTATCGAACCTGGGACCTCGGCGCCGTGAGGCAGCAATGCTAACCACTGCACCACCGTGATGCCTGGACTAGTGGTGATTTAACCTGAGGATCATCACAGATCAGGCCAGGGGCAAGGTCGAGAAAGATGGCCTTCATGAATAACCTCAGCCGGGATGGGCAGCTCGATCGACCTTTCAGACAGCATACACTTTTTGCAGACATTGAACAAATATTAGCAGTAAATCTTTTTTCTCCGTCTATCCAAGATGATTACTTACAGACGAGAGAATATGAGTTCGGCAGCAGGTACATTCATTTGTTTAAAGGGGCGTGTTCCTTACTGCTGGGAACAGGTCAGCAAGCCTGAAAACTAAAACTAAAGTAATTTTGCAGTGCCCATTCACTTCAGTGAAAGGTCATGATTCGAGATAAAATACATGGATAATGTTGGGCTCAACAACACAACTAGTGAGAAAGTAAACCACAATGTAATTAGCAAACCGGAAAAAATATGTGGGCAATGTTTGACTCAGCACCACAACGGGTGAGAAACCACAACGCTGCTTTAAATCTGATCGGCTGACAACAAGAGTATAGCAAAAGGTTTTGTTTTGTGTGCGATAAGGCCTTTGACCAGTTATTTCACATTTAAATCTTCCACCAACAAGAAGTTTTAAAAATGAAAGGTGCAGCACCTGTGGACAGAGAAAGGGAGGCTCGGTTTTTTGTCACAAGGCTCTTCATTGTTGTGAAAATTCCAGAAATGGACAGGAATTTCTAAGTCACATCCTTATATCCACCCCGAAACTGGCTTTTCCCATCTTGGACTTGAGTCGAGCTGGGATTCACGCATGCATGATTCGCAGAAGCAGCTAGCCATTCAAATCACCAGCTGCCTCCACTGCCTTCTGATATTTGAACCTTAGTTGCACGTGCACAGAGCAGACCAGGTAAGAAGATGTCTGATCTTATTGGATTCTTTAGATAACTAAGGTACCCCTTAGAATAGAAGAAAGGTATCCTTTGGGAGAGGAAAGGTACCCTTTGGGAATGTTAGAATTGCACTTTTAATGCACAAACTCATTGAAACAGGAAAGCTGTCCAGGAAGTGTCAAATTGCCCAGGATGTGTCAAGCTGTCCACGATGTGTCAAGCTGTCCACGATGTGTCAAGCTGTCCACGATATGTCAAGCTGCCCAGGATGTGTCAAGCTGTCCAGGAGGTGTCAAGCTGTCCAGAAAGTGTCAAGCTGTACACAAATGTCATAGAATTTACAGAATCATAGAATTTACAGTGCAGAAGGAGGCCTTTTGGCCCATCGAGTCTGCACCGGCTCTTGGAAAGAGCATCCTACCCAAGCCCACACCTCCACCCTATCCCCTTAACCCAGTAACCCCACCAAACCTTTTTGGACACTAAGGTAAATTTAGCATGGCCAATCCTGCACATCTTTGGACTGTGGGAGGAAACTGGAGCACCCAGAGGACCAGTGACCTGGCCTTTGGGCAGAATTAACCCGATTACATGGAGGTGGTTTTCAGGCGTGATTGGGATCAAAATTGGAGGTGAGGGCTCCAAGTCAGCTTGCTTATGAGTTCCAATCTCTGAACGATTTTGGCAGAAATGAGGGAAACCAGCATTAATGGAAAGCTACTTAAACGCAATTAGGTGAAAATCCCGAGTGGGGGCTGAATCCCAACAGGTGTCTGGTGTTTGTCCCCTCAGAAGGAGGCTATGGGGCCATTGAAATTACTTTAAATTCCCTCCCCCCACCCCACCGCCCACACCTCCTGAGCAGTGAAAGACAGAAGGCCATTGACATGACCGCAGGCTAGCCTGTGGAGAGAGAACTGCTCTCACAATGATAGTCAGGCAGCTGTAGTCGCACCAATGCCTTCAAATATCATAATTTTTTAACTGGTGCCTCCATTTTGAGATACATAGAACATAGAACAGTACAGCACAGAACAGGCCCTTCGGCCCTCAATGTTGTGCCGAACAATGATCACCCTACTCAAACCCACGTATCCACCCGTAACCCAACAACCCCCCCCCCCCCCCAACAACCTTTACTTTTTAGGACACTACGGGCAATTTAGCATAGCCAATCCACCTAACCCGCACATCTTTGGACTGTGGGAGGAAACCGGAGCACCCGGAGGAAACCCACGCACACACGGGGAGGACGTGCAGACTCCGCACAGACAGTGACCCAGCCGGGAATCGAACCTGGGACCCTAGAGCTGTGAAGCATTTATGCTAACCACCATGCTACCGTGTTGCCCACCTTCGCAGTCTCCTGCCTCGCTCATCAGCATCCATTTTCCCTGCTGATTCCCCGGACTGTCCCCGACCTTGGTTGGATGCGCTTCCCAACAGCAGTCAGGCAGCTGCCACCATAGGGATCTAGAGTCACATTTATCCCCAGTGGCAAAAATAATTCAAACATGGGAAGTTTCCACCCATCGACTTGGTTTCTCTCTTCACAGATGTCACATGGCTGAGTATTTATAACACTTTCTGACTTTATTGCAGTACCAGAATCCACAGTATCTTGCTTCAGAAAAGCAGTGCTTTCCCATTTCTTCGGAAGTGTGAGAAAAATGGGAGGCTTAATGTTTTTTTGCAGTATCAGTGCCATATTGTCATATGCTAAGAAACAAGCTTGCATGGGTATGACTGGTTTCATTGAATTTGAGGCAGTAGATTACAAAAGTTAAGACCTCAATAAAGGAGCTGTGAAGGCAAATGGATTGAAATAGTAATGAACAGAGAGCCAGGTGAGCTTGAATAGGAATCTCCATAAGTAAATAAAACAAGTGGTTTAAGGTTGGCTGTTGTATTCCAAAAGGAACATATACAATTGGAAGATTGTAAATAGATGAGGCAAAATAGTGCAGGATTATTTTTAAAATATCGTAACTGTAAAGTAAAAAAAACGTTGATCAATTCTGAGAAAAGGAACTTCTAAAGGATTGTACAAACAGGAGGGGGTAAGGATAAAGTGAAAAACAATTTAAGAACCATTAAAAACTGTTGTGTATGTGGATATGAACATTTTACAATGACGGTGAGTGTTGAAGCCGACCTGTGAACACCAGTTGCCAAGACCCTCAGAGAGGAGAAACCGGTGTAAGATGTCCCTTTGAATATCACGGGAAGTTTGTGGCATTGTTAGTGGAATTACATAAATTAGAAAAGCTAAGGCCTGTTGTCTTAAAAAGGGGATTTTAGCTCTGTTTATTTGTGCCAAAATAGTTTAGGAAATGTTTGTAAAGTTCTGTTAAATGTGCAAGGGTGTTCTTTTATTGAAAATGTTATACTTTTTTTCATTTATTTTAATAAATAAAATATATAAAATAATCATAATTGGTGTGAGAGTTCAGACCAGGGGCTGGTTTCGCACAGTGGGCTAAACAGCTGACTTGTAATGCAGAACAAGGCAACAGCGCGGGTTTAATTCCTGTACCGGCCTCCCCGAACAGGCGCTGGGATGTGGCGACTCGGGGCTTTTCACAGTAACTTCATTGAAGCCTACTTGTGACAATAAGCGATTATTATTATTATTATTATTATTATTAGATAACTCATAATACACAGATTGCAAAAATGTTCTGGCATCTCATTCAGGTTTCCCTTTGGGATTTGGGCAGCCTGTATCTTACCATCCACCATGTCATAACAGAAGTTCCTTGTGTAGTTGTTGCCTTGCTTGTTGGCTATGTCTCTATGAATGCCAGTTATCCTCTGGTATCATGACCTTGATTCAATTATGAGTCTTGGCAAGTGAGTGCTAGCAGCTTATTTACATGTCGAAGGCATCACCATAGGCTCTGCCTACCCGGCAGCCATGCACGTTGATGCCCTTGCACATTCCTTGATCTTCTTCAATGTTTACGTAGTTGTGAAGTTAAAGAGAATAGCTTCATTTCTAAACTGTCTGGATATGGAACTTATTCACTTTATTCAAAACTACAGTTCCAAATTAAGCTCTCTACAGTATAATTTACTTCACAGGGCTTCATATATCTTTTAGTTCTGCAGTCAAAGTTCCAATGATTTTCCGGAATACTGGATGAATAGAGACTGGTTCCATTATCAGGTTCTTTCTTGCACATTAAATCCTCTTAGGTGTCATCCCTGGCTTAGTGCTGATAACTTTGCTTCTGAGTTACAAAGCTATGGGTTCAATATCCACTTCATACACTTGGGCAGCTGATCGCAGCTGTCACTGCAATGTGGTATTGAGGGAGAGGTGCCCTGTCATTGGTGGAGGTGAGATTTTCTGGTCCCCCATTCCCCGTCAGTGTATTTTCTGGCAGCGGAGATGACATGCCTGTAGTGATATGCATTAATAAGTCATTAATAAGTGTATGTGTAAATAATTATAGCCTCCAACCAGTAGGTGCCAAGCAAGTAATAACATGTGACACTGTAACCTCGGGGGGAGTCTTGAGGAGAAGCCATCATGGTCAGTCGTGCTTGTATTAGTTCCAATTTTATAGCATTAGTTTCCTACCCACAGTTTATTATACTATAATAAAATTAACTAGTCTTGAACTAGGTGTTCTTTAGTATGCCAACTCAGTAATTGTCTCTGTACAAGAACATAACATGGTACCAGGTGTGGTCAAAAACTAAAAGATCAGAAGTGTGAAGATTTGAAGGAATCAGTCTTCAAATTTGGTACAGTAAGATTTGGTACAGTAAGTTAACCTGGGATCACCCCCTATCTCTGGATCTGTAATGATTTGATTATCCGCAAATGCTCGCATTCCAAGCATTGTCTGGCATCTCTGACTGTGTCTATATAAATGTTTCTGAAACATACCTCTCCATTCACCTGAGGAAGGAGCAGTGCTCCAAAAGCTTGTGTTGAAACAAACCTGTTGGACTTTAACCTGGTGTTGTAAGACTTCTTACTGTGCTCACCCCAGTCCATTGCCGGCATCTCCACATTCAAATTTGGTGAAACGGTTCTACAATGAAAATGTCATTAAAAAAATTTGATCAGAATTTCACGCCGAAAAAGAATGAAACTTTTGACTGATATATATTTAGAATGGGTTTAGAATGGGCATGCAGAAGATGGGCGAGTTATTTGATAGCTTTCTTACTGACCTCAAGTTAAAAGTACAAACATGTAACTTCACGACTTTAAAATCCTCAATGATTCGGAATCAAATTGGCTTTGGAGTAAATGATGATAAGGTGCATGAACGGCACTTACGGGAGAATGAGCTTCAGTTAGAAGACGCGATTAAGATTTGCCCTGCTAGTGAACTAGCTGCGCAACATACCAGCACATTGAATGCACAAAGCTTTGCCGTGAAAATTGGGAAGATGCCAATGCCATAGAGTTTGTGATGCACTTAAAACTAAAATATGGTCTCAGCAGCGGTGGCCATTTTAAATCCTCAGCAGAAGCAGCCATTATATGCAAAAGATGTGGAAACAAGCACCTACCAAGGCAATGTCCAGCTTAAGGCAAAATTTACACGAAGTGCAAAGAAAAAAAATAATTTTGTGAAACAATGTTTCACAAATAAAAAAGTTAATGCAAGGAAGTCAATTAATGCAATTGATGACATTACTGTGGAAGGGACATTTTTTGTTGCCGGAAAGAATAAAATGTCGCCTAAAAGAACAAAAAGTGATACTGGAATCGTGACAAAGGACAAATGGACAGATTCTTTATTGACAAATTGATCGCTTATCACTGTGAAGTTAGATACAGGAGCAAGAGCAAACCTCATAAGCATAAGTCATATCAAGACTATGCAATTAAAACCGAGAATATTGAATAAACCGTCTTGTTGAAGGACTATAAAGGTCAGAAAATTGACACATTGGGAATGTGTGAATTGGATGTACAAGTAATAAACAAAGTGCACAAATTTAAATTCTCGATAGTTGCTGAAGGTCATGAATCGTTACTAGGTGATGTGTGTGAAGCACTGGGACTGGTGTGAAGAGTGTGTAACACTGACTGTGCACTGAGCACACACAGTGGAACAGTGGAGTCCATTGTGCAGGCTTTTCCAGAATTATTCCAAGGTTTTGCTGTTTTAGCTTTCACTTACAAGGTTCTATTAAAAAAGGATACTCAACTGGTGATACATGCTCTGAGAAGAGTTTCAGCACCATTACATGTCCATCTAAGGCAGAATTAGACAGGATGACACATCTTGCCGTTTGAAAAAAGATTGAAGAGCTGACAGATTGGGTCAATTCGATGTGTGTAAAAAAAGAAACAATGATCTTCGAATATGTATGGATCCCAAATGTTTAAATGCGAATATAAAAAGGGAACACTATCTGATACCTAAAAGAGAGGACAGTAGGAAGCCTTACAACACCAGGTTAAAATCCAACAGGTTTGTTTTGAATCACCAACTATTGCAGCTCAGCTTCTTCATCAGGTGAGTGAAGAGGTGAGTTCCAGAAACACAAACATAGACAAAGTCAATTATGCAAGACGATACTTTGAATGCAAGTCTTTGCAGGTAATCAAGAATACGTATCGATGGCCTCACGACATTGCCTGAGCCCCCCCCCCCACCTCCCCCTCCCCCACCTTGATGCTCTGCCCCCGACGGGTCGAGTTCCCGGCAGCTTGGGTCTCTCATGGTCTCGCCTGTCGGGAACTCGGCGTGACGGCTGGGCTCAGTCCATTTCCGCCACAGTCGGGGAAGGCGATCCACGGGCAGGGGGAACATTATTCGGGCTGGGGGCACTGTTGGGGGTTGGTCGGGGGTGTGCGAGCTGGCCGATGGATGGGACTATTTCGTGGGCCGGGTCCGTGAGCGCAGGCCACTGCAGGCAGCCGCCGTGCACATGCGCTGCCACGGATCCGGTAATTTTCCAAGGCGTATTGGCAGCTGCAGCCGGGTGTTCTATACTGCCGTCCTGCTAGCCTCCAGCAAAATGAGGAATTGGTGGCGTTTTGTGCTAATTTTTCTGGCCACCGTTCCTACGCCAGCGTGGGGACATAGCCCCAGAATTGGAGAATCCAGCCTGTTGGCCAGAGGAAGTGTCTGGTTTTATGGCAAAAACGTTGGAGCCACCCCTGCACCGATGCTCCGACTGGTGAGGGGCGAGCAGCCACGCCACATAAAACGCATGGCCCTCCCGATATAAATGGCTGGAGACTTGCCGGGTCCGTGGCCACGCATGTGAACGGTGACAACCTGCAGCGGTTGTGCGGTACAACATGGTAACGGCCACGTGCAGACCCGACCTGCCCCCCGGATACCCTCTCCCCATCCCTGGGGCCACCCACCAGTCCCCGCCGAAGCCCCCCACCCTGGCCAGCAGCACGGTTCCTTCCCCAATGCCTGTGCATGCGTTGGACACACACCAGGTTCACGAAAACTGGGAACACACGTGTCCCTTGCTGTCGGGAACTCGGCCCATCGGGTGCGGAGCATTGGGGGAGGGTCTTCAGGTAACGTACTGCGGCCGTCCCAACAGCGTGCCAACAGCGTCCCAACCCCTCGGTTGCGCTATTTTGGAAGGGGCCGAGCATCCGAAAACAGGCCCGCCCCCGATTCGGTCGTAAACAGGGATTCTCCGATTATGATATCAGCGTCAGGCTATGGAGAATCCCACCCTATGTTATCCCGCCAGAGTTGAATTGCGCTAGATTTGCGCTTCCACTGATTCCACTTAGTCATGCAAACCTTTGCATGGTGAGGATTGCGAGAGATTCTCCAGGGAATCTTGCTATTGAGCCACCATTTTAAGCGGCTGCGCTCCAAACTCCCCGCAACGCAATTGAGCCCCCTACCACCTCCCTCGCCCCTGGGATTTTCTGGATCACCCCCCCCCCCCCCCTCCCCCTCCCCCCTCCTCCCCATTTCAGCAGTCCAAACAGTGGCCGTGGAAAACAAAATCACTGTTTTAACACTCACCTGGGTTCAGAAACAGGAAACAGCCTGTCAATTCCTGGAAAGAGAAATCGAATCAGCTGGGTTTAAACCCCCTAACACCTTTGATCTGCAAGCCATTCATTCACTTCTATTTGTATTGATTTTACTGGGCTGTGATTGACAGCTTCCACACACCCCTAGGTATCACTGTTCAATTCATCTCCCTTCACTCTTGAGAGACTTTGAAGTGGTCAACTGTGAAACTAACCGCAATGCTTACAATCATCAAGCGTTGATTGACACTTCCTGGACCACTTTAAACAAAGTTAAGTGCGATTAGTTAAGGGCAGGTCTTGCATTGTGGGGGCAGGGGGGGTGGGGGGTGGGAGCAACTTCCGTAAAGAATTCCCCCCTTTGCTAAATGCGTGGTCCACAGTGTAAAATACACACTTGTCAGGACCAGCAGAGAATCCCACTCACGTGATTCCCCGCCCAGAGGACCAAAGAATCATGAGGGCCCAGCGAATGTGGTGCCCGGCCCAGTAATTGCCAGAGCTGGAGTACTATGTGCAATCCTGGTCCCCACATCATAGGAAGAATGTAATTGCACTGGAGAGGATGCAGAAAAAATTCACCAGAATGTTGCCTGGAGATGGAATATGTAAGTTATAAAGAGGGCTTGGGTTTTTTTCTCTGCAGCAGAGACGTCTGAAAGGTGACCTGATTGAGGTGTACAAGATTATGAGGGGCGTGGACAGGTTGGATAGGGAGCAGCTGTTCCTCTTATTTGAAGGGTCAGTTATGAGGGGAAACAAGTTCAAAGTGAGGGGTGCGAGGTTTAGGGGGGATTTGAGGAAAAATGTTTTTACCCAGAGATTTGTTAATGTCTGGAATGCACTACCTGGGAGGATGGTAAAAGTGGAATGCCTCTCATCCTTCAAAAAGTACCTGGATGAGTACTTGACACGCCATATAATTCAAGGCTATGGGCCAAGTGCTGGCAGGTGGGATTAGGTGTGCAGACTCAATAGGCCGAAGGGCTTCTCCTATACTGTAGTATTCTGTGATTCTGTGAATTGGATGCAAATGGTCCTAACCTCGATCCTGATGCCAGTTGGGGGGACTGAAGCATTGGAAATGGATCGGCGCCCGGCACTGATCATGGTCCTAACCTCAATCCTGATGCCAGTTGGGGGGACTGAAGCATTGGAAATGGATCGGCGCCCGGCACTGATCATGGTCCTAACCTCGATCCTGATGCCAGTTGGGGGGACTGAAGCATTGGAAACGGATCGGCGCCCGGCACTGATCATGGTCCTAACCTCGATCCTGATGCCAGTTGGGGGGACTGAAGCATTGGAAACGGATCGGCGCCCGGCACTGATCATGGTCCTAACCTCGATCCTGATGCCAGTTGGGGGGACTGAAGCATTGGAAATGGATCGGCGCCCGGCACTGATCATGGTCCTAACCTCGATCCTGATGCCAGTTGGGGGGACTGAAGCATTGGAAACGGATCGGCGCCCGGCACTGATCATGGTCCTAACCTCGATCCTGATGCCAGTTGGGGGGACTGAAGCATTGGAAACGGATCGGCGCCCGGCACTGATCATGGTCCTAACCTCGATCCTGATGCCAGTTGGGGGGACTGAAGCATTGGAAACGGATTGGCGCCTGGCACTGACCATGCTTTCTCCCGACGTTGGATTCTCCGCCACATCGGAAACTCCGCTATAGGTGGCACGCAGCGGAAAATCCAGCCAGATGCCTTGGAAGACAAGAAAAGGATTTCTAACCATATATTCTTTTAACTTTTATGTGGACTGTAACTTTCCTTACTTCTGATATCTGTGCATGCGTGACGTTGCGTCTTTTATTATTTTTTCTCAGGTTTGGTGACGAATAAACTTGCTCATTCTTTGACTCAAGAAGACACCGTTTGATTGGCTCCTTATTGTTCCCTACAGAGATAGTAAAAAAAATACAATTGGATTTGGAAAATAAATTTAAAACGTTTTTCTTTTGTTGTGATCAACCGAGGAGGGTGAAGAGAGGGAAGCCGGTTCACACATCCCCACTTGATCACAACAACCCCTGTATATCCCAATAAGGTAGCCTCTTAGAACTTAAACATTTCCTCTTTGATTTTCCTCATAACTTTGACACCAGAGAGTAGTGCTCAGCCTCACAAGTCCTCTGTGTACTGCTTATCGATCTCAAATGTTTCCCCTATTTTTCTGCGAAAAGATCTGGATACCGTTCTCAGGGTGTGATCTGACCGAAGCATCGTACAGTTTAATGATCACTTTCCCTAAATCATTCTACTTGATTGGGTTAGATGATTTAGCAGTCTATTGATCTTGTTGTTGCTACTGTAGCTCAGTTAGATATGCAGAGTGTCAATGATTAGGACCTTTAGCTTCTTCCCAAGCTATTTCAATACTTGAAGCACTGCCATTGTTCACTTATAGTATTTTACATTGGTATTTATTATATTTCCTCTGCTTTTTCTTTGCCCACATGTACATTGCCGAGGCTGCTCTCAGGGTTTACCTCTGTGCTAATTAATTATGACTGGGTGAAAACCTTGTCTTCTTGCCTCTGAACAAAATGAGATATTACTCACTGTTTGGAAAGAATGATCACAAATAAGCAAATGTGCAGACCCCTGTAGTGGACGCTTTAGTTTTATTTAAAATGTTTTTTTTCCACAGGCAGACCTAACTGAAATTTGGCTTATTTGTGCAGGGAGAAAAAAACAGAAGTTAATTGTATATTGAAATAAGATCTGATTCACCAATGACAGCATATGTACTTATTTGCTACAACTCCGAGATGGTCAAAGGAGTAATTTAAGGTACGACATGTGCTATTTAGTTGACATGTCAGCAAATGGGACTGCTTTCCTCTATACTTAAATCTGTGGATAAGTTAAACAGAACTTATTTTCAGATATTTTGGTCATGCTCCAAACTGGTAAGATATAATCGAAATAATAAGAAAAATTACTAGTTACACAATACCAGAAGAAACAGTTTTTTTGTTCCTTTGACTTCTTGGAATGTACCAATTGTTTTTTATTATTCCTTGGCTGATGTGCATTTTGTTAGCAAGGCCGAAGAAATGGATAAAATTACTGTGCAAATTGCACGGTTCACAAACAACTGGTATGTTTTTGAGAGTGACGTGGAAACCAGGGTGGCCTGGTGTGGTAGGATGATCGTGCACGACATATCACACCACAAATTGCCAGGACATGGGTTCATCCAAAGGTTGACAGCTCTGATTGGACGTCTTCTGGGAAATTTGGTCAGGTGACCTCCCGCCTCCAACCACCCCATGCTGCCCCAACTCTCCAGCCATTGGCTGTCCGACACACACATCCTCGCGGTGCGCTGGCTTCCCGCACCAATTGCAAAACGAGCTGACTCTTCTGGCACCTGTTTGGCTGAAACTTGACTGGCAGTTAAAGGGTCGTTCTTCCCTACCTTCGACACTGAGAAAGAAAAGATTTCAATCATAATGGGACAAAATAAAACAAGATTGATTTTTATTTTAATGCCGTGACGATTTTTCCCTTGTTATTGCTTGCACTGTGCCTGGGATATTAATATTCCCAGAGACTCCAGAACAATGCTGGTACTTGGTAACCCCAGTTCATCCCTATGATTTCCTAGTAAATACTTGATGACTAGGCCGCCATGCTGAGATGTTATAGAAAAGAAAGAGACTTGCCCATACTGTCCAAAATCTAAACTAACGAGGGGAAAAATATATTTGCTGATTGCAGGGAACACATGCAGACGTCTGGTGATTCTCTAAATTTAAACTTGCAGGGAATGTCTGTCTTGGCTGTTCTAATTTATTTTCTTTATTTAATTTCAGCACAGATTAATTCCAAACTGTTTCAATTTCCTTTTCTAAATTTTCATCTTCTGCTGATGGTTGGAGTGCAGCTCCAGTCTTACCAGCAGCCCATCATCACTCAATCAGTTATTCGTTCTTCAAATATTTACCAAGGCACATTGCGCGTGCGCAGAAAAAGGTTGAATTTGGGCAGCACGGTAGCGCAGTGGTTAGCACAGCTGCCTCACGGAGCCGAGGTCCCAGGTTCGATCACGGCTCTGGGTCGCTGTCCGTGTGGAGTTTGCACATTCTCCCTGTGTTTCTGTGAGTTTGGACCCCACAACTCAAAGATGTGCAGGCTAGGTGGATTGGCCACGCTAAATTGCCCCTTAATTGGAAAAAATGAATTGGGTACTCTAAATTTAAATTTTAAAAAAAGGTTGAAATCAACATGGCAGCATTGTTTCTTGCTTGGTCAGTGGAACGGATACCTGCTCCTCTTACCCCACAAGCAGTGCTTTAGAACATGTATACCTGCTATATTTGGCTCATTCTCGCTTCCTATTATTTACCGTGTAACTGGCTGCCATAAAATATAAGGACGAGCAGGTACAAACAGGTTACAATTGGGTTATCTTATTTGTGATGTTTAGCCTCCAATCCATCCTAGTGGGTGGGAAAATATGGAAAATTTCTTCCCCCTGCCCAACACCTCCCATCTGTTATAAGGCCATTACAGGTTGAGCACCCCTCATCCGAAATGCTTGGAGCCGAGTGTCTACCGGGGGCGGGTTTCTCCCAGCCCTGGGCCGGGCCGGAGAATCCCCGCGACCGGGCCACGCCGCCCCAACGCCGGCACGCGATTCTCTATGGTGATGTTGGACACGTTCCATACCCTCTCTCTCTCCCTCAGCAGTCACGGCGCCGGTTTCACAATTTTTGAAAGCACAAGTGAACCTCGCCTTTGGAAATTCGGCCCATTGAAGGCAGAGAATCATGGAGGCTCTGGAGAATACCAGGTCAGATCCTCTAATGATATGACAATGGTGTTTACTGTACGTGCTTTCTGGAAAGCATTGACTCCACTAGCGAGGCATGATGTATTGCATTTTGACATGAAATTGGCACCGGCCGCCATTTCAGCGTTAGAACCAATGCTCCACCCAATTGTGTTTCCTGATTCGGGTGATGGCCAATGGAGAATCCCATCCAATGGCTGGGACTCTGAAATAGTAAAAAAAAATGAGCCTGAGGGGGAATTAGTGCAAGAGTCAGTGAGATGGAGAGTGTGAGTGTGAGAGGAAATAGTGAGAGTGTTAGTGAGAGTGGAGAGAGTGAGTGTGAGGGAAATAGTGTAAGTCCTGTACCCTCGTGGATTAAGAAGGTTCATAGACTCCCAGGCCACCGGTAATTTCTACAACTTTGAGGAGTCTGTGTTCCATATATGTAGAAATTGTCAGAGGTTATAGCCTTTACTTGATCATCTGAAGCTGCTGCTCCTCAGGTTTTGCTGCACTTCAGTGCCATGATCCTGATCTTTGGCCACTCATTGCAGAAGGGGGTGGGTAGGGCAGAGGACCTCCTTGTTGGCCTGCCCCTGGGCCTGGCCAAAGTGGCCATTAGCTGGTCCAGACAATGGGCTATGGAGTGGGAAGAGCGGGGAGTCATTTGGCCCAACTATCTGCTCCTCTTCCGCAGCTACATTCATGCCTGGCTATCCTTAGACAGGGAGCATGTAGTGCCCACCAGTATGCTTGAGGCCTTCCGTGACTAGTGGGTGGTGGAGGGGCTGGATTGTATCAACAGCCCGGGAACACCATTTTAATTGGAGAAATTCACTTTGAAAGTTTTGTTTTTCTGTTACAGTGCCCCTTTAAGGAGCTGTTTCCCTTGTCAATTAGTTTATTTTATTTGATTTACTGCTGCTTTAAAAGAGTGACATTGAGTGGATAGTGCGGGAAAGGCAGAGACCCATCACGCTGCATTCTATGTTCTTCAGTTCCCATCAAGGGATGGATCTGTGTCTAGTTTTGTCTTTCACAATTTGGCTTGGATCTATTTAACAAGAAGGCTATCGATGAAGCAGTTGAGAAGGTTGGGCCTAGGACAATGCACTTATCTTGCCTAATTTCTTTAAATACATCCATTAGTCACCTGAGAAGAGGTAGCAAATTCCACATTTCCACCACTCTGAGTAAAGAAGTTCCTGCTATATACTCAATGATTATTGTTGTGTTCTGTGTTCTTGTCTAGCAATGAATCTACAGAACAACTGGTGACTTACCCAGAACTAGGATTTATTATTCATATGGTAAGGTAACGATCAGATACAGACCAAGTTATCATAGAGTTCATTAGACTCTCCTGGAACTACCCTTGTGCACGACTGTCCTCAGGTAGGCTTTACAACCCTCTCCTGGATGGCAGAAGTCACCTGCTAGTGGGAGGTCACACTACTGCATGCATGGCCATCTGCTGGTGGGAGGTCACACTGCTGAGTACATGTAATATTATCTACAGGCATATCACGACAATTATCTAATATGATGATCACTCTTATGCCAGAGAGGTTGTTCTTACGGTTGAGCCCAAAGCGGTTCTCAGGCAATGTTTTTGCACAGGTACTTTTCAGCAAGAAGCACTGGATGATTATCAGGAGGTCATGAAATAAATGTTTTTATTCCCCTTGGCTGGACACACTGAAGCTAATAGTAATGTACTTGTACAGATGACAGCTAACATCAGCAAAGTCAGTCCTTGTGTGTCATTTATTCACTGCTGCAGAGACGTTTGTGTTAAACAAGGATGAAAAACTCAAAGTAGCACTTAACTTGACAAAGGTCCTTTCATTTCTTCCTGCTTTATTATGAGCCCAAGTGAGACTTGCAGTCTGGAGTTAGCTGCCCTCTTTTGGAGACAATTATTTAATTCTGATTGGCTGACTGTCTTCGGCACACCATGCAAATTGACAAGTATTCCTGTGGGGCATTCAGTCACTATATTTATTTGGCAAAAGGAGCAAGTAAAAGAAGTCAAATTCCTGCTGCAATTGTGGAGCATTCCATTAAATGTTAGCGCTTGAGAGTTGCAGACCTTTGTAAATGAAATGAAATTACATCTGTGTTCTGCATGTCAGTTGTGATTTCTACTTTAAGAATGGTAGTTTTCAGTTCGATGCTTTTATGTGAACGCTTTAGATTATAGAATTTCTGTATCTTTACGATAGGAATTAACAGCTGCTGGCCAGCCAATAAAACCTCAGATTTTACTCAACCACACACTAATGATTACTACTGAGTTCTGTACAGGAAGTTGGAAGAGGGCGTTAATAAAAACCCTTTACGTTATTTATGAAATATCAAGTAAGTGCAGTTAAACCAGAATATAGCCCAACCCTTGTAATTATTGACCAGGAATACATTTTTAAAACTTCAATAATGAGCAGCCTATGACAGTAATGCAACAAGACACAAAGTCTCCTGTCATTTAAATGAACATAAGCAACATCTGTTATAATACATACAAGTTTCGTTTGGCCTAATTTGCCTGGTAAAGTCACAAGTACAAGCACTTTCATATACTTCTACCAAAGCATTAAGAGCCAGGAGGAACAAATCAAGTGAGCTTAGTTGTAACCAATGCGTCCACAAACTATGAATTGATTCCATTGGGTTCCACTTGTTTGTTGGATTATGAAAATTAATGCCAGTTTATCGGAATTATAAAACTTGATGCACCAGCTGCCTTAATGATCTGCGGAGAAAAAACCCATGGCAGCTTGGGACTGTTTAATATTAATTATTGATACCTAACAGAACCAGCACAGGTTAGTTCACTTTAATTTAACAACCAAAAGTAAGCAGATTAAGTATTAGAATAGGAAAAAGGATTCTGTATCAAATACTTAGTAAGGCATGCATAAATGTTTCTCAAAGAAGTAAAAAGGTTGCAAAGTTTTGCTCTGTAGCAATCAGTACCTCAATGCTTGGGATGCTGTTTTGGGTATAAAATGGCCTCCGCGCCACGTGCAGTCACTTCTGTTGCAGGCTGTGCCAGATGCCATTTTGGGGAGGGCATAATCATGGAATGTGCAGAATACGCAGATCATGATGTTAGTCAGTTTACAAGACTGAATTGATACTGTTTTCACCCTCAAAAATCTTACTACAGGAATACTAAAAATAATTAAGTGCAGCAGTTGATCAAGAACTACACATAATAATCTTTATTATTGTCACAAGTAGGCTTACATTAACTCTACAAAGAAGTTACTGTGAACATCCCCTAGCGGCCATACTCCAGAGTCTACTCGGGTCCACAGAGGGAGAATTCAGAATGTCCAATTCACCTAACAGCACATCTTTCGGGGCTTGTGGGAGGAAACCGGAGCAGCCGGAGGAAATCCACGCAGACATGGGGAGAACATGCAGACTCCACACAGACAGTGATCCAAGCTGAGAATCGAACTCCTCCCTGGCAGAATCAAACCCTGGTCCCTGGCGGAATCCTGTTCTTCATCGATGATGAACATTTGTCAATAAAGAACATTCTTACCAATTTACCAACGTTCTTTACCAATGAGGATCTTAGAACAATTACTTTTATTCTTTGCACAACATAAATGTATTTTCCACAAACTATCAACTCTAATTTTGTATAAAAATTATATTTTAAATCTTTGGGCTGGAAAGATTAATTAAATTTAATAATTCTGTTTTCAAAACCTGCACTTATTGAAGTGAGAATAAAGATAACTGATAATTCTGGCTTTGAAAAGAATAATTATTTGTTTGACAGCATTTCTTAATAATCATAATTACTCCAGTCCAAAGAGTTGTTGTATTTAATATTAGCATTTTAATAGTGAAAATGGACAATGGTTTCTGCATTATCCATTTCCCATCAGCATTCAATAGCATTGCCATCACTGAATCCCACACTACCAACATCCTGGAGGTTAGCATTGGCCATAAACTGAACTGGATTATTGATATAAATACTGTGACTGTGAATTGTATAGCAAGTAACTCATGCCCTATCTCCCCAAAGTTAGTCCACCATCAATAAGGCACAAGTGACCACCGTCAAGAGTCACTCCCTCCACCACCAATGCACAATGGCAGCAGTGTGTGCCATCGACAAAACTCAATCTACCAGCTAGAAGGACACAATAAATAGATGGCATCACCTGGCAGCTCCACTCCAAACCACACACCATCCTGATTTGGAAAAATATCGCCGTTCCTTCACTGTCGTTGAGCCAAACTCCCAGAACTCCATCCCAAACAGCACTGTGGGTGTACCTACACCACATGGATTTCAGCGGTTCAAGAAGGTGGGTCACTACCACCTTCTCAAGGGCAAATTGGAATGGACAATAAATGCAGGCCAAGCCAGTGAAGTCCCTATCCCATGAAATATTTTTATTTATTCTGCGAATTACCAAAGAAATGTAGCTACTATATTCAGCAACTCCAGGGAGAGCAGGCCTGATGAAAAGTGGATGAATTTTGTATTAGCCACCTAAGATGTGGTAATTTCTGTTTTGTAATAATTGACATGTCTGGCAGGTTGTCAGGCAGGGGCTGTTTAGCACAGGGCTAAATCGCTGGCTTTGAAATGCAGACCAAGCAGGCCAGCAGCATGGTTCGATTCCCGTAACAGCCTTCCCGA
Source organism: Scyliorhinus canicula (assembly GCF_902713615.1). Classification (NCBI taxonomy): domain Eukaryota; kingdom Metazoa; phylum Chordata; class Chondrichthyes; order Carcharhiniformes; family Scyliorhinidae; genus Scyliorhinus; species Scyliorhinus canicula. The sequence goes on from NC_052147.1 coordinate 172,581,775, forward strand.
ACAGGCGCTGGAATGTGGCGACTAGGGGCTTTTCACAGTAACTTAATTGAAGCCTACTCGTGACAATAAGTGATTTTCATTTCATTTCATTTCACCTATGGCATTTTTCTGCATTTTCTATGAATTCTTCAACCTTGAGCAATGGTCACTTGACTTTGCCAATAATTGATCTTCAGAAACAGAGGAGGATAAATTATTTATCACCGAGAAGAGTTTTATATTTTTGTGACACCGGTATTTGCCATTGAAATATCCACAACATGTCCGGACTTGGCATGTGAAACATTTTAAAGTGAATTCTAATAAAGTCAACGAGATGACTTGGAAAATAAGAATGGGGAGGCTGATGCACTTGACAACTTCAACAAAGACAACTCCTGCACTGTTGGCTCAGTGATACGGCTGGCACTTACAAACACATGGAACCGACAGTCAAACTATACAGCAGGCTTTAAAAATGCTTTTCCTGTAAACCAATTAACAATTAATTTACACCAGGGGTGGGCAAACTTTTCCGTACAAGGGCCACATTCAGAAATTTACAATTTTAAAGGGCCGCATAGTATATTAATTAATAGTCCCGGTTGTAACCAATTAGCGTGCGGCATATACCTCAGCGCTTCCCCCGGCGGCATCCTGCCTTTAGCCCTCTTTTTCTCTACTTTTCAAAAATGGCGCTTCACCCGGTTATGATTCTGGGCGACTCATATAGAACATCGAACATAGAACAGTACAGCACAGAACAGGCCCTTCAGCCCTCGATGTTGTGCCGAGCAATGATCACCCTACTCAAGTCAACGTATCCACCCTATACCTTATTAAACTTATAAAAAAAAATTTAAAAAACAAAAAAAAAATAAAATTTTTTTTTTTAATGACTTGATCTTGGTGGGCTGCATAAAGACCTTTGGCGGGCCGCATGCGGCCCGCGGGCCATAGTTTGCCCACCCCTGATTTACACTGTTCAAATGCAGTACACAGGCAAAATCATTCCACGCAAAATGTTCCTTCTCTTCTTTTTGGAGAGGCTGCTTATTATTCTCAGACAGTGACCAACGCTAAGATTTAAATTGAGACTTGTGGTTAAAATAGCAATAAACACCCGAATTAAACTGTACTCTTTCCACGCCACAACTCTTTAAATGTAATTGAGTCCTGGCAAGGAAAACTCCCCCCCCCCCCCCTTTTTAATTATTCACAATTTCAGCTCTGTTTGGCATCAATTGGAGTAAAAAGAATTGGCACTCAGAAGCTTTATGGTTAAGTTACAAAGAGGCGTAGGTGAAGCATAAAAACACTCAGTGCAGCAACATCTCCATCTATCTTTCTATGATTGTTTCTACGACTGTAAAAATATCTGACTTAAACATTTCAGTGTCTTATTTTCGAAAAAAGTTTAATTGTAAAAGATACGACTACCTGATACATAACAAATTCTCTACATAATTGTGTCTTTAGAAACAAGTGAGGGCCATGTTCACGGCAAGACGTTTATAACACCTTTTCCATTAATGAAGGGCCCGAAACAACTCTTCGTACCAAAGGTCATGGCTTATCTCAGAATTGGATAGTGAAGATCAGCAAAAGCCCATCTGCACAGCCATTCATCCATACAACTGTTTGCTGCCACTTGCTGGTGCTCTCAGCTGATGAAGAATGAAATGCTTTGAACTGTTATACGTTCTATAAACCAGTTTATTGAGCAGAGGGAACACGTTATCAGAGGTGTATGACATCACCTTGCTTCGTAACCTTGGAGACAGGCCTGTGGTAGTCAGCTCCTGATGTTTTAGAACAGACCGAGGTCACCTTTACCCTAAGGAATCTAATCCGAGGCTTTAAGCCAATTTTACTGTCAATCTTCTTGTTCCTACCCAGTTTGATCTCTAACAAGGATCATGTCATTAGTAACAATGCAAGGCAGTCAGTCAGTCACTATGTCTATACAACACAAGCTGAACATTCAAGGTTAGGTCATGTTGCTGAAAGTATTTATCTCATTCTTCACCTCTTGTGATTCTCACAGGGTGAACACCTTCTTGAATTTGGAAAACATTAAGATGAGATCAAGGAGATTCTATTTTCTATCTTTGGCTTTCCTTGGTCTATCCCTGCCACACATTATTCCTGAGGGCAAAGAGGTGGTGAGGCCTTAATTTCTGTCATTGCCACATGATAACCAGCCACTGGACCTTATACCAAAGCCGCCCAGAGTGCATCTCTTTCCATAGTGAAGCAATTGGACTACTCTTAGCATCTTACTGTGGGCGGGATTCTCCATCCCATGGCACACGTTTTCTGGTGTGGCATACCCGCACTGGCATAGAACATGGAACATACAGGGCAGAAGGGATCCTCTGTCCCACCAACCGGCCAATGGGGTTTTCCATTGTGGGAAACCCCCACGCCATCAGGAAATCAGCGAACGTGAATGTGCTGCCAGTGAAGTGGAGGATCCTACCGACAGAGAATCCAGCCCACCACCTCGGACTGGGAACAGATCCAGTGAGTCATTGTGGATGCAAATTGACATGACTCTCATGGAATGCCATCATCATGTTTAAGACTTTACAAAACAAGCGACTCAGAGGTTTGCAGCTCTAGCTTTTCTGCTGGCAGATAAAGGTAGGAATTTCACAGGGCAGCACGGTGGCACAATGGTTAGCACTGCTGCCTCACAGTGCCAAGGACCCAGTTCAATTCTGGCCTTGGGTGACTGTCTGCGTGGGTTTCCTCCGGGTGCTCCAGTTTCCCCCCACAGTCCAAAGATGTGCAGGTTAGGTGGACTGGCCATGCTGAATTGCCACTTTGTGTCCAAGAGTTAGGTGGGGTTACGGGGATAGGGCGTGGGAATAGGCCGAGGTAGGTTGCCTTTCAGAGGGTTGGTGCAGACTCAATGGTCTTTCCTCTGCACTGTAGAGATTCTATCAGGCGGTGGTCTCGTGGTCTCGCCCTGCAACTGGAATGTCAAGGAGAGTCCCACCTCCACAGGCCCTAGAAGCCATGATTCAGACAACAAAATACCTGAAGCTGTGCCTTCAGCCCCACTGAGAAGGATGACCCTCCACTGAGAGCTGCTGCCAATTGGAGAGCGGCAGTTCTTCAATCTCTGCAGCACCACTCGGAGTGGTGGCCACTCATGGGAGTGCAACAGTCCCTGAACCAACAAAATGAGGCTTGAGAAGTAGTGATGGGGAACAAAGAAATGGCAGAGGAACTGAATAGGTACTTTGCATCAGTCTTCACAGTGGAAGGCATCAGTGGCACAGCAGAACTTGAAGAGAATCAGGGAACAGAGGTGAGTACAGTGGCCTACACCAAGGAGGAGTTGCTGGGGAAACTGAAAGGTCTGAAGGTGGATAAATCACCTGGACCGGATGGACTACGCCTCAGAGTTCTGAAGGAGATAGCTGAGGAAATTATGGAGACATTGGTGGTGATCTTTCAGGAATCACTGGAGGCAGGAAGGGTCCCAGAGGACTGGAAAATGGCCAATGTAACTCCACTGTTTAAGAGGGAGGCAGGGCGGCATGTGGCGCAGTGGATAGCACTGGAACTGCGGCACTGAGAACCCAGGTTCGAATCCCGGCCCTGGGTCACTCTCCGTGTGGAGTTTGCAAATTTCCCTATGTCTGTGTGGGTTTCATCCCCACAACCCAAAGATGTGCAGGTTAGGTGGATTGGCCACGCTAAATTGCCCCTTAATTGGAAAAAAATATATATAATTGGGTACTCTAAATTTATTTTTTAAAAAGAAGGGAGGAAGGCAGAAGACGGGAAACTATAGGCCAGTTAGCCTGACTTCGGTCGCTGGTAAGATTTTCGAGTCCCCTATTAAGGATGAGATCGCGGAGTGCTTGGAAGTAATGGTACAGTCGGACTGAATCAGCATGGCTTTGTCAAGGGGAGGAGTTGCCAGACAAATCTGTTAGAGTTCTTTGAGGAGGTAACAAAGAAGCTAGACAAAGAAGAGCTGGTGGATACAAGACCATAAGACATAGGAGCAGAATTAGGCCACTCGGCCCATCAAGTCTGCTCCGCCATTCAATCATGGCTGATATTTTCTCATCCCCATTCTTCTGCCTTCTGCCCATAACCCCTGATCCCCTTATTAATCAAGAAAATGATCTATTTGGATTTCCAGAAGGCCTTTGATAAGGAGGCTGCTCAATAAGATAAGAACCCATGGTGTTAGTGGCGAGGTACTGGCATGCATCGAGGATTGGCTGACTGGCAGAAGGCAGAGAGTGGGGATAGTCCTTTTCAGGATGGCAGCTAGGGACTAGTGGTGTTCTGCAGGGGTCAGTGTTGGGACCACAGCTATTCATGGTATACATTAACGATCTGGAAGAAGGAACTGAGGGCATTGTTGCTAAGTTTGCAGATTATACAAAAATATATAAACGAACAGGTAGTGTTGAGGAAGCAGGGAGGCTGCAGAAGGACTTGGACAGACTAGGAGAGTCAGCAAAGAAATGGCAGATGGAATACCATGTGGAAAAGTGCGAGGTTATGCACATTGGTTGGAAAAATAGAGCAATACGCGACTTTCTAAATAGGAAAAGGCTTCAGAAATCTGATGCACAAAGGGACTGAGGTGTGCTAGTTCAGGGTTCTCTTAAGGTTAAGAAGCAGGTTCAGTTGGCGGTTAGGAAGGCAAATGCTATGTTAGCATTCATTTTGAGAGGGCTAGAATACAAGAGCAGGGATGTACTGCGGAGGATGTGTAAGGCTCTGGTCAGACCCCATTTGGAATATTAGGAGCAGTTTTGGGCTCCTTATCTAAGGGTGGATGTGCTGGTCTTGGAAAGGGTCCAGTGGAGAATCAGAATTATCCTGGGAATGAAGGACTTGCCATTTGAGGAGCGATTGAGGACACTGGGTCTCTGCTCAATGGAGTTTAGAAGGATGAGGGGGAAATCTCATTGAAACTTGCAGAATACTGAGAGGCCTGATAGAGTGGATATGGAGAAGATGTTTCCACTAGTAGGAGAAACTAGAAACTAGAAACCGAGGGCACAGCCTCAGACACTCCTTCAAAACTGAGATTAGGAGGAATTTCTTCAGCCAGAAGGTGATGAATCTGTGGAACTCTTTGCCGCAGAAGGCTGTGGAGGCAAAATCACTGAGCATCTTTAAGACAGATATAGATAGATTCTTGATTAATAAGGGGATCATAGGTGACAGGGAGAAGGCAGAAGAATGGGGATGAGAAACATATCAGCCATGATTGAATGGAGGAGCAGACTTGTTGGGCTGAATGGCCTAATTCTGCTCCTGTATCTAATGGTCTATGGACATTGGACCAGGCTCAATGTTTAGGTACGTGGGCTCAGGAATTGCTCTGGCCAACCAGACGGGCCCTAACTGAGAATGGGGTGTTCACTCGCAAGGACGGGGTGGATGGGGTGGTGTTGTTTTCCAACAGAGTCAGCCCCTATTGCTGTTGGATGCCCTCCAGGGGCTAGGGCGTAACCGATCGGCTTTTCACAGTAACATCATTTGAAGCCTACTTGTGACAATAAGCGATTTTCATTTTCATTTCATCAGGAGGAGCCCTCAGCATCCGAAGCACTTAGGGAGGCCGTCAGGTTTCATTGGGAGTGCTCCCTACGTGGCTAAGTGTTTCCACCACCACTGGTAAATACCAGCAGAGGTGAGAGTGGCTATGGACACAGCTTATTCCTGCCTATTTCATGCTCCTGCTGCCTTCCAGTCATTCCTGGAGGTTGGGGGTGGGGGTAACGTGAGGGTAACATGAAAGATTTAGTGTATTCTCTACCCACCCACACAATCCACTTACCAGTGAACCTGCTTGCAGATTGACAGAGTGGAAGCTTTGATAACCTGAACCATTGTACTCCTGGAATTTAGCCAGCTAAAACCGCACTACTTAACAGTGCAAAGCTTCCTGCTGCTTTATCCAGCTATTGTGCCCAGCCATTATCTTCCAGAAATATTCCGATCCAAGCTGACTGGTTTGGAGGTTCTCTTTGTTAACCAGACTGACTGTTCCATATTCAACAGTTCCATGGACCACTGTAGATCTCACTGGTTTAGAAATCAGAGTTTGTGATAGCCCCAAGTTCCCATTGCCAGACTTGCCATCTTGGAGCCATTTTTATTCAAAGATATTCCACTACTTTAGTTCAAGGAAGATAGTAATTTGGTTGGCAAAAGCAGATTTTAGCTGCACAATACAGAGAGCGGATATCAGGAGCTCCCCATGAGCTGCATGGTCAGGAAAACTATACTTATCTTACAATGTTTGGGTGATCATCATCAGATTGTTGACAACTGCATGAACTCCACACCACATGAAATAGCTAAATGTACAGAACTTCAGCAGGAACCACATCCTTCTGTGGAATTTTGGGCAGAGCCACTGTCCATCAGCTGGATTTCCCATTTTACTGTCCTTCCAGCTGCACAGTGTGGAACCCAGAACCTTAGCCAAGGTGTAAATATATTGTACCATCAGGCTGGCCCATTGCTTCTGAATACAATCGAGAGACCGCTGTGAGAAATCTATTCCAGCTATGTTGCCTGTATCTCTTCCAAATCGTGACATAAAATTATGAGTAGCACAGTAAGCCTGGGCAATGGACAGGGAATGGTTCAGAAGGAACATTGTTATTTTGTTTGAATAAAGAATGATGGGAGATTTATCAGTGATCACTAATCTCATCCCACCCAAGTTGGCTTTTGAGGATGCAGTAATTGAGTTAAATAATGGAATCTAAGTGGGGCCGTGATCTTGAATCTCTGCAGTAATAATGACATGGACAAATCAGCTACAGATTATAATAAGTCCACATTTTCGAGCTCTTGTTTCTGGTACAAACAAGTGATTATCTTTCAGATTCAATGTAGCCATGTTGAAAGATAAATTCTTGGCATTAACATTCACGTGCATGGTCTGTGCCCTAAGATCAGTGGCATTAATCCAGGTCAGAAGAATATGAATTTATAATGATACTACTGATAAATGATGAAATATGATTATTTAAACACATGTATGTATGTGGTAGGCCGTTCCCCCTCTTAACTTAATTTCACTTGATCTCTTGCACATGTGGCACAATACATCAGAGCAATAACAACTACTGTACTCCACCCATTATGTGGTTCAGTGCCCTCATGTTGCTCCTGTCTTTCTGCTGCTTTATGTTCCCATGTACTGTTAGTTCTTGGACAGAAAATTGGTAAACCTCAGGTGAAACAAATCCATGCAACAAGAACAAAGCTATTTGTTTCAGATAATGGCATGATAAAAAGAGTGAAAAGCTCTTTAGAAATAGTTCTCATACATTCTTCTGCGAAATACTGTGCTCATCTGCCAAGTACTTGACTATCATATAATAGGAACATTGTAATTGTGGTAAAATTATAGATTGCTGTTTTCCCTAATGTTCTACAATTAGCCTGTAGAAACTATGATCCTGAATCAGAAATAGGCAGCTATGTCACTTGGAAGACAACCAAACTTTGGAATACTTACTAGTTCTCCAGTTGAAAATTTACTGTACAATGATTTCTGTAATAGATTTGCTTATTGACTGCATTTACTTCATCTTGTCCTACTGGAGGCATTCATTTTTTGGGAGTCTTTTAAAAATTTGAGGGAGTCCTTACATTACTGACTCAGAGAGGATACAATTTTTTAAAAAAGTCAATGTCTCAAATATTGTTGCCACAAATGACATAGACATTTGGTTATCAAAAGGAACTGGAACCCAATCAAAGAGTTTGCTGACTAAAGCTGAAGTTCACCATTTTACTTTCAATGATATGTTTCATATATAGATTGAGTTATTGCAGATGCACTGGTATGTTACAGTTCACTCAGGGAGCCCGAGTTGTTGAGGCAATATGGACTTTTACATGTATGTTGTCATCTGCAACCATGAATATTGATGGTGGAGGCTTCAATTTTCTTTCAATCGCATTGTTGACCAGGAACCTCTCTCGCTCTTACCAGCTGCCACTGCAGTTTGTTAGAAGGATTTGTAGGTTGACACAAAACCTGTTTGGCCACATTATGAGCACACCTTTTTTAACCATGAGGTAACGGGATGGGATTTAAAAACTTCTGACTCAGAGACAATGCCATTACTTTTTGTGCCACAAGACCTCTTACTACTGACATAAAGATTGCTTACTGAGTGCTGTGAAACCTAGAATAAGATTACATGCAAAATATTCTCAGCTTGGGTCACTGTCTGTGGAGACTGCACATTCTCCCCATGTCTGCGTGGGTTTCCTCCGGGTGCTCCGGTTTCCTCCCACAAGTCCCGAAAGACATGCTGTTAGGTATTTTGGATATTCTGAATTCTCTCCTGTGTACCCGAACAGGCGGTGGAATATGAGAACTAGGGGCTTTTCACATAATTTCATTGCAGTGTTAATGTAAGCCTACTTGTGACATTAAAGATTATTATCATTTTTGGAAGGGCTAATACAGGTAGGGAATATACAGTCATTTTGGAAGGTCTAATATAGGTAGGGAATATACAGTGAATGGTAGAACCCTCGAGAGTATTGATAGTCAGAGGGATCTAGGTGTACAGGTACACAGGTCACTGAAAGGGGCAACACAGGTGGAGAAGGTAGTCAAGAAGACATACGGCATGCTTGCCTTAATTGGCCTGGACAGTGAGTATAAAAATTGGCAAGTCATGTTGCAGTTGTATAGAACCTTAGTTCGGCCACACTTGGAGTACAGTGTTTAATTCTGATCACCACACTACCAGAAGGATGTGGAAGCTTTAGAGAGGGTGCAGAATGTTGCTAATTGTAGAACATTAGGGAAAACAGCAATCTATAATTCTTTAGAGAGGGTGCAGAATGTGCAGAATTAGCTGCTAACTACAGCTAATGTTGTAGTTTGTACTTAATTTGCGCTGTTTAATCACCTTGCTCTAGAGTCACCAGGTATCTTTATGATACCACCACGAGGTTCAAGTTCAAGTGCTGATCAATAACTCAATACACCAGTTAGTAAGTTTCAAATCAAAACACATTTATTAAATACACAGTCAATCGCTACTCATGCATAAAACACTACTTACTAGACTATCTCTAACACTAAAAGGTCTATACTTAGCTTTGGAAAGGGCCCACCAGGTCAGGGGAACAATGGCCTTTCATTCAATTCTGAGTCTGCAAGCTTCAAGCTTGTATGGACTAGTAGCTAGGAGCGCCTATCTCGTAGCGTGCATTGACTGGAGACTTACTTGGTTGGTGCAGCTGCTAGGCAGGTCTCTCGTGGTTGAGAGTCACGGTCAAGTTTCGAGCTGCTGAGAGACCCTGCCAAGAAGGACAAATTGAACTTGGGGACTCTATTTTATAGTCCGCAGGGGTTTCGCGCCCTTTTGGGCGGACGCCGTACCTTTTTCCAATTAATTGGACTAAGTCCCAATCGTTTTAATCGATTTCTCCAATACTGGAGCTGTTCCCTGATCGCTGGGCGGTTCCTATGTGTCCATTGGCCTTCCTTTGTCCTGGCTCCCGCTGGCGCCGGGGAGTCTGGTTTGGTCTTGATTACTTTAATGTATCCAATTGTTCCTGGGGATCGTTCATTAATATGCAGATGGTTGCTGGTTTCGGTTCTGTCTGGGTCTTTGCAAGTCTTAATACACAGGAAACCTTGTACCTGCTTGTTTCCCTGTGTCTGACCAATTTTCCCTGCATTCTTAGCGGGCTTCCATTTTGGAATCGGGAAGTAGCCAACCCAGGTGGCTACAAGAAGAAATTTACTAGGATGTTGCCTGGTATGGAGGGCATAAGCTATGAGGAGAGGTAGAATAAACTTGGTTTGTTCTCAATGGAACGACGGAGGTTGAGGGGCGACCTGATAGAGGTGTACAAAATTATGAGGGACATAGACAGAGTGGAGTGGACTTTTTCCCAGGCATTCGCAACAATCTTCAGCCAGAAGTGCCGAGTGGATGATCCATCTCGGCCTCGTCCGCAGGTCCCCAGCATCACAGATGTCAGTCTTTAGCCAATACGATTCACTCCACCGGATATCAAGAAACGGCTGAAGGCACTGGATACTGCAAAGGTGGGTCCTGATAATATCCCAGCAATAGTACTGAAAAGTTGTGCTCCATAACTTGCTGCACCCCTAGCCAAGCTGTTCCAGTACAGCTACAACCCGGCAGTGTGCAAATTTGCCCACATGTCCTGTACACAAGAGACAGGACAAATCCAACCCAGCCAATTACCGCCCTATCAGTCTGCTCTCCATCATCAGCAGAGTGATGGAAGGAGTCATTTACAGTGCTATCAAGCGGCATTTATTTGGCAATAACCTGCTCACAGACGATCAGTTTGGGTTCCGCCAGGGTCACTCAGCTCCTGACGCCATTACAGACTTGGTTCAAACATGGACAAAAGAGCTGAATGCCAGAGGTGAGGTGAGAGTGATTGCCCTTGACATCAAGGCAGCATTTGGCCTAGTATGGTATCAAGGAGCCCTAGCTAAACTGGAGTTAATGGGAATCGAGGAAAACACTCCACCGGTTGGAGTCATACCTGGCATGAAGGAAAATGGTTGTGGTGGTTTGAGGTCAATAATCCTAGTTCCAGGACATCACTGTAGGAGTTCCTTGGAGCAGTGTCCCAGGCCCAACCATCTTCAACTGCTTCATCAATGACATGCCTTCCATCATAAAGTCAGAAGTGGGGGTGTTTGCGGATGACTGCACAATGTTCAGCACCATTTGTGACTCCTCAGATAATGAAGCCGTCCATGTGCAAATGCAGCAAGTCCTGGACAAAATTCAGGCTTGGGCTGACAAATGGCAAGTTACATTCGCACCACTCAAGTGACAGGCAATGACCATCTCCTACAAGAGAGGATCTAACCACTGCCCTTGGACATTCAATGGTATTACCATCGTTGAATCCCCCACAATCAACATCCTGGGGGTTACCATTGTTCAGAAACTGAACTGGACTAGCCACATTAATACTGTGGCCACTAGGGAAGGTCAAAGGCTTGGAATCCTCCAGCGAGTAACTCACTTCCTGACCCCGTAAAGACTGTCTTAATATCCACAAGGCACAAGTTAGGAATACTCTCCACTTGCCTGGATGAGTGCAGCTACAACAACATTCAAGAAGACTGACACCATCCAGGACAAAGCAACCCGCACGATTGCTCCTTCTCCCACAAATAATTCAAATCCTCCACCACCGTTGAACAGTGGCAGCAGTGTACCATCTGCAAGATGCACTGCAGTAACTCACCAAGGTTCCTCAGACAGCACCTTCCAAACCCATGACCATTACTATCTGGAAAAACAAGAGAAGCAGGTACACAGGAACCCCACCACCTCCAGGACCCGCTCCAAGTCACTCACCACTTCTACTTGGAAATATGTCACTGTTCCTTCACTGTCGGGTCAAACTCTTGGAACTCCCTCCCTGACAGCACAGTGGGTGTACTTACACCTGAAGGACTGTGGCGGTTTAAATAAGCAACTCACCACCACCTTCTGAAGGGCAACTAGGGATGGGCAATAAATGCAGGCCTAACCAGCGACGCCCAAACCCTGTAAATGAATTGAAAAAAACATTAAATCTCACGCAGACTCAACGGGTTAAATCTGGTTTTCTGTAGCAATTGAACTCTATTCTGAAATGCAGGCATGCTACAACCACAAATAAGACATGGGGAGTGATAATAGTGAATCAATGTATAGTTTTGGTGGAGATTTATCGGTAACAATATATTAAACAAATTCTGTGGATCTTCTTGCTTTGAGATTCTGATTTTGCAGATAATACAAAGTTAGGTGGGAGGGTGAGCTGTGGTGAGGATGTAGAGATGCTTCAGCAGGATTTGGACTGGCTGGGTGAATGGGCACATACATGGTAGATGCAGTATAATGTGGATAAATGTGAGGTTATCCGCTTCAGTAGCAAAAATAGGAAGGCAGATTATTATTTGAATGAGTATAAATTGAGAGAGATGGATACTCATTGAGGCCTTGATATCCTCGTACATCAGTCGGTGAAAGTAAGTAAGCAGGGAGTAAAGAAGGCAAATGGTATGTTGGCCTTCATAGCGAGAGGATTTGAGTAGACATGTTTTACTGCAATTAGTGGCAAATATAGGACATTGTATGGCCACACCTGGAGTATTGGGTGCAGTTTTGGTGTCCTTATCTGAGGAAGGATGTTCTTGCTATGAAGGGAGTGCAATGAAAGTTTACCAAGCTGATTCCTGGGATAGTGGGACTGTCCTGTGACGAGAGACTAAATCGGTTAGGATTATATTCATTGGAGTTTGTAAGAGTGAGAGGGGATCTCATAGAAACGTACAAAATTCTAATAGGGTAAATTCAGAAAGAAACAAACTCATGGTTTGAGGATTAGGGGTAAACCTTTTTGGACTGAGGTGAGGCGAAATTTCTTCACCAAGAGAGTGGTGAATCTGTGGAATTCGCTACCACAGAAAGTATTTTTCAGGCCAAAACATTGTGTAATTTCAAGAAGGAATTAGATATAGCTCTTGGGGCTAAAGGGATCAAGGGATATGGGGGGGAAGGCGGGATCAGGGTATTGAACTTGATGATCAGCCATGATCAAAATGAATGGCGGAGTAGGCTCGAAGGGCCGAATGGCCTCCACCTGCTTCTATTTTCTATTTATATCTCTGTTTCTATGAGTAAGTACAGGGTCTAGGATTGGGCACTAGACTGTAATTTGTCCTGAAGCAATATATTTATTGAGAAGGAAATTTTATTTTTGAACGAAAGCATTGAAACAAAATATTTAATTCATGTGTAAAAATACAGTTTAACAAAAAGGTACACTTGATAACTAAAAGCACTATTTCAGAGGAGGGATACAGTAAGTGTATTGTGATAAATAAAGAAACAAAAACACATTGCACCCAAAACCATACATAAATCATAGTCATTTGCTGATTGCAAGCTCTGACTGCATTTAGCAGGGTTTACATCACCCGTGTTCTTGCAGTACCCTGATATCTGTGCAATATTAAATTGATTGCTGAAGTTCATTCTTTAAAGTCCTAGTTTGCAGTAATACATTGAAACATGCAATAAATTGATGGTGGACATTTATGCTTTAGTGTATGTCAAGAGTGAGCCAAATCTAGCTAAAAACTCCAAATGGTTTGCAATAAGGTCACAAATTGTAATCAGCTTTCCTCATTTTGATTGATTGGGCTTGGCTGAATCCTCCAAAGGTGTTATGTCATGCATGGCCAATAGCAAAGAATGTCACTCTGCTTACGAGAACCACCATCTCTCTTTTCCCCACTGTATACTTTCCCGTTGGCATGGCAGATGGCATGTAATGGATGTTACCTGTGCCTGGAGCCATGTCCCATCATATTTCTGACAGTCCAATGGTGCGGTCATCAAACCCTTGGTAGACAAGTAGTTAAATGCCAAACTATGAAGCTGAAGTCCATTCACTGCATTGTTGGAGAGAAATGTTAGAAGGAGACATAGAAGTCAATGTGTTATTTGTGTAATTTATGACTGCACTTTCAAACTGACAGATAATTAGCCTATGGTTTTTTTATTCGGCACAATACGTCTGTAGTTGTCAATCTACTCAGAGAGTGATGAGCCTGTGGAATCTATTACCGCAGGAAGCAGTTGAGGTCAAAACATTGTGGGTGCAATGTAACTGGAATAAAAATCCATGTCCGGTTTTGGGCGTGTTTAGCGGAGTGTTTCTTGGTGGCTGCAGCACAGAGAAACACGCCACTATTCCCAACGACACTTTTCCCTTCTTTGGGCCTCGGGGGGTTTCACTCCGCTGAGGCTGCACTTAGAGCAATATGCTGGTATGGGTTACATCCTGTCACTCCTCTGGTGTGGGCCCATCCTGTCACTCCTCTGGTGTGGGCCCATCCTGTCACTCCTCTGGTGTGGGCCCATCCTGTCACTCCTCTGGTGTGGGCCCACCCTGTCACTCCTCTGGTGTGGGCCCATCCTGTCACTTCTCTGGTGTGGGCCCACCCTGTCACTCCTCTGGGTGGGCCCATCCTGTCACTCCTCTGGGGTGGGTAACTCCTCTGGTGTGGGCCCATCCTGTCACTCCTCTGGTGTGGGCCCATCCTGTCACTCCTCTGGTGTGGGCCCACCCTGTCACTCCTCTGGTGTGGGCCCATCCTGTCAGTCCTCTGGTGTGGGCCCACCCTGTCACTCCTCTGGGGTGGGTAACTCCTCTGGTGTGGGCCCATCCTGTCACTCCTCTGGTGTGGGCCCACCCTGTCACTCCTCTGGGTGGGCCCATCCTGTCACTCCTCTGGGGTGGGTAACTCCTCTGGTGTGGGCCCATCCTGTCACTCCTCTGGGGTGGGCTGCATCCTGTCACAACTTTGGATTGGGCCCCATACTGATAAATAACTCATTTTGCATCTATTACTAGATCTGGTGAGCACTTTGTGTATAATTAGAATTCTCTCCCCTGATAAAAAGACTGATTACTCCAAAAACATAATGGAAAACAAAAATAATCTAAATTCTTTCTCCATTACCAACAATCCCCTTGAGCCCCTTTTCTTATGTCTTCTCCACCTTCACTGACAACAAGTGCAAGGAGCTGGTCAACCTGTTTTTCAGTAAGGTTGAGACATTCCATTCAATTGCCCTGCTAGTGAACAAACCCCGTCATACCGCCAAACCTCATCCTGAATCTGAGCTCTCCCTTCGATTGTCATCTCTCTTCCCTAATGAAACATTTCTGCTCATCTCATTCATGACCCAATTCTCACTGAATTGCTGACCATCCAACATTTCATGTGCTCACCCCAATTACATATGGGGCATGATTCTCTGTTTCAGACTGTTGATGCCGGGACTGAATCGGTGAACTTCTACGACAACTAAATTGGCACCGACCCCGGAACAATTCATGATCCGTTAGTGGGCTAGCACTAACGCCACGTGGAACTGAAGTGATTCCAATGAAAAACAGTGTCTGATTCACCAGAGTTGGGATTGCACTCGAGATGCTGACAAGCTGCTGTCACATATTAGCACTCCAATCCCCACACACACTCATTCCAGCCAACAAGTTGGCAGCACCGAGAGAGGCATCCTGGTTCACCGAAGCAGAACTCAAGACCCTAATGGATGTTGTGGAGGAGAGGTGGGGTACCCTAGGGCGGGATTCTGTGATCCTGAGGCTAGGTGTTGACACCGTCGGAAACGCCATTGTGTTTCTCGACGGCGTCAACACGGCCTCAGGATCAGCTACTCTGGCCCCTACAGGGGGCCAACACGGCGCTGGAGCGGTTCACGACGCTCCAGCTGCTGATCCCGGTGTGAACTGGGTGCTGCAGGATCCGCGCATGCGCAGTGGCACCGACGCCAACGCACACATACGCAGTGGCTTCCTTCAACGTGCCGGCCCCGACGCAACATAGTGCAGGACTACAGAGGCCGGCCCGCAAGAAAGGAGGCCCCCAGCCAGAGAGGCTGGCCTGCTGATTGGTGAGCCCTGATCGTGGCCGAGGCCACATCGGAGGCCCCCCCCAGTGGGCGGACCAACCCTCCCCCTCCTACAGGCTGCCCCCTGACCCTTCCACACCGAGTTCCCGCCGGCTGAGAGCAGGTGTGGACGGCGCCGGCGGGACTCAACATTTTTACGACGGCCGCTCGGCCCATCCCGGGCCGAGAATCGGCGGGCCGGCCGCACAGAGTGGCCCCCGACAGGCGCCATGCCAACCATGCCAGTGCCAATGGCTCTGCGGCGAATCGCATGCCGGCATTGAGGCGGCGTGGCGCAATTCGCGCTGGTCGCAGGGATTGTGCAGCCCGGCCCCGGGCTGAGAGAATCCCGTCCCCTGTTCCCCCGGGTGGGAGAAGGCTGCCAACTGCTGCCGTACACCTGGCCTTGGTGCAGGTGGCAGAGGCAGTGAGTCCCTTGGGATTTGCCACTAGGACCAGAAGCAGTGCTGGAAGAAGTTGCATGACCTTCTCGGCAGCTAGCGTGAGCAGGCAGCACCATGGCCCTGGCACCAACCACTGTCCCACACACATAACCGCCTCCCCCATCACCCCACCTGGAGGGCACCCAAACCCTACCCGTCGGCGGTGTGCACACACCCGGCCCTGCACCACATGCCAGTACCCATACCACCCGCCATGTCCGGGTACATGGCCACAAAGGCCACCAGCTGCCTACCCCGAGTCCTTCAGGCGTCCGACTGCCTAACACTGTGTGCTTTCTGTCTCCCCCATCTCCAGGAGAAGGTGGTGCATCTCTGCAGGGAGAGAGAGAAGACCGGAGAGGCACAACCGCCCCTCACCATTGCGGAGTGGCGGGAACTGGACCTGGTCAGTGGGCCCAGAGAGAGGCCAATCGCTGAGGCAGAGGTTGGCATCGGGCAACCAAGTGAGCCCTGCTGTGTTGTGGTGTCCCTGTAACCTACATGGCACAACTTCCACACCACCCCCACACCACCCCAGCTTGCCCACATCAGCCACCGCCCCAACACGCACTCCAATGCATCATGTCTGGTGCAGGTTCACCTGGTGACAAGGCAGGCCCCTTTGGTGCCCCAACTCCAACCCCAAACAGATTCCAGAGATGTAGCAGCAATGGACAGCAAAGAAACACCAGCCTGAGACACTCTGTTCGGGACGACACCAACTTTCCATCACAGCTGTCTCCAACACCCTCCACCAGCCCAGAGACACTCAATTCGGTTGGGCACTTTATTGAAGAGGCTCCTGGGGCACTATCTGGTGCGCACCACACACGTGCAGTGTTAAATCAGGTGGAGGTAGGAACCCCTGATTGGGCGGACGATCGAAAGGTGGCCTGACCCCAGGGACTAACTGCTGTCCAGATCGGTCTCGGGCTTCTGGAAAGGGCAGTCCCATCGATACTGGAGATGCAGTCACAGAGCCGGGGTCTACATGAGAGGGTCAGCAACCATTCAGCACCTGCAGATGCAGTTGAAGGAGTCCAGCCGCCTGCAGGGGCAGAGCGCAGTGTCGACCATGCGTGCCACCCAGGCTAACACCGCATAGGTGGCATCTGCGGGCAGCAGGAATTACCCAGTTGGACGGTGGAAAGTTCTACCATGGGCAGGAGTCAGAGATTGTGAAATGATGTGGAACACCAGAGTTCATCGCAGAGTGGGTTCTCATCATCCTCTATTCATGGACCAGACACGTGGTGTTAGTGCCAACCCAGGGCCTGCACCCCATAGTGCGGCAGGTATGTATCGCAGAGAGGGTTGCAGGCAAGTGGATGGCCGGGGGTGGGGTGTGGCGGGGTGGGGGGAGGGGGAGAATGCTGTGTCCAAGCTCCTGGCCAGTAGCCCACCACCAGTTGGTGAACCTGGAGACGATCAGAGCGTCCCGTGCATGTTGGCCCTGGCGCACACGTCGTGTAGCTTCCTGTGCCTGCCTGGGCCCCATGTCCTGCCCCTCCTCCCCCTCCCCCGCATCCTCCTCGTCAGACGAGGTATGTCGTTTCTCCTCCACCTTCAGCTCATTGCCCCTCTGTTGCGCAATGTTGTAGATGACGCAGCAGGCCGCCACTATGTGGGCGACCCTCTCAGCGTCATACTTGGGGCCCCTCAAGAGTGGTCTAGGCACCTGAACCGCATCTTCAGGAGGCCAAAGCACCACTCAATCACACCCATTGTTGCTGCATGGGTGTCGTTGTAGCGGGTCTCTGCATCATGTTATGGGCCAGTGTTTAGAGAATCCCAAAGTGTATCATGGGGTTCAACTTTGAATAGATTGTGGTTATGGGGAACACACGGGCCTACTCTGCAGGTGTGATGCAACAGAAATTTATAGTACTTTTAGATTAAAACACTGTTTATTTATGAAACCAGTTAACACTTTATAAACCCACAGTAAACAACACCAATAAATCCCCAAAGAATACAGTACTCTCCAAGTAACTCTTAATCTTTCCTTGCAACATCCATAAGATAAAAATAACCCTTTTTACAGAAAAACATCAGTTTTAACTTCACTAATGAGAGCAGTTACCACTTTGAAATCACCAAATGAACATTCATAAGCTTGCAGAGATTCATACACACCTTGCTGTGGCTGCCCTTTCTTAAAATCTAAAACAAAACTAAACACACCCTGTAGCTCTGAGCCCAAAGTGAAAGTAAAAGCAGACAGATAGCCCAGCTCCATCCACACTCTGACATCACTGATAAACACCCATTCTTAAAGGTACATCCACTACAGCTATTTTATAAACCCCCATTTCTTAAAGGTACTCTCACATGACAATCAGTCTGTGGCCTCTGGATAGGTGTCATCAGCCACAACCGCAGCGGATTACGCCTGTCGCCCTGGAGACAACACCCAGCCGGGCGGGTGTCTCAAACATGTCAGGAATAATCAAGTGTGCCAGGATGAAGGTGTCACGCACACTGCTGGGTATCGGGCTCAGACGTGTTTGATGCGCTGTTGGATTTGGATTTGTTTATTGTCACATGTACTGAGGTACAGTGAAAAGTATTGTTCTGCATACAGTCAAGACAGATCATTCCATACATGAAAAAAAAACATCAGGCAAACATAAAATACACAATGTAAATACATAGACACAGGCATCAGGTGAAGCATACTGGAGTGTAGAGAAGATCTATGACAAGATCAGATCAGTCCATAAGAAGGTCATTTAGGAGTTTGGTAACAGCGGGGAAGAAGCTGTTTTTGAGTCTGTTTATGCGTGTTCTCAGACTTTAGAATCTCCTGCCCGATGGAAGAAGTTGGAAGAGTGAGTAAGACAGGTGGGAGGGGTCTTTGATTATGCTGCCCGCTTTCCCCAGGCAGCGGGAGGTGTAGACAGAATCAATGGATGGGAGGCAGGTTTGTGTGATGGACTGGGCTGTGTTCACGACTCTCTGTAGTTTCTTGCGGTCCTGGGCCGAGCAGTTGCCATACCAGGATGAGATGCAGCCAGATTGGATGCTTTCTATGGTGCATCTGTAAAAGTTGGTAAGATTCAATGCGGACATGCCAAACATGTGGACAGTTACGGGATTAAATTATAAAAGTGATAATGGTGCAAGGTTAAAATTATGGCAACGAGAGAAGTTAAGAAATAAAAGATGGATCTGGAGGAGGTGTAAATGGCAAGAGTAGAATCATTACCAACAGCTTCTGTGTGAAAACATGGATGTGAAATTGTTGAATTCAATGTTGAGTCTGAAAGACTGTAAAGTACCTAATCAAAAGATGGAATGCTGTTCCTCAGACTACCGCTGAGATTCATTGGTGCCGTGTAGGAGGCCAAAGACACAAAGGGCAGAGTGAAAGTGGGACAGAAAATAACAATGGCAGGCTTGGGAAAGTGATCAACTAATCTGCATTTGGTCTCATCGATGTCAGGAAGCCTTCATCCTGAGCAGTGAATACACTATGCTAAATTGAGTACAAGTAAATCGCTGTTTCACCTGGAAAGAGTATTTGAGGCAGTGGGCAGGGAGAAGATGTAAGGACAGGTGTTGCATCTCCTGGCTTGCACGATAAAATGTTCGGCATGTTTAAAATCTATGGGGAGTGTTAAAGAACACGGGCTGGATTCTCCGATTGTGAGGCAATGTCCTGACGCCAGCGGGGGAACGGTGGCGTTTTACAACCGAAAATTTGGCGCAAAACGGCCAGTTGTCTGGGGGCCGGCAGGCAGGCAGCATAGAGCACCCGGTTCTAGCTGCCGATACGGCCCGGAGAATTGCCGTGTCCGTGGCCGTGCATGGGCATGGCGGTGGTCTGCAGTGGCCACGCCGGGCAACGTGGCATTGGTCGCGCGCGGACCTGACCTGCAAAATAGACTCCCCACTTTGGCTGGCTTGCGAGCCCGGAATACCCCCTCCAACAGTGCACCCAGCCCCTGACAAAGTCCCTCCTGCCCGTGGAATAGCCGTCCCCAAACTGTGGCAGTGCTCGACTGAGTCCGCAGCCACCACACCGAGTTCCCGACGGATGGTAGCACATGCGACCACCGCCGTTGGGAACTCGGCCGGTCGGGGGCGGAGCATCAGGGTGTGGGCCTCAGGCAACATCCGAGAGTAGGCCGCTTTGGAGGGGGCGGAGCATAGCGAAAGCGGCGCCTCCCCCCGATTTAATCGGAAACGGGTATTCTCCGGCCAATCGCCGAACGCGATTTTGAGTCGCGACTGGCGAACCCCACCCAACAAACCGAAGGAGGAAACATTGCACATGAGCAGGAAACAGCAGATTTGCTTAACACAGTTGACACATTAGCCTCCAGAGATGAACAGATTGGCTTGGGAATGTACTACATATGTGAGTCAGGAAACATGCATTATGAAATCCTCTCGGGGGTTAAACATGCACAGGGCACCTGGATCAAATGAGATGCATTCTTGACTCCTCAAGGAACTAGTTAAGACTCCATTTACCTTTGTAAAGCTTCACTTTTACTTTTGCTGAACATTTTATCCATGCTTTACACGACCACAAGTAGCTCTGATCCATCTTTTTGATTTTGAAAGTGCCTCAATTAAAATAAATGAAGCTAATGCCACATTTACTGATGTATAACATGGAAATAGGTGCTGAGCCCCAGAGTGCTGAACCTGATACTCCAAAAAAACAGATGAATATGAATCGAGCTATTATGGAGTAGTTCAGCAAACATTGCAATGGAGTAAATCTTCATGATCATTTTACTGGCTCCCTGTACTGCTCAACCAAAGAGCACAGAAGCCACAGAGGGTAGTCAGCATCAATTTAGGGCTAACAACCCTCTTCAAATATCTGCTATAATTCTTTAAAGAGGGAGTTAATTAAGAATGCTCACTGTATTCATATAAGTTACTTGGATTCTGATGGCGTATTTGGCAAATTTCCTCAAGTAGGGCTTTCAAGAAGATTAACATTCATAGACATAATTCCAAATTAGCTTCCTGGAATGAAAAGTGGCTTGGCAATACAAGGCAGAAAGCAATGATAAATGGAAAAGATTTGATTGGGTTGAGAGAGGGAAGTATCTCGTAGAGTTCTATTTTGTTGTTTGATTTATTATTTTTTAAAATATTTTATTATTCTCCTCCTTTTTCATATTTTCTCCCCAATTTACACCCACCAACAATGAACAATAATCAGTAACAAATATGCCAACCCCCATGTCAATAACAACAATCTCATCCTCCCACCAAACCCCAAACATTAGCCCGCATGTTTACACAAACAAATGACAAAAAGGAATCAGGAATCACCCATAGTCGCCATTAACACACACAGTCCCCCTCCCCTCAACCATCCTCCCCCCCCCAACTAATGTTCGATGTTATCCAGTTCTTGAAAGTGCATAATGAACAATGCCCATGAATTGTAGAAACCCTCTGTCCTTCCTCTCAGTTCAAACTTAACCTTCTCAAGAGTCAGGAATTCCAACAGGTCCCCCCGCCACGCAGGGCACAGGGTGGAGAGGTTGCTCTCCAACCTATCAGGATCCACCTTCGGGCGATCAACAAGGCGAAGGCTACAACATCTGACTCTGCACCCGTTTCCAACCCTGGCTGGTCCGACACCCCGAATATGGCCTCCTGGGGACCGGGTCCAGTTTCACGCACACCACTTTAGAAATTACTCTGAAAAACCTCCTTCCAGTAGTCCTCTAGCTTGTGACAGGATCAAAACATATGAACATGGTTATCAGCCCCCCCCCCCCCCCCCCCCCCCCCCCACCACCACCAACCCGGCAACATTCACACACATCTACTCCTTCAAAGAATCGGCTCATCCTTGCCCTCGTGAGGTGTGCTCTGTATACCACCTTCAGCTGTATCAGCCCCAACCTCGCGTATGAGGTGGAGGCGTTCACTCTCCGGTGCACCTCACACCAGAACCCCTCCTCCGGATCCTCTCCCAACTCTTCCTCCCACTTTGTTTTGATCCCTTCCAGTGGTGCCCTCTCCTCCCCCAAAAATAGCTCTGTAAACCGCTGGCACAACCCCTTTCTCCAGTCCCCCTGCGGGGCTAGGAGCGGCGCTTCGTAACTCTCGGCCGAGAGCATGCGCGGCTGACGTCATGACGCTGATGGCACGAACCCGCGCATGCGCGGTGGCTGTCTTTCCCGTCAGCCGCCCCGCAGGACGCGGCGGTTTGATCTTGCGGGGCGGCGAAGGGGAAATAGTGCGTCCGATTTGGACGCCGGCCATTCTTCTGAGCCGGGGGGGGGGGTGGGGAGAATCGCCAGGGGGGCGTGAAAAATGTCGGAGGGCCCTCCCGTGATTCTCCCACGCCACGTGGGGAGCAGAGAATTCTTCCTTCAGTATTTCCCCGGAGCTATCGGGAGCGGCGCTGTTGCTACTGCTTTCAGCCCCGACCCCCTGCACAAACTCTCCTCCATTCTGACCCACTGGGAATCAACCCCTTTGACCCAGCTCCCCACCTTCTCCACATTCGCTGCCCAGTAGTAGTACATCAGGTTCTGGAGACCCAAACCCCTGTCTGCCTGCCCCTCTGTAGCAGCACCTTCCTCACTCTGGCCACCTTCCCTCCCATATGAACGAGGTAATCCTTCCCTCAATTTCCCTGAAAAAAGCCTTTGGTAGGAAAATCGGCAGGCATTGAAAAATAAACAGAAATCGTGGCAACACGTTCTTTTTAACCGCCTGCACCCAACCCGCCAGTGACAGAGGGAGACCATCCCACCTTGCCAGATCAGCTTTCACTCTCCCCACCAAATTAATGATGTTGTACCTGCGAAGCCTCCCCACTCACGGGAAACCTGCACCCCCAGATACCTAAAGTGAGTCCCTGCCCTACGGAATGGCAGCACCCCTCCCCCCCCCCCCCCCCCCCCCCGCCTCCACCCCCGGCCTCCACACCACAAAATACTCGCTCTTGTCTAAATTCAGCTCGTACCCCGAGAAAGACCCAAATACTCACAGAAGCTCCAATATTCCCCCTATCGACCCACTCGGTTCCGACAAGTATAACAGTAAGTCATCAGCATATAAGGACAACCTATGCTCCATCCCCCCCGCACTATTCCTTTCGATACCCCCAAACTTCTTAATGCGATGGCCAACGGCTCAATCGCAAGTGCAAACAGCGGGGGGGGGGGGGGGGGGGGGGGGGGGAACATAGGACATCCCTGCCTAGTCCCACGGTGGAGAGAAAAGTATCTTGAGCTGCTGCTGTTTGTGCGGGCACTCGCCCTCGGCTCCTTATGTAGTAGCTTTACCCAGTTCACAAATCTTGGTCCAATCCCAAACCGCTCCAGAACTGCCATCAGGCAGAACTGCCATTAGGAGCTGGTTTAGCACAGGGCTAAATAGCTGGCTTTTAAAGCAGACCAAGGTAGGCAAGCAGCACGGTTCAATTCCCG
Source organism: Scyliorhinus canicula (assembly GCF_902713615.1). Lineage (NCBI taxonomy): Eukaryota > Metazoa > Chordata > Chondrichthyes > Carcharhiniformes > Scyliorhinidae > Scyliorhinus > Scyliorhinus canicula. The sequence continues at coordinate 172,605,121 of NC_052147.1, forward strand.
TACCAGCCTCCCCGAATAGGTGCCGGAATGTGGCGACTAAGGGCATTTCACAGTAACTTCATTTGGGGCAGCACGGTAGCATGGTGGTTAGCATAAATGCTTCACAGCTCCAGGGTCCCAGGTTCGATTCCCGGCTGGGTCACTGTCTGTGCGGAGTCTGCACGTCCTCCCCGTGTGTGCGTGGGTTTCCTCCGGGTGCTCCGGTTTCCTCCCACAGTCCAAAGATGTGCGGGTTAGGTGGATTAGCCATGCTAAATTGCCCGTAGTGTCCTAAAAAGTAAGGTGTGGGGGGGTTGTTGGGTTACGGGTATAGGGTGGATACGTGGGTTTGAGTAGGGTGATCATTGCTCGGCACAACATCGAGGGCCTGTTCTGTGCTGCACTGTTCTATGTTCTATGTTCTATGAAGCCTACTTGTGACAATAAGCGATTTTCATTTAATTTCATTTCAAATACCCCGATTCTACCCGGTCGAATGCCTTCTCAGCATCCAATGCCACAACCACCTCTGTTTCCTTCCCCTCTGCCGGTGCCATAATGATGTTCAATACCCTTCTAATGTTTGAAAAGAGCTGCCTCCCTCTCACGAACCCCGTCTGACCTTCACCTATCACCTTCGGGAGGCACTCCTCCAGCCTCCCCGCCAGTACCTTCGCCAATACTTTTGCGTCCACATTCAGAAGTGATATGGGCCTATACGACCCACACTCCGTCGGATCCTTATCTTTTATTTAGCTACAGGGAGATCGATGCCTGCCCCAAGGTTTGTGGCAACACCCACTTCCCTATCGCCTCTTCAGACCTTCCCCACCATCAGGGTTGCCAGCTTATCCTTCAATTTTTTATAATATTCCACCGGAAACCCATCCGCCCTGCCACCTTCCCCAACTGCATCCTCCCAATCGCATCCTTTATCTCCTGCTCCACTATCACCCCCTCTAATGTAGCTCTCTCCCCCTCCCCTAACCTCGGGTACCCCAACCCATCTGGAAATTCCTGCATCTCACGATCCCCCCCCCCCCCCCCCCCCCCCCCCCGGGTGGCTCTGACCTGTACAACCTCTCATAAAATTCCTCAAAAACCTTGTTAATCAGATCCGGCGCCACCACCAACCTCCCTGCCTTATTCCTCACCTGTACAATTTCCCTCGCCGCTGCTTCCCTCCGGACTGACCTGCTAACAGACACCCCACCTTATCTCCATGTTCGTAAACTGCACCCCTTGCTCGTCTCAGTTGGCGCACCGCCTTCCTGGTAGATAGTCGGTCAAAGCTTGCCTGTAGTTCCTTCCTCTTTTCCAGCTTTGCTGGATCCCCATCCTCTGCATAACTTCTATCTACCTCCAACATCTCATCTATTACCCTCTGCCGCTCCAACCTCTCCTCCTTGTCCACCCAGGCCTTAAACGAGATCACCTCCCCCCTCATCACCGCCTTTAGAGCCTCCCAGATGACCGTCTTCGACACCTCACCCGTACAGTTAAAACCTACATATTCCTTAATTACCTTTTCATTTTTCTCACAGAACACTTGGTTCCCTAAAAGCCCCACATCCAGTTTCCACCCCGGCCTCTGCGCTACCCCCTTCTCCAGTACCATATCCACCCAATGTGGAGCGTGATCTGATATTGCAATTGCCGAGTATTCAACCCCTTAACCCCAGCCAACAAAGCCTTCCCCACCATGAAAAAGTCGATCTGCGAGTATACCTTGTGGACTGCTGAGAAAAACAAGTACTCCCGTTCCCTTGGGTGCAGAAACCTCCAAGGGTCCACCCCACCCATTTCCACCATGAGCCCAGCCAGCGCCTTCGCCCCCCCCCCCCCCCCCCCCCCCCCCCCCACCGATGGAACCAGCGAGCGCGGCCGTGACCTGTCCAACCTTGGCTCCTGCACCAAGTTCCAGTCCCGCCCCTCCACTATCATGTTTGTGTGTGTCCAAGTCGGGGATGGCCCCAAACACCTTCTTTGCGAATCCTACATCGTCCCAATTGGGACCGTATACACTTACCAGCGCCACTAGCCTCCTCTCCAGTGCCCCTGTCACAATAAGATATCTACCCCCCTGATCTGCCACCACCTTCTCCATCTGGAAATGTACCCTTTTGCTGACCAGCACCGCTACCCCTCGAGCCCTTCCATCAAATCCAGAGTGAAACACTTGGCTAACCAGCCCTTTTTAAGCCTCACCTGGTCCTTAACCCTCAAGTGAGTCTCCTGCAGCATTGCCACATCGGCTTTCAAACTTTTAAGATGCGCAAGCACCCTTGACCTCTTGACCGGACCTCCTAGCCCTCCCACATGACTATCCTAACTGGGGGTCTCTTACCACCCCCCCCCCCCCCCCCCCCCCCCCTCTTATCCACCATCATCATACCACCGGGTCCTGTCCCATGAGCTTCACCCGCCCCTGTCCATTGTTAACATCAAACCCCTTCCCCCCCTTCCAAAAATCTCCCCTACATGTCCTCTCAAAAAAACATCTCCCAGCATCAGTCCCCTCCCCTCTCGCTGACCTCGTAGACCCATCAAAACCTGCTATCCAGGCTCCAATGTCCGCAGCCCTCCTCTCACCTCACCTCTGTTCACTAGCCGACTTTAGTTAGCTAGTGCGGGTGGCTCCCCCCACCATGCTATACCATCCCCTCCCACCCAGTCCCAGAGAGAGAAAAAACCAAAACAACAATCTAACTCACACAATTCAATAAACTAAGATATAACCGTCGCAACACGGAAAGCCAATCAACTCAACTAATAACTTAAACTCTGTAACAATGTGAAGAGAAGTAACTTACAGTACACGTCAGTAAAAAGAAAGTTATAATATTTGTGCATTTTCCAGCTCCCCAATTACAGTCCACAGTCTCTCTTCCAGCTCTGCTCCTCGTGTCTGTCCCAAGCCTTCAGCCCTCACGAACCCCTCAGCCGCCTCCGCTGTCTCGAAATAAAAGTCTTTGGCACCATACGTCACCCTCAGCTTCGCCGGGTACACCATACCAAATCGCACCCCCTTCTTGTATAGAGCCGCCTTCACTCGCCCGAACGCCGCTCGTCTCTTTGCCAGCTCCACCATCAAGTCCTGGTAGATCCGAACTCCAGCACCATCCCACTGCACCTTGCGCTTCTGCTTCACCCAGTTTAACACCTTCTCCTTCATGCAGTACTTATGGAAACAGATGATTCCTGCTCTTGGCGGGTCATTCACTTTGGGCTTCGGCCTTAACAACCGATGAGCTCGGTCCAGTTCATATCGAGAGGAGTTCTCCCCCTCCCCCATCAGCTCCGCCAACTTCTTCGCGAAGTACTCTGTTGGCCTTGGACCCTCTATCCCTTCGGGCAAGCCCATAATTCTTAGATTGTGCTGCCTCGAGCGGTTCTCTAAATCCTCAAGCTTTGCTCGGAGTCTTCTGTTGGCCTCCACCACCCTGGGCAGCTCGTCCCCCATCGAGGTGAGCTGGTTGCTGTGCTGCGACGCGGCCTCCTCCACCTCCTTCATCTTCTCGCCCAGCTCACTCACCTCGGCCGATGTCTTTGCCACAGCTACTCTCACTGGGGTGATTGCTTCCTCCATTAATGATTTCAATGTGACCACCATCTCCTTCCTCAAATCCTCCATGTGCCTCGCAAACTGCTTTTCCAGCTCCACCGCTATCATCTCGGTCATCTTCTCCACTGTGAGTAGTGCGGCCCAACCATGCAGTCCGTCCTCCGCCATCTTGTCAGCGCTTTTGCCCGTCTTCTCATTCAACGGCGAGCCCGCCTTTCCTCCCTTCCTCTACGCTGCTTTTCGCATCCTTTACCGGCTTATTATTTTTTTCTTTTTCTCACCCGTGCTTCTTCAATCTCAAATTTCTTTAAAACTTCTTTCTCTTCTTTTTTTCTGTATACCTCCAAAATTTCCCTGGGACCAGGCTCAGTCTTCTTAGCACATTCTAGGCGGGAGCCATCAGATGTGGGACATCTCACCTACATCGCGCCCTGGCTTCGGGCCTGCCGCCTCCATCTCTCTTTGGCTCCGCCCCCGCTGCTACCTTCCAGTTTTCAGAAGAGAGTAAAAACAGTACAACCACACGTGGTTGAGCCTCGTTTTGTCGGACATAGGTGACAGGATCGTGACCACCAGGAATGCAGAGAACCAGGCCTGTGAGAGAATTCACCGCTGGCGATTCCATTTACAACCGGAATTTTACTAATGGGGCATTATGGATTCCGGGGAACAGTCATAAAACGCACTGGGCAGGTCTTCTATATGGTGATGGTGCAAGGGAAGGACTCAAATCGGCGGGAGGACCATCTCCGGAGATGAGTAGAACAGAAAACGGGCGAGGCGGGTTTCAGATGAGCCCGTGGTCTGTTTTCTCATCACTAGTTTGAATGTCTGTATGGCACGTTCTGCCAACCCATTTAATGACGGGCGATAAGGCACAGTGGAACAGATATCTGAGGACCGACCATAGATCCTGAGCCGGTAGTGTCCTGCCCTCCAGAGAATATGCCGGTGGTACCCAGTGAGGCGGCTGGACCCGGTGACTCAGAAATGTGGGTGATCGACCAGTCTGCCCAGGAGTCAGACATGGAGTTTTTTGCAAATGGACATCGATGCAGGCCCAGGGGTGATCGGCGGGCGACAGGCAGCAGAATCTACCAGATGTTCCACCAAGAAGCAACCCTCCCCGGTCCGTTATAATCCTCTGGGCCCAGAGTGGTGGGTGCCGGATAATCAGCCTTTGGTGAAGAGGGCAAAAGATTTCCCCACTTGCCAATATGGATGTTGTATCAGACTTGGGCGGGGTTGCACTGTTATAGCCCTACAGAAGGCCCAGGGATCTGCAAAACCAGGGTCCCTGTGGCCCCACCTGAATATGGGCTGGTTTAGCACAGTGACCTAAGACAGCTGGCTTGTAATGCAGAACAAGACCAGCAGTGTGGGTTCAATTCCTGTACCAGCCTCCCCGAACAGGTGCCGGAATGTGGTGACTAGGGGCTTTTCACAGTAACTTCATTGAAGCCTACTTGTGACAACAAGTGATTATTATTATATGATTTACCCAGATGAGGAGGCGGGGCTAATCTCCCTTTTCCTATGACTGCTGGGATATAAATATCCTGGCCCAGGTGTGGGCTGGGTATGGGAGACGCTTTGGGGAATAGGAAGAGTGGTAACCTGAGTAAAACCAAATTTTTGCTGCAGGCATTGCTTTCTGAGTTGTTGCTTGCCTGAGACTTTACACTATATATGGGAGGACATCAATATATTTTTTCAAAGGCACCTACTTGTGTGACTGGCAGAAAAAAAGGAGAGGTAACATTTAAATAAATCCGAACAAATAATGCAGATGGATAAGAAATGCTGAGTTAATATTAATGGGGAGAAATGGAGAATAATGCACAGCAGAACATTTAGACAATCAAGCCCACTATAAAAATAGAAAACAATTGGTTGTAATGAATGACCATTTAATGAAAGCACCCAGCATAATACAGATCTGTTGTCAATAGGTTTAATCACACATCTGAAAGACATTTACTCATAGACTGAAAGAGTGCATAGATCCCATTGGTAAGGCTGCATTTTAGAGAAAAATGTGGAGAATTTGTCATCTACTTTTGAAAGGATATTGGCAGTAAGTTAGAAAGTGGGGTGCACAAGCTTAACCATACTTTAAATTGAGTAAAGATCAAGAGGGATTATAGTCCAATTCTTTCAAAGAGAAGCATAAATGATGTAAGAAACTTAAAAGGAGATTGTAAGGTTTTGTTTCAAATGGGAAAATAGTTTTCTTAAGAACTGCCAGGCTAAAATTATGGGTGAGTGTGATCTCCAGATCTGAAAATGTTGAAATTTTAGAACTTTTATTTTTTTATATCTGGGGATTCATTTGAATCCTCGATCTGGAATGCCTCAAATGGGCGATTTGCAACTGAGATTTGTCTTGTTATGAGCTTGAGTAACTGTGCTAAAGTGCTTAATCCTTTGTACTGATGAGGACCCAAAGCCATTTGAAAGAATTACTGATGTGAAAAGTAATTGAAGAAATGGCAAAGTGCAAAATAATAACTGAATAATTTCAAGACTCCGTGCCCCAACTCCCATAACTCATACAGGCAAAAAGCCTCATCAGGTTGTTGGTTATTGCCAAGCTAACTCACCACAATTTGGGCAGGTGAACAATTAACCCTGGGTTTAGAGTTAGTGTCCCCAAGGTTCATTCATGTGTGTTCCATCTAAAGTCAGGTCCATGGCTCATTGTCTACTGGTGCTTCATCCTGAGCTGGTTTCCTTGTAGTTGTATGTTTGTCCCTGATATAATTGGGGAATGTAAATGGGATTCCTGTTCTTCAGCACTTAGCTATGATCCCTGTTGGAAATCGTCCATTTGTGCAATCCTGCAAAAGATAACATTTGGATGAAATATGATCACCATTGATGAGGTTGCTGACTAAAGAGCCTTGAAATTGCAATGTCAGCAAATTAGGGCCTTTGCCAAATGTAGGGAGGGGCCGAGCTCACAACACATTGCAAGGGTGGCACCTCAATAGTAATAGATTCCCAGATATTGGGAGCAGGTCCAGAAGTGCAATTTAGCTGGAACGGTTAGATTTAAAGAGTTGCCACTTTCCTGTAAAAGGAATTTACAGAGAATTTCTTCTGCGTTCACAGAGAGAGCATAGGAGTGGTATCATGTAAAGCATGAAAGCTTGGAAGTTCTACATGTGATTTCTGAAAAGTGGTGGGCCACGATTCATACATGGCACACCGATAGTTTGCACAGTGATATTTAAATCTTGGATGGTTTTGGAACGGCCCAGCACTGCAACCTACACGCATGCTTCATCAAATGGCATTCACACGAGGAGAGCGGTGGGAATGGATTTAATTTCCCGAACTGCTCACAACAGGGGAACCCAGCAGTGTAGGGGGGGACCCTGAAAGTTTCAGCAATTGGTTTTCAATGACTTTTAATGTAGCCACTGTATTAGTAACTGATCTCTGGGTTTCCCCACTAATGAGTGCCAGTGGGCATCTTGATGATCCACATATATTTCTTCTCAACTATTTAAAGGGAACCTGCCATGCTGAGAAAGAAAGATTGTCGAAGTGTTGAGGCACAGCCAGAACCGGCAGCGGTGGACACGCCACTCTTCACCATGTCGTACCGAGAGATGATGCTGCAAACCATGCGGTCCTGCAGCAGGATTCTACTCCCTATTAATGGGAGGAAGAGTACTGCCAGAGAGAACAAGATGTGGTTGGAAATGGCTCAGGAATTCAGCAACAGGGGTGAGGAGCCTCACCCCAGAAGAGGTTTAATGACATGATCAGGGCAGGAAAGGTAGGCAACATGTCACAGTCAAGTGCAAACCCCCTCACTTTATCTTCTCAAACCTAATCCCCTTCAACCTAATCCCCATATCACACCTTGAATTAACACCTTGCAGATGCTCCCATCTCTCTCTGTCTCATAAGAACATAAGAACATAAGAACTAGGAGCAGGAGTAGGCCATCTGGCCCCTCGAGCCTGCTCCGCCATTCAATTAGATCATGGCTGATCTTTTGTGGACTCAGCTCCACTTTCCGGCCCGAACACCATAACCCTTAATCCCTTTATTCTTCAAAAAACTATCTATCTTTACCTTAAAAACATGTAATGAAGGAGCCTCAACTGCTTCACTGGGCAAGGAATTCCATAGATTCACAACCCTTTGGGTGAAGAAGTTCCTCCTAAACTCAGTCCTAAATCTACTTCCCCTTATTTTGAGGCTATGCCCCCTAGTTCTGCTGTCACCCGCCAGTGGAAACAACCTGCCCGCATCTATCCTATCTATTCCCTTCATAATTTTAAATGTTTCTATAAGATCCCCCCTCATCCTTCTAAATTCCAACGAGTACAGTCCCAGTCTACTCAACCTCTCCTCATAATCCAACCCCTTCAGCTCTGGGATTAACCTAGTGAATCTCCTCTGCACACCCTCCAGCGCCAGTACGTCCTTTCTCAAGTAAGGAGACCAAAACTGAACACAATACTCCAGGTGTGGCCGCACTAACACCTTATACAATTGCAACATAACCTCCCTAGTCTTAAACTCCATTCCTCTAGCAATGAAGGACAAAATTCCATTTGCCTTCTTAATCACCTGTTGCACTTGTAAACCAACCTTCTGTGACTCATGCACTAGCACACCCAAGTCTCTCTGAACAGCGGCATGCTTTAATATTTTATCGTTTAAATAATAATCCCGTTTGCTGTTATTCCTACCAAATTGATAACCTCACATTTGTCAACATTGTATTCCATCTGCCAGACCCGAGCCCATTCACTTAACCTATCCAAATCCCTCTGCAGACTTCCAGTATCCTCTGCACTTTTCGCTTTACCACTCATCTTAGTGTCATCTGCAAACTTGGACACATTGCCCTTGGTCCCCAACTCCAAATCATCTATGTAAATTGTGAACAATTGTGGGCCCAACACGGATCCCTGAGGGACACCACTAGCTACTGATTGCCAACCAGAGAAACACCCATTTATCCCAACTCTTTGCTTTCTAAGTATCTCATTAAGTATCTCCACATTCTGATCTGACCATAAACCTTAAGACACAGGAGCAGATTTAGGCCATTCAATCATTGCTGATATGTCTCTCATCCCCATTCTCCTGCTTTCTCCCCATAACCCCTGATCTCCTTATTAATCAAGAACCTATCTATCTGTGTCTTAAAGACACTCAGTGATTTGGGCTACACAGCCTTCTGCGGCAAAGAGTTCCACAGATTCACCACCCTCTGGCTGAAGAAATTCCTCCTCATCTCTGTTTTAAAGGATCGTCCCTTCAATCTGAGGCTGTGCACTTAGGTTCTAGTTTTTCCTACAAGTGGAAACATCCTCTCCACATCCACTCTATCTCAGCCTCGCACTATCCTGCAAGTTTCAATGAGATCCCGACTGACACTCACCTGTACCATCCTTCTTCGCTTTAACTTAAACATACCAATCAGACACAAACATTGTTAAAACAGTAATGTGGGTTCTTTATTTGAAGATAAGTCTATATACATATAGATATTTTATGAGTCTAAATATAGTATGTTTGTTCTCGATCCTGCTCACATACTGCCTAAAAGGCATGGAACTAATACATCATATCCTATTGAGGTGCACATTGATTGACAGTACTTTAAGATAGGCTCCTTAAAGGTATATGCACATCATATCACAACATCCCCCATTTTCTCAATCAAAGTTTTACCCTTCAGGAATCGAAGTATTTACATGACAACAAAGGAAAATAATATTGTGTATGAAGTACTTTAACTCAGAGCAATAACTTCACAAGGCTCTGAAACATATCAGTGGTTTTCTTATCTGCCCACATTTAGTTATGGTGATCGTTGCTGGAAACTGCTGTACATTTTCAGAATGTTGGTCAGGATTGCTTTGTTTGTGTTGCAGCTTAGAGCATGTTCTGGTCGCAAGAGGACTGCTCTTGTTTCTGGTTGTGGCATTGTTCTGGTTTGACATTGTGCTGTCATGGTGCTTGGCCTTTGTGCCTGATATGTTCTTGGTTCTGGGCAAATACTGACAATTTCTGCTGGGTTCCAGGTGTAATTAGTTGGGTTTTTGTACTTGAACTTTCTGTCCAATGTTCTATTCTGGTAATTTGTAATATGGATGCTGATTGTGGACATCTCTCAACTCCCAGGAGTATCGACGAGTGATGATTGGGAAGGTTTGTCCACACTTTTCTGCTGAACAGTAATTCCACATTGGTTCCACAGTGTGATGAAGTGTGCACATTCAGAATGGGTATAGGTATTAGGCTCAAATTGTGCTGCTCAACCTGTTGGCTAATGATCTTCACTGCAGCAATTATGTCATTTTCTCCTAGTGTAAGCACAAATCCCCTGATGGTGCTCTTTGCAGTTTCTAATCTTTGACATGGTCTTTACATTGCCATGAATGGTCACCAAGGACATGTCCCTACATGCCAGTTGGCCTGCGATCACCAGACTTGTGCTGTCCACAATATAACATTTCTCGGGTGACCAGGGTGAGTTTTGGTAGTGACATTTGAGTGTAATGAATCCCAGAGATGGAATCTCCAAGGCATTGTACATGGTTGGTTGAAGTGTTGCTTGCCACTTCAGTACATACATTTCAGAGTGCAAAGTTGTTCACACCTTTAGTGCAAGGTTGTTCACACCTGTAGCCATGTCCAGTTTTGCTCATCCATCATCAATAAGCATATCATCTGGACACTGGAAAAGGCTTCTGTTGGTGGCACTGTGCCAATACATTATTCAATGTTCATCATGCAAAATCTCTGTTCATTCTGTCTGCCAATTGTCTGGCCATCCTCATTATCTGACTGTACAGCTTGGCTTAACATTTTGTTGGTCCTGTCTTGACACTGTTTGCTATGCGCTGTTTGCTGTTCAGGATGCTGCACATGTCTGGTCTCTGTTTGTGGCATCTCATCAATTTGAACCACTTGGTTTAGCCTTTGCTTTCTGCATTAGTGCTTCCAATGTGGTATGGTGCCACATGCCTTGCATATATTATTAAAAGCTGTACATTTTCTGATTGCATGTATGAAAATGAAATGAAAATCGCTTATTGTCACGAGTAGGCTTCAATGAAGTTACTGTGAAAAGCCCCTAGTCGCCACATTCCGCCGCCTGTCCGGGGAGGCTGGTACGGGAATCGAACCATGCTGCTGGCCTGCTTGGTCTGCTTTAAAAGCCAGCGAGTTAGCCCAGTGAGCTAAACCAGCCCCTGGCTGGACTGCCTGCATTGCTTCCTAGGCTTGCCTGGATTGGCTATCATGGCAATATTAGGCTAATTATGCTTAGTTTAGAGACTGTCTACACAATATTATGGCTTCATACATGTCTACTTTCTAGTAGTGCTTCCAAGGTGCAATCTTTGGGTTGGTCCAAGATGTGTTTTTGGAATGTTCCCATTGTGGTAGATGCTAACATAAGCTCAATTTTTCTGTCAGCTAACTCTGCCACAGTGAAGATACAATCACACCCTCTGGGGCGATTCTCCGCTCTGCAGACCAAGTGCCCATGCTGTTGTGAATGCCGTGGTGTTTCACGACGGCGTGAACAGGGCCCGGAAATGACCTATTCTGGCCCCCATGGGGGCCAGCACAGCGCTGAAGCGGTTCATGCCACTCCAGCGTCCTTACGTGGTGCCAAATGGGTGCTGCGCCAACCCACGCATGCACAGTTGGGGCAGCTCAATCCTGCGCATGCGTAGTTGGGCCGTGCCATCCTGCGCATGGGCAGGGAACTTCTTATGCGCGCTGGCCCCGACGCAATATGGCGTGGGTGTTCAGGGGCCGGCTGCGGCGGAATGTAGGCCCGGGGGGGGGGGGGGGGGGGGGGGAGAGGCCGGCCCGCCGGTCGGTGGGCCCCGATCGCGGGCCAGATCCCTTCGGAGCCCCCCCCCCCCCCCCCCCCCCCCCCCGGTGAAGGAGCCCCCCCCCCCCCCCCCGAGCATTCCTGCAGAGTTCCTGCCGGCAGCGACCAGGGGTGGACGGCACCGGTGGGACCCTGTGGTGTCGGAGCGGCCGCTCGGCCCATCCGGGCCGGAGAATCGGCGCTCCCCATTTGCGGCGATTCTCCGAGCGGCAATTCACGTGGCGTTGGTTTCGGGGGGGGGGGGGTGGGAGAATCACGTGCGAGGGTCAGGGTGGTGTGGCCCCATTTGCGTGGCGCCTCGGCGATTCTCCCACCTGGTGGGGGGGGGGGGGGAAATACCGCTGTCTATCTCTGCATCTACTTATAAATAGATCAGTGATCTTTGGCAATTGTTGCCTGAAAGTCATGAATTCCAAATGCTGTGTGCAGCAGTTCAGTTCACTCATAATTGATCTTTCGGTGCTGATCTGAATTGTTAAGATGGTCTTCACACAGATCTGATGTGTTCAGTCTGCGGAGGCCTTCATTGATTTTTATCACTTGTTTATCTGGTTCAGAAATATGGAGGTCCAGGAAACATAACTCGACATGTTGGAACAAAGTAAATTCAGGTAAGATAATCCGTTGCTTTCCAATTGAGTGATAGAATTTGTTTGTGGTCCACTTTTAGCTTTTTCTGCAAGATGCTTAATGCTTAAAGTCTAATCTCTGCCCATGAAACTAATTATTTAGGAGGGAAAAGTGGCGGCTGTCTTCAAAAATGAAAACAAGCAGTGAAACATAATACTGTTTTTACAGTCTTTCAGTTATTGAGAATTGTTACGTGGTAGATTATTTTTCCCAGCCCAGCCTGCAATATTGTAACTTCCTCAGAAGCAGAAATAATGGACCATCTGTATCTGCATTTTGGACTCTCCTGCCTGTATGCTTTGCTTGCAGTGAGATTCTTCAGACTCTGCTGTTTAGTTTATGTTCATGCTTAAACTTCACAGCGGATAGACTTTTACTATTTACGTTCAACCAGATTTTAACAATCTTAGTGGGATTTGATGCTAGCTGGCTGGAGGGTGATGCACTCTCAGACTGATAGCTTGTATAGAATCCCCACAAAGCTTCAGAATCCTTACACATGGTGAATCTTGACAGTTATTTCATTTTATCCCAGTTATTTTCTTCTATTGCGTGTGAAGGGTTGAGACGTGTATTTGTCTCAGTGAAATCTTCAAAAACAGTGCTGCCACACTGCCACTAAGTTACATTCTTCTTCTCTTCAATATAAATGTACCTATCACAGACATTGGTCACCTGTGAGATTCACTTGTGCAGCAGCAGAATGTAATTATACAAATATTGCCAGTAGATTCTTGGAAGGAGTTAGAGGTAAAGAAATGGCTTTGGTGGCTTTGGCAGCCTCTGGCAATGTGGGCCCAGTTGGCTCAGTGGGAGACTCATGCTCGGTCATGTCCAAGAAGATTATGTTACGACCCCATGGGCTAGAGTGCAGTCAAATCCGGAGTGGCAACACAATTGAAATTAATGAATAATTCTTAGAAAAAGACCCAAAGTCTTTGGTCTGTGGCTGCCCAATAACTACAGTCACCAGGTTTGTAAATTTGCACACAATTAATTTTATTAATAACAATAACTATAATTAAATACGCAGCAAATACAACAGGTTAACTATTATCAAATTCTTATACCCTCCACTGTCACTTGCCCCCCACCCATGACATGCACACACAAGACAGAAAAACAAACACATAAGGGAAAAGAGGGCTAAAAAATAATAAATAAAAGGGATAATAGTATTTTTTGCAGATGGTTGTCTTCTCGCACATTTTCCTTAAATTTAAGCTTTCAGTTCAAGGTTTTTCTTGCTTTCAGTCTGTAATGGTTTTCACTGTAGATTCACTCAGATTTCCTGTACAGCAATGCATCTTTTCTGCAGAAAACATGAGAGCGCGAGATCGAGAGAGCAAGAGTGAGATGGCGAGAGACAAAGAGACACTCTTCCTCTGAGTGTCCAGGGCCCAAAGCCGGAATCAAACCTGGGACCGTACAGCTATGAAGCAACAGTGCTAACCACTGTGCTACCATGTCACCCACACCCAGGAAGAGGTTCACACAATGCAAGGATGGTCACTGAATGGTCAGGAAAACTCCCCAAACCAACACAACATGAAGCATTTTCACAACTGTACTGCATAATGGAGCATGTTGCAACTTCACATGCATCTTCAGGGGATCTTCACAGGCTGGAGGAGCCAAATACAGGCACAAATTCTCTCACACAAACCATGACAGGAACAATGGAGACATTGGGCGGGATTCTCTGATCGCCAACGCCAAAATCGCGATCGGCCAGAGAATCTCTGTTTATGTCGGAATCGGGGGTGACACCGGTTTTTCAATGTTCCACCCCCTCGAGCGGCATACAGACAGCCCCAGGACGTCACCTGAGGTCCTTCCCCGATGTTCCACCCCCGATGGGCCAATCCCCGAAGGCGTGGGGCACGTGTGCTCACACAGTTCGGGAAACCTCGCGTGGCGGTTGCTGACTGAATCCAGCACCGCCCTGGTCAGTGGGGAGCCATTCCACGGGCAGCGGGGGGCTTTGACGGGGACTGGGGGCACCGGTGGGGGAGGGGTCTGGGGCTGGTGAGTCTGGCTACAGGGGGCAGTTTTTGGCAGGCCGGGTCCGGACGCGGCCGGTGCCATGTTGTGTGGCACTGCCACCACAAGCCGCTGCTGTGCGCATACGTGGCCACAGGGTTGGTCATTCTCCAGCCACCGGACGGAGGATCGGAATGGGGGCGGCGCCGACTTTCCGGTCATAAGACCAGACCGATCCTGCGAACATAGCCGCAGGATCGGAGAATCAAGCCCATTAAGTTCCAATTTACAGGAGTCTGTCACCAATTCATTCACCTGAGGAAGGAGCAGTGCTCCGAAAGCTAGTGTTTGAAACAAAAATGTTGGACTTTAACCTGGTGTTGTAAGACTTCTTACTGTGCTCACCCCACTCCAATGCCGGCATTTTCACATCAATTAATTTGGTAAGCTGGGGGTCTCTCCTCAGCTAACATCTGCCCAGATTTATGTGATATGTTCAACAAACACCACAAAAAGCAGATCAGTTATTCATTCATCTATTTGCAGTGGGGTCAGTACCAGTGAACAATGGGTTAGCATCAACAGTAGACACTATACGAATTCATGGTCAGGAATCAGTTGGACAAATTTCAGGGAGAGTAAAAGAATGCGCTGACCTTGGCGACATGACATCCAAATAATCTTAATGTTTCACCAGCCCCAGACCACCCCCTCCTAGAAAGATGTTACCAGATGCAAACTCCACCAGAAGCAGCGGAAGATGAAGGAACAGCTGAGGAATAAGATCAATGTTGAGCGGCTTCAAGAACAAAGCACGCTAGTGAACTCTCCAAAATCGCCGAAGTGTCCATTCTAATGGAGTGGAGGAAAACTAAAAGGAACTGAAGATAGCCATCATCTCAAGCCGTGAAGAAACCTTCGACTACAAGACCAGCAAACACTAAGACTGGTTCAACAAGGACGACCACACCATCAAGGCCTCATCGACAAGAAGAGGAAAGCTCTCCGTGCCTGGCAAAATGACTTAACCAGCAGGGTAAAGCGGAGAGCTCACCAATTAGCCAAGGCGGAGGTACAAAGAACTAGAGAAATCAAGAACCAATGTTGGACTGAGGCAGCTAAGGAGCTGCAACTCCTCATTGACAAGCATGATGCCCGGGGTTTCTTCAGTGCCACCAAGGCAATATATGGACCCAAAGAGAAAATGCTGGAAAATCTCAGCATCTGTAGGGAGAGAAAAGAGCTGCCTTTTCGAGTCCAGGTGACCCTTTGTCAAATATATGGACTCAATACTCAAGGCCTCAAATCAAAGGTCCCACAAGGAAGGCAAGATGACATTTAAAAACTTACCTGCTTGTCCTATTTACCAGCTCTATTTACTACTTGGTCAACTAGGTGGGAAACTCATAACCACTTCCCCACTTGGGTCAGGCCCCGGCAGTGTGATCAACCCAATGTGCATACTTAAAGAAAGGTGCTGGTGGTGAGTTCTCTCCCCCTGAGAAGAGCAGGTTAAAGTGAACGACTGTGAGAAAGGAGTGGGACTTTGGTGGCTAAGTCTCCCGGCAATTTTAGTTGTCTGCCTGTTTCTGATCCTGACCAAGTAAGGTACCTCGGGTGTCATTATGTGTTTCATTAGCAGTAAACCAGCCCAGAAAGGAAGCCGATTGCTCTGCACTCTCTGTGCTGCAGACTATTTTCCCGATGTGATCAGTGCTGCTTCAGGAACAGCTGGTAAACAATGTCACAGTGCAATACCATGGTATTCTCCTCAGCAAAAGGAGACTAATTTCACATGGATTGGCATTGCGGGATCCTTGTTGTTCACTATTTACGTAAATGATTTGGACTGGGGAATCGGCAACACAATTAAAAAATGCTGTTAACATTGAGGAAGACTGAATACTAGTTGATGTTAATAAACTTGCAGAATGGTGATGCAAGGGGAAAATTAATTTCAATGTAGCTAAGTGTGAGCTATTTCACTATTAAAGGATGAATAAGAAAGTCATCTCCTTGGAAAATAAGAGTTCAAATGAGTTTGAGGGGCAAAGATGCACAAATCATTAAAAGAGCAGCTATGAATTCTGTAACATAAAAAAAGAACAAAACCAAATATCTGTATTTTTTGCCAAAAACCCTCCGCAAGTTCTCATTTAACTTTGGGAATGATAAGTTAACTCCAAGAACACAACCTCAGCTGGCCAGCAAAATAGTTATCCAACCATTTGATGTGTGCAAAGTTAGCACTGACTGGGTGGGGGCACCAACTTTATGCAATCTATATGTGGAATCTAAGTATCATAACTCCTCCTTTGCAAGGAGGGTGATGATTGGTCAGCAGATTCTTCCCATATTCATTGCTTGTCATTAATTATGGGGCAGTGCAATTCGAGCAACTGCTTGCCTCTAACTGAGACTCTGGGCCCTCCATTCACAAACTGCGACCCCCGTGCTGTCAGTACACATTCAGGGCTAATATGTTGCAGACTCATGAAAAATGGTCAGTCGGACAAAGGGCGGAATGAAAGGCAGGGGAGGGGGTCAGATAGCATGACAACTAACCCGGGTGGGACTCATTTGAACTGAAATCCTTCCCTCTGGAGCTGCCAGTCAATCCAATTGGCCTGTAGCTCCATCAGCCATGGTAGAAACAAGAAATGTCAGTGGCAGCTACTGGGACTCCCAAGAGAAGAGAGAGATGGAAGCCCCATAGGTCCCTGGAGCAAGGGTCTTGGGCTGGGAATGTTTATGTAGGTTAGGCAGAGTGGTTAAGGGTCGGGGCAAGGCATCAGTTTAGGGAGGAATGGATAAGAAGAAAGTGGGGGGAATTGACCTAAGTGGGTGGGGGTGCTACCCTGTCATCAGCCAATGGCAGCCCCCGAAGAGCAAAACCCTTCTCCCTTCCCACCCTTTACCTATTTCAGTTTCCGCTTCCGCCTGCTGCCCGTTCAGTGTCTTAGGTGTGGACAGCATATTATCAGAATCATTGACAGAGTCATCCAGACCCGAAACTTTAGCTCCCTTCTCTCTCAACAGATGCTGTCAGACACGCTGAGAATGTCCAGTATTTTTTGTTTTTGTGTCAGATTCCAGCATCTGCAGTAATCTGCTTTTATATTATCAGAGTCAGTTGGCTTGAAAAAAAGCCTAATTGACCCTTAATTATTTATATATGGCTGGTGGACTCCCGATTTGCCCACCTGCCTGCCTCCCGTATTATGGGGGAGAGCTTGGGGGTGGGCAGGTAGGTGCTGGGATGGTGCCCGTGCCATTTTACATGCCAACCCCACTATTTTTCTTCACCACGCCGCCCCCACCCCCTTGGAAAACACGGCCACCAGAGACACATAAAATTCAGCCCCAAGTGGGAGAACGGCTGTTGAACCCCATGGAATTTTACCCTGGGATGTGTCACGTACTTTAGCAGAGGGGAGTGTAATTTCCTATGTAGACATAATAAGGAGGTTACACCCAAAAGTGCATGCATTCACATGACTATTTTACCATGTTTATTTACGAAAAGCATTCCTGGATGTTGAATCTTAGAAATGGGCACAAACAAGTGAAAAGCAGGGCACAAGGATATCTAAGGTTGCACTATACATACAGCTTTAAGTGTAGAAATTTATGTTTCACATTCATGCTTGAGAACATTCAATCATGGGAACTTTTCAAATTTCAGTGTGACTTACACGGATGCCCCAAAAATCCATGGAAAGAAACAGAAAACACAGCAGGTCTGTGGGAGAATAAATTTAAGAACCGTTCAAAACATCTCGGTGAGATAACAGAAAAATGATTTTGTTTCCGAACTGGACTTCATTTTTGATTCTGTTTCGAACCATCAAATCTGTGTGCGGTTCATCAGCCTGCGGGTGGAGCCAGCACAATAAGCTGAGATATATTTGAGTGTAGGGACCGAAAGGCGGAGATAAAAGAGAGAGGAAATTTGGGCCACCCGTCACACATTTGTGTAAGTGTTTCCCCCATCATTTAAGTGGGTATTAGTTTTACACACACTGTTTCTGGACACAAATACACTGGCAATTCCTGTACCAGAGGATGAGGATTGTGAGAGAAAGCAATTCTTTGAAAGTTGAATTTTGAGGTAGTAATCAAAGTTGAAGTGGCAGCTGGCATTGCAACACTTCACTGTTTCTCTGAGAAACCTCATTAGTGTGCCGTCTTTTAATTATTGTCATGTTTATTTATTATTCTGCATTCTCAAAGCTTTTTTTTCTCATGAGAGTAATATTGTACATTAATAGGAAACGGAAAATAGTCAACAACGCATTCTGATTTAAAGTAGAAATGTTCGACATTCCTCGCCATTTAATCACTCCTGCCCTCCGCCTTGTCGCAGATTTCTCCTTTTCTTCTTTTCCTCCCCCTCTCCTGCCGCCACACTTTTCCCTGGCTCTGTTTTCCTTTGAAAGATCTTCATCTCCAACACATTCTAGTTTTGCTTCAACATCATCGAGCGATAGATGCTCATTTGTTTCTCCCGCTCCATATGCTGGCTCGCTGGCTGAGTATTTCCAGCATTTCCTGCTTTTATTTCAGATTTTCAGCACCTGTAGTATTTTTACAGTTGTGCCACATTCCTTCCCAACCCAGCGTAGTTGGCACCAGATATTCAGCTGACTCAGCCAACTCAGGAGTAACCTCATTCTCGTGACTTGGCGGCACAGTAGCGCAGTGGTTAGCACTGCTACCTCACAGCGCCAGGGACCCAAGTTCAATTCCGGCCTCGGGTGATTGTCTGTGTGGAGCTTGCGCTTTCTCTCTGTGGCTACGTGGGTTTCCTCATGTTCAAAGATGTGCAGGTTAGGTGGGGTTACAGCAAAAGGACGGGGGAATGGGTCTAAGTACAGTGCTCTTTCGGAAGGTTGGTGCAGATTCAATGGGCCAAATGGCCCCCTTCTGCACTGTAGGGATTCTATAATTCTTCTGCATGACCCCAGCCCGTTCAATAAACTGAAAGATCTGAATCTTCTGATATAAATAAAAAATATGCATTTAAATAGTGACTTTCACAACCTCAGGATGTTCCATTGCTTAATTACTTTTATGAAGTGCAATCACTATTGTAATGTCAGAAACATAGCAGCCAATTTGTGTCCCACAAGCTCGCACAAACAGCACTAAAATAATGATCAAATAATTGTATTATTAACAAGAACAGTGAGTGCTGAAAAAGCTCAGCAAGTCGGGCAGCATCTGCAGGGAGATGAAACAGAGTTAATGGGCACAATTTAATCAACGCATTATGGCTGGCGTGGATCTGGTCGCGCCAGGTAAATCGTGAGAAAGGCCAAATTCGAGACTCGCGCCCATTGCAAACAAGAGAGAAATCACAAGGGTGTTGTTTCGTAGTTCTTTTTGAAAACGCGAAGCGACGCAATGGCTGCTCAGGGGAAGTGAAGTGGTGAGTAGCCATTTCCATTTCTCGGCATGCAGCTCAAAGGTTGCTGGCCCAGTGCTCGGGAGGTGTGGGGGATCCTCAAGAGGGGTTGGGCTTGGTTGGGGGCTGAAGAGTTCCAGGTTGGAGTTCACCCTTGGGGCGGGGGGGGGGGGGGGGGGAGTGGTTTTGCGTCTGTGAGGCCTTCAAGGTATCTTTAAATATTGTGGAGACCCATAACAGTTGCAACCCCAGCTCAGCTTGTCTATCTTACTAAACTCTTCCAGGACAGAGCCCTGCTGTGGCTTCAATGCTGAAATTCAATTTCACTCCCTTTGACTGGGACCAGCTCTAGCTTCACAGCTGAAGGCTGTTGCAAATGACAACGTAGCCTTGTTATATGTGAGAGCATTTCCCAGCTGCAGGTTATGTTGCTGTTTGCTCCTGCTGGTGGCTGCAGATGCCTGGAGACTGCTGTTACTGTTTAACCCAAGATACATGGATCCTGGAACACCAGGCTCAGGGGAATGTACAAGTCAAGAAGATAATCCGGTTTGAAGCAGGATGGTGCTGCTGGACCTGGTGCGCAACATTGATCCAAATGGCCACCTGACGACGCCGTTGAAGAAAGGCTTTTGCAGGTTGTTGATGCTTTTGTTGCTGGTGTGGTGAGTGCTGCACGGGAAATGCACAACAGTACTGTGGGGGTGGTTTAAGGAGCACTTGCTGCGCGTGCTGGGTAGTTTTGTCCCACTGAGACAGGCAGTGGGCAGCACGGTAGCACAGTGGTTAGCACTGTGGCTTCACAGCGCCTGGGTCCCAGGTTTGATTCACCGCTGGGTCACTGTCTGTGCGGAGTCTGCACGTTCTCCCCGTGTCTGCGTGGGTTTCCTCTGGGTGCTCCGGTTTCCTCCCACAGTCCAAAGACATGCAGGTTAGGTGGATTAGCCATGCTAAATTGCCCTTACTGTCCAAAAATGTTAGGAGGGGGTGATAGGGTTATGGAGATAGGGTGGAAGTGAGGGCTTAAGTGGGTCAGTGGAGACTCAATGGGCCGAATGGCCTCCTTGTGCACTGTATGTTCTGTGTTCTGTGTTCTGAGACAAGGAAGGAATGGTAAGGTGAGGAACCTTGGATGACAAGAGAAGTGGAGCTTCTAGTCAAGGGAAAGAAGGAAGCTTACCTAAGGTCGGGGAAGCAAGGATCTGGCACGGCTCTAGAGGGTTACGGAGTAGCCAGGAAGGAACTCAAAAATGGACTTGGGAGAGGTAGAATAGGGCATTAAAAAGCTCTAGTGGGAAGGATTAGGGAAAACCCCAAGGTGTTCGGCACTTATGTGAGAAATAAGAGGATGATCAGACTGAAAGTAGGGCCAATCAGGAACAGTGAAGGGAACTTGTGCCGAGAGTCTGAGGAGGTGGGGGAGACTCAATCTCAGCAGAGAGACAGTGTGGCACCTGTGCCATGTCCTCGCAGACTCGGCACCCCATGGAGGAGGACGACATCTGCTCCCAGTGGCCGTGAATGTCACTGCAGCTCTTGACCTTTATGCCACCGGTTCATTCCAGGGCTTGAGTGATGGGCTGTCTGGCATTTCACAATCTATAGCCCATAGATGCATCCAGGAGGTCACTGATGTCCTGAACACCTGCGCATCAGACTAATTCACCTTTGAGGCCCGCTAAGCTGCCTGGGTTGCAGGATTCTCTGCCATTGCCGGGTTGGCCCAGGTCCAGGGGGAAATCGATGGCACTCGTGTCACCCTGCGTGCCATTCGGCGTCAGTGCCCATTATTAATAGGGTGGAGTTCCATTCCCTGAATGTGTGCAGATTGTGTGCGATCACCGTCTCCATATCATACACGTGTGTGCCCGCTATCCAGGCAACGTGCATGAAAGCTACATCCTGGGGAACTCGGACATCCCCAGCGTCTTTGACGATCTCCAATGATGACGGGTTGGCTCTTGGGGGCAAGGGATATCCGTTGATGTCCAGGCTGATGACACCAATGCGGAGGCCTGAGACTAGTGTGGAGACCCGTTATTGTGAGGCCCACGTTGCCACGCATGCTGTCATTGAGCAGTGCATCAGCCTGCTAAAAATATGTTTCCAATGCCTGTACCGCTCTGGTGGTGCCCTGCAGTACACCCCCCCCCCCCCCAGAGGGTCTCCCATTCGTGGTGCTCTGATATGCCCTCCACAATCTGGCACAGCAGCGGGTCTACATGCTGGAGGAGGAGGGACATGTAGCATCATCTGTGGAGGAGGTAGATGAGGGGCTGGAGAATGAGACCAGTGACCAGCCGGAGGAGGGGCTGGAGGATGGAGGATGGGCAGCAGGTCTAACATGCCTGGAGGACCAGGGAAGCCCTCATCATCTCCAGATTCTCATAGGACGAAGCTGTGTCCATCAGCTCAACACCCCCCTGAATTTCCATCTCTTCCTCCCAATCCCCCATCCTCCCCCTTCACATGTATCAGGTGGGACATGTTTTAATAGTGAAATTTTGACTTTTACGTTCATCCGAGTTACAGATAGTGAAACCCCCCCCCCCCACTCAATGCCCACTCAGTGCTCCTCACTCTTCTCGATTTTTTGTGTTCTATAGCTATGTCTAGGTGTGTCCCCAGAATTCACATCAGAGTGGAGGCAGCCGGCTGCTTTCTGTGCCCTGTGACTTTTAATGCCCTTGACGTGGTCCTCTGCAGGGCCTGGAGCCAGAAGACCATGGCCAACCTATTGGTGTCACAGGCATCGCTGTGCCACCCTGTTCTGCCCGCTGCCCTTGAGATGCATGGTGTCAGGATAAGGGAATTCAGAAGAATTGGAGACCACCATAATCTCCTTGGTGACAGATCCCGGGTTGGCCTCCAGCACTTCCTCCTCCCTGGTAATGTCTGGGGACCCTGGGATGGAGGGGCAGCTGGAGCGAACTCCAGAGGTCTCTGAGTCATCAGGCTCTGCCAGTCATGGTGGCTCGCCATTGTCTGAACCATGGTGTCGACGCCCTCAGCGAGGCTCCTCAGTGACCAGGCCATGTTCTGCAGTGCCTCGGCAATGTCCACCTGCGTCTGGGACATGTCACTCATTGACTGGGATATGATGTCAAGGCCCTCAGTCACAGACTGAGCCATGCCTTGGGCGCCACTCAAGATGCAGAGGTTGTGCTCCAGGCTTTCCACTGCAGTGGCCACCCGAGCAGTGTCGGCCTCGGTGCAATGCATTGTCAGCATCATCTCCTGAGCCCGATGCCTTTGGGACTCCACCAATCAGCTATGCAGTCGCAGGAATGTATCTGACGTCTTCCAGAATGTCATAGCTCTGGCCTATCATCTGCAGCAGCTCTGGGAGAACCTGGTCCAGAGGCTCGGGATTTGACTGGGACTCAGCTGAGTCCTGGGCTCCAGCAGAGCTCCAGCTTCTGACTCCCCCGGATGTTCCTGCCTCCACCTGATGTGTATCAGCAACTGTGCGGTGCTCACCAGACAATGCCCCAGAAGCCTGTCCACCCATGTTGCTCACTGCGATATGTGTCTCT
Organism: Scyliorhinus canicula; assembly: GCF_902713615.1. NCBI lineage: Eukaryota > Metazoa > Chordata > Chondrichthyes > Carcharhiniformes > Scyliorhinidae > Scyliorhinus > Scyliorhinus canicula. The sequence goes on from NC_052147.1 coordinate 172,628,103, forward strand.
GCATTGATGGGAGGTGGGGGTGAGAGCTGTGATGCCTCGATGATGGTCTCCTCAGAGCTCTCCTCCAAGGTGTTCTCTTGGTTGGCAGTGGGGGAATGACTCTGAATGGCCTGGCCCTGTCAGATGGAAATCCTGTGAGATAATGGGCATGTGGTCAGTGAGAGGGAAGGATCATTTTGTCTGACATGAACAACTCACTTGAGACAGATCATCTGGATGAAGTGGCAGTGGAGCCTCACTCCTGCAGCACAGGCCAACCTCATTGTCGGTGACTGCGCTCTCCTCAGCTATCCCGTTATATTCAGGGCCTATTCCTCATCGAAGGTGAGGACTTGGACCTCTGGCATCCCGCACCCACCATCTTGGCCCTTTCCTGTTTAGACCATAGAACATAGAACTGTACAGCACAGTACAGGCCTTCGGCCCACGATGTTGTGCCGAACTAGTCTGAAACTAAGATCAAATCAACCTACTCCCAATCATTCTAGTGCACTCCATATGCCCATCCAATAACCGCTTGAAAGTTCCTAAAGTGTCTGACTCCACTACCATAGCGGGGAGCGCGTTCCACGCCCCAACCACTCTCTGAGTAAAGAACCTACCTCTGACATCCCTTCTATATATTCCACCATGAACCTTATTGTGATGCCCCCTTGTAACAGCTACATCCACCCGAGGAAAAAGTCACTGAACATCCACTCTATCTATCCCTCTCATCATCTTATACACCTCAATTAAGTCACCTCTCATCCTCCTTCGCTCCAATGAGAAAAGCCCTCACTCCCTGAACGTTTCCTCTAGAGACCCTCCAATCCAGGCAGAATCCTGGTAAATCTCCTTTGCAATGCTTCCACATCCTTCCTGCAATGAGGTGACCAGAACTGCACACCATACTCCAAATGTGGTCTAACCAAGGTCTTGTACAATTTTTAGCATAACTTCACAGCTCTTCAACTCAATCCCCCTGTTAATAAATGCTAACACACTATAGGTTTTCTTCACAGCACTATCCTCTTGAGTGGCAACTTTCAGAGATATATGGACATGAATTCCGAGATCTCTCTGCTCCTTCACATTCCTCAGAACCCTGCCGTTAACCCTGTAATCCGCATTCAAATTTGTCCTACCAAAATGAATCACCTCACACTTATCAGGGTTAAACTCCATCGGCCACTTTTCAGCCCAGCTCTGCATCCTGTCAATGTCTCTTTGCAGCCTACAACAGCCCGCCACATTATCCACTACTCCACCAATCTAGGTGTCATCAGCAAATTTACTAAACCAACCTTCAACTTCATCTTCCAAGTCATTGATAAAAATCACAAATAGCAGAGGACGCAGCACTGATCCTTGTGGTACACTGCTAGTGACTGGGCTCTGGGATGAAAATTTACCATCTACCACCACCCTCTGCCTCCTATGTGATAGCCAGTTACTGATCCAATCGGCCAAATTTCCCTCTATCCCACATCTCCTTACTTTCTGCATGAGACAACCATGGGGCACCTTATCAAACGCCTTACTAAAATCCATGTATACGACATGAACTGCTCTCCCTTCATCTATGTACTTAGTTACCTCCTCAAAGAATACAATCAAATTTGTGAGGCAAGACTTACCCCTCACAAATCCGTGCTGACTATCCTGGATTAAGGTGTATCTTTCCAAATGATCATAAATCCTATCCCTCAGGACCCTTTCCAATAATTTACCTATGACTGAACCGGCCTATAATTTTCAGGGTTATACCTATTCCCGTTTTTGAACGAGGAGACAACATTCTCCTCTCTCCAGTTTTCTGGCACTATTCCTATCGACAGTGAGGACATAAAGATCAAAGCCAAAAGCTCTGCAATCTCTCCCTCGCCTCCCAAAGAATGCTGGGATATATCCCATCAGGCCCAGAGGACTTATCTATCCTCAGGCTTCTCAAAATTTCGAACACATCTTCCTTCCGAATAGCTACCTCCTCCAGCCTACCAGCCTGTATCGCACTATCGTCCTCAATAACATGGCTCCTCTCCTTTGTGAACACTGAAGAAAAGTATTCACTTAGGGCCTCTCCTATATCTTCAGACTCCATGCACACGTTCCCACTACTGCCCTTGATTGGCCCTATCTTCACCTTGGTCATTCTTTTATTCCTCACAAGTGTAAAAAGCCTTGGGGTTTTCCTTGATCCTACCCACCAAGGACTTTGCATGCCCCCTCCTAGCTCCCCTAAGCCATTTCTTGAGCTCCTTCCTAGCTATCTTGTATCGCTCACTGAATCTTGTTTTCTCATCATCAAGACGGACAAGGCATTCAGCCTCTTTTGTAAACCATGGGACTTATTATGGGATAACTTCTCCTGCGGAGACAAAGAGACGGCATTGTGAGCCGGACGCTTTATGGGTCAGGGGGGGTCTATAGCAGGTAGCATGTGTGGGCACTGCACCGGGACATGAAGGGGTTGTGCTGGTGGGTGCCAGGGGGTTCTGAGGAACAAGCACGAAGATCGGATGTGGGGAAGGTGCAAGGTATCAGCCAGTGATTTGCCGGGGGCGAGGGGGTTTGGGAATTTGAGGGGTGGCAGGCAGAACTGATGCCAGGATGGAGGTGGTAACCTACCCTCGCAGCTTGGTGGAGGTCATTGGTCTTCTTCCAACATTAGATGGCGGTCCTCCTGGTCATGCTGCCCAAACTGCCAGCCACTGCCTCCCAGGCAGCATTGCTGACCCTGATGCTGGCTTTCCAATCCCCTCAGAGGAACAAGATGCCCCGCCACTCATCCACAGCATCGAGAAACCTGGCCAGGTTGAAGCGAAGAGCAGGTCTGCGCAATGCCATGCTTGTGTTTTGACTAAGTGAGTGTTGAGGGAGTGTTTAAAAGCAGCTCCTCCTTATTAGCGACGAGAAATTGAGGCGCAGTTCCAGCATATCGGACGGTGGCACAGCCAGTAATGTCGAGAATTTTTTTTTGCGGGTTCATATTTGGCACAAAGTGCCGATGAATACGGGCCACGATCTCACCAACGCAGCCGGCGAGGAACACCCTGCCAAACCCGCCCACAATGACATCGAATTGTGCTAAACCTTTCAAGTCCATTTGGCTCTTCACCAGAATTGAAGAGAGGGAGAAATGTGTTAGATATTAAACTGTAGCTGGGAGAGATTGCAACAAAATGCAGCAACCTTAACAACAAAATCCAGATGGCCTGGTGTGGGAAGGAGCTGGGGGGGGAAGAGAGGAAGAGGAGGAGAGAAGGGTTATTGCATTGAGACTACAAATGTATGGGAGATGTTTTCAAAAGGGTTTAAGATGGAGAAGAACAGTCACAGTCTGAAGTTGTTGAAGTACGGACTTGAAACGGTAACTCTATTTTCTCTCCCTACAGATGCTGTCAGACCAGCATTCTCTGTTCTTGTTTCAGATTTCGGCATCACACTATTTTACTTCTTTTCATTGTATTATTAATGTTGGTCGAGGGGTAAATCCCTGGTCTTCTTTAAAGTATTGCCATGGGAATCTTTTCCATCCACCTCACAGGTGGTCAGGGTTGTAGTTCAATGTGCTATCTGAAGGACAGTACCTCAGGCAGTGCAGCACTCTCTCAGTAGTACTTCGGGGTGTCAGCCTAGATTTTATGCTGACCTCTCTAAATGAGGACTTGAACGTACAACCCACAATCCTCAATGGCTCATTTCCCCAGGTCACTTATTTGCTACTTTCTCCGTATAATTTTGCAGACATAACTTTATGTTAGCTCCAGCTTTGCCGATTTGACAGTTACCCACTGCAGCAATTAGCAGACACAGCGCACTCAAAAGCAGCAAATGGGCTTTCTTGCGATTTGTATTTTGATGGAGGTGAGTCACCCATTGAGGTTTTCACTGCTTATGGTTGAAATGAAGCTATTCAACTAAGAACCCCCAAACAGTTCTGTAACCAGAAAGTAGAAGGAAAAATGAACTGGAAGCAAGGTATAACTGTGTCCTAAATCTATTCAGGGCATTCCCTGCATCCCCCTCTCTCCAAATTGTACAAATCAATCTTCACAAGTCTGTACCTTCACACTGGGGTGGCGGAGGTCAAAATGTATGTGCAACCTAAATGTGTGTCACGCAAGGTCAAAACTGTCTCAATAATTTGAATCGAAAAGATTTTACAGGAGATGTAATTTAAATACAGCTGGCAAGTTTCATTTTTTTATATAAAAATTTAGAGGATCCAATTCATTTTTTCCAATTAAGCGTCAATTTAGCGTTGCCAATCCACCTACCCTGCACATCTTTTGTGTAGGGGGGGCAAGACCCACGCAAACACGGGGAGAATGTGCAAACTCCACACGGACAGTGACCCAGAGTTGGAATCGAACCTGGGACCTCGGCGCCGTGAGGCAACCATGTGCTGACCACTTGCACCACCGTGCTGCCCTGGCAAGTTTAATTTTAGCAGTTTTCTCCAACACCTTTATAAAAATGAAAACTTGTGCTTACAAATCACTGAAAACACATTGAAATAGCTGAAGCCTGTATGGAATTGCAGTAAAGAGAAGTGGTTAAAACGTCCTTTATAGATTTTAATAACTCCAGGATAGAAAATATCTCCGGGTAAATGATGTATAAATATATCCCACTATTTAGAATATTGGAACAAAATCCTCCTGAGCAGTTCACAGATTTGTATGGACGGTCTGTTTTACAAAGAGGTCAAAAGTTAGGAGTAACAATGGCAGCTCTGTTGGGTAAGTATGTGATTGGTCAGTCTGGATAAATTCCTGTGAGTGTCCCTTGACATAAGCCGTTGCAGAGACCTCAGGAAAAAAGAAACCTGGTAAACAACAGCAATCTAAAGCGAACTACCTGCATGTATTAATCAACAGCAGCTGGGATTTCATTGCTGGAGAAGATTTACTGCGCCCATTTGCTACTGTATGTTTTTTTTTAACAAACAACTTGCCGCAATTTGCTGGCGACTGTTTGAAAGTCATTCGCCAATAATTAATAATTTTTCTTATCTATTCTGGAAAAGTGTGTATTCCATTTGTGTGAGGAAGCAGGAGGAAGAATCATTTAGTTCCTCGTTTTTGTGAAGCAATATCGAACCAAATAATTGTATCCCACTAATTCTATTACACTATAAGGCTGCATCAGACATGAGTATGCACTGGAGACTCATTGTGAATGAAATGGTATGTCTCAATTAGCTGCCCTGGTAAAGTGCTTTAAATAAAAAATAATTTGTGATGCATGTAAATTTTATGGAGATGCTGAATATTTGCATGTTAAAACTACATAAAAATATAGCAACAATTTCCTTTTATATTAGAAGGCTGGAACATAATACTTCTTTTGTTAATGCACAATTTTATAAACTGATTTTTATTTTGCAATTGCTGAATTTCTCAGAATACATTAATTCCTTTCCTGCTCAATAAAGCAGTCATTTTGAAGTTTATGAAAAGCCATCCTTGATTTTATACAAAATCACAGCTTTTTATAAGCCTGGACTCCTGGGACCAATATATCCGGTGCAATACTCGGAAAAAGGTAAGTGGTTAGTTGGGAAGCAGCACTCAAATCCAGCTTCGGAACATATGTGAATAAGATAAGTTTGATCAAGTCAGGCTTAATTGCAGCTTTTGTTCTGGGTGAGCTTCAAGTTGGTTTGGAACGAAATGGACAAAAGGACCAATATTCCTAAGTCTGTTGATGAAAGAAGGAGGGGCTCTGTATTGGTTAAAGCAGAGTGTAAGACAAATCTGCCGCTGTCTTTTTCATCTCAGGTTTTTTTTGAGAGGAAGGTTGTACTCCAAGCTTTTTCCCTGACCTGTCAATACTAAAGCTCACATTCTGCCACTTGCTGTAAATCTAAATTAGTTAATAGAACATAGAGCATAGAACATAGAAAATATAGCACAGAACAGGCCCTTCGGCCCACGATGTTGTGCCAAACTTTTGTCCTAGATTAAGAACAAATCAATCTACATTCCAGCATTCTACCATAATCCATGTACCTATCCAATAGCCGCTTGAAGGTCCCTAATGTTTCCGACTCAACTACTTCCACAGGCAGTGCATTCCATGCCCCTACTACTCTCTGGGTAAAGAACCTACCTCTGACATCCCCCCAAAATCGTCCACCATTCACCTTAAATTTATGTCCCCTTGTAATGGTTTGTTCCACCCGAGGAAAAAGTCTCTGACTGTCTACTCTATATATTCCCCTGATCATCTTATAAACCTCGATCAAGTCGCCCCTCATCCTTCACCGTTCTAATGAAAAAAGGCCTCGCACCCTCAACCTTTCCTCTCCATTCCAGGCAACATCCTGGTAAATCTTCTTTGCACCTTTTCCAAAGCTTCCACATCCTTCCTAATATGAAGCGACACAGTACTTCAAATGGGGCACACAGTACTCCAAATGTGGCCTTACCAAGGTTTTGTACAGCTGCATCATCACCTCACGGCTCTTAAATTCAATCCCTCTGCTAATGAACACGAGCACACCATAGGCCTTCTGCACAGCTCTATCCACTTTAGTGGCAGCATTCAAAGATCTATGAACATAGACCCCAAGATCTCTCTGATCCTCCACATTGCCAAGAACCCTACCATTAACCTTTTATTCCGGATTCATATTTGTCCTTCCAAAATGGACAACCTCACATTTTTCAGGGTTAAACTCCATCTGCCACTTCTCAGCCCAGCTCTGCATCATATCTATGTCTCTTTGCAGCCGACAACAGCCCTCCTCACTATCCACAACTCCACCAATCTTCGTATCATCTGCAAATTTACTGATTCACCCTTCAACTCCCTCATCCAAGTAATTAATGTAAATCACAAACCGCAGAGGTCCCAGAACTGATCCCTGCTGTACGCCACTGGTAACTGGGCTCCAGGCTGAAAATGTGCCATCCACCACCACTCTCTGACTTCTATCAGTTAGCCAGTTCGTTATCCAACTGGCCAAATTCCCCACCACCCCACGCCTCCTTACTTTCTGCATAAGCCTACCATGGGGAACCTTATCAAATGCCTTACTAAAATCCATGTGCACTACATCTACTGCTTTACCTTCATCCAGTACTTGGTCACCTCCTCAAAGAATTCAATAGGATTCAGAGGCAAGACCTACCCCTCACAAATCCGTGCTGACTATCCCTAATCAAGTAGTGTCTTTCCAGATGCTCAGAACTCCTATCCCTCAGTACCCTTTCCATTACTTTGCCTACCACTGAAGTAAGACTAACTGGCCTGTAATTTCCAGGGTTATCCCTATTTCCTTTTTTGAACAGGGGCACGACATTCGCCACTCTCCAATCCCCTGTTACCAGGGGGTTGACAGTGAGGATGAAAAGATCATTGCCAACGGCTCTGCAATCCCATAGAATCCTTGGATATATCCCGTCAGACCCGGGGGACTTGTCTATCCTCAAGTTTTTCAAAATGCCCAACACATCTTCCTTCCTAACAGGTATCTCCTCGAGCTTACCAGTCTGTATCACACTGTCCTCTCCAACAATATGGCACCTCTCATTCGTAAATACTTGTGGTGAATGTGATTCATACAGCGACCGGGGTTCGTCCTTTATTAGCAACGAGCTGCGTCAGTACCTGCTCGACAAGGGCATCGCCTCGAGCAGGACTACCAGCAGGGCCGGCTCAAGGCACCGGCAACACGGGCAGTCGCCCGGGGCGCCATGTGTTAGGGGGCGCCAAAGACTCTGGTCCCGCGCATGCGCAGTTGGGCCGGTGCCAACCAGCGCATGCGCGGTGGCCGCCCTCCCCCAGGGCGCCCCCCCTCGGTCCGCCCCCCGCTCGGTCCGCTCCCCCGGTCCGCCCCCCCTCGGTCCGCCCCCCGCTCGGTCCGCTCCCCCGGTCCGCCCCCGCTCGGTCGGCTCCCCCGGTCCGCCCCCCGCTCGGTCCGCTCCCCCTTCGGGTCCCCGCCCCGCCCCCCCCTGGTCCCCGCCCCCCCGGGTCTCTCCCCCCCCCCCCGGGTCCCCCCCCCCGGGTCCCCCCCCCCCCGGGTCCCCGCCCCCCCTCTCGGCCCCGCCCCCCTCTCGGCCCCGCCCCCCCAAGGGCGCCGAACTTCAGCTTGCCCGGGGCGCCAGCAACCCTAGGGCCGGCGCTGACTACCAGCTACAACCCCAGGGGGAACGGACAGGTGGAGAGGGAGAACGCGACGGTCTGGAAGACCATCCTACTGACCCTCCGGTCTAGAAAACTCCAAGTCTCCCAATGGCAGGAAGTCCTCCCAGACGCGCTCCACACAATCAGATCCCTCCTCTGTACAGCTACAAATCAAACCCCTCACGAGCGACTCTTCATTTTCTCTAGGGGCACTACCACGGGAGTCTCACTTCCGGCGTGGCTGAGGACACCAGGCCTGGTCCTCCTGAGGAAGCACGTCAGGGGGCACAAAACTGACCCCCTTGTTTAAAAGGTGCGCCTCCTCCATTCCAACCCCCAGTACGCATTTGTGGAGTTCCCGGACGGTCGCCAGGACACAGTATCCCTTCAGGACCTGGCACCCGCTGGATCCAGCCCCCCCTACCCCCGCTGAGGAACCCCTTACCCCGTTCCCTATGCTGCCGCCCCCTCACACCCCCGATTCCGCAATCTCACCCCACCGGTTCCAAGCGCCAGAACCAGCCCGCCCCCAGCGCCCCCAGTCTCCGGTCGAGCCAGAGGTGTATAAAGTTCGGACGAGATCCGCCCCGGAGTCTGCCATCGTACACCAGCTCTCAACACCCACCCAGCCACCACAAGAGGCTGCAACCCCGGTGCTCCGCAGATCGAAAAGAACAATTCATCCACCGGACAGACTAACTCTGTGAGCCACCACCCCCGCTGGACTCTATTTTTTTCACAGGGGGTGAATGTGGTGAATGTGATTCACATCAGATTATAATCTGTATATACATGTGTCTATATTGTAAGTGCAGTTGCACTACCTGACCATCAGGGGGAGTAGCTCTTGGAATGCTCGAGAATTGTACTGGGCTTCTCCCTTGGCTCCGCCCAGGACTCCTCCCCCTGGAGCTGCTGTATAAAGATCAGTGCCATATGGTCAGCCGGCCAGTTCACCGAAAGTTCAATGGCTAACAGGCTGGCTCTGTTGTGAGTATATTAAAACCGCTATTCTAATCCTACAAGCATGTGTCCGTAGAATTGTTGGTTCCAACAATACTGAAAAAAAGTACTCGTTCAAGACCTCTCCTAGCTCTTCAGACACAATACACAATCTCCCACTACTGTCCTTGATTGGATCTACCCTCGCTCTAGTCATTCTCCTATTTCTCACAGATGTGTAAAAGCCCTCGGGGTTTTCCTTGATCCTACCCGCCAAAGATTTGTTATGCCCTCTCTTAGCTCTAATAATCCCTTTCTTCAGTTCCTTCCTGGCTATCTTGTATCCCTCCAGCGCCCTGTCTGAATCTTGTTTCCTCAGCCTTACATAAGTATCCTTCTTCCTCTTAACAAGACATTCAACCTCTCTTGTCAACCATGGTTCCCTCACTCGACCGTCTGTTCCCTGCCTGACAGTGACATACATATCAAGGACACGTAGTATCTGTTCCTTGAACAAGTTCGACATTTCAATTGTGTCCTTCCCTGACAGCCTATGTTCCCAATGTATGCACTTCAGTTCTTGTCTGACAGCATTGTATTTATCCTTCCCCCAATTGTAAACCTTGCCCTGTTGCACACACCTATCCCTCTCCATTACTAAAGTGAAAGTCACAGAATTGTGGTCACTATCTCCAAAATGCCTCCCCACTAACAAATCTATCACTTACCCTGGTTCATTACCAAGTACCAAATCCAATATGGCCTCCCCTCTGGTCAGACAATCTACATACTGTGTTAGAAAAGCTTCCTGGACACACTGCACAAACACCACCCTATCCAAACTATTTGATCTAAAGAGTTTCCACTCAATATTTGGGAAGTTGAAGTCACCCATGACTACTACCCTGTGACTTCTGCACCTTTCCAAAATTTGTTTCCCAATCTGTTCCTCCACATCTCTGCTGCTATTGGGGGGCCTATAGAAAACTCCCAAGAAGGTGACTGCTCCTTTCTTATTTCTGACTTCAACCCATCCGACCTCAGTAGGCAGATCCTCCTTGAACTGCCTTTCTGCAGCTGTTACACTATCTCTAATTAACAATGCCATCACCCCCCCACCTCTTTTACCACCCTCCCTAATCTTATTGAAACATCTATAACCAGGAACTTCAAACAACCATTTCTGCCCCTCTTCTATCCAAGTTTCCGTGATGGCCACCACATCGTAGTCCCAAGTATCAATCCATGCCTTACGTTCACCCACCTTATTCCTGATGCTTCTTTGAAGTATACACACTTCAACCCATCTCCGTGGCTGCAAGTACTCTCCTTTGTCAGTGTTACCTTCCCCACTGCCTCACTACATGCTGAACATCGGCTACCTTAGTTGCTGGACTACAGATCCGGTTCCCATTCCCCTGCCAAATTAGTTTAAACCCTCCCAAAGAGTACTAGAAAACCTCCCTCCCAGGATATTGGTGCCCCTTTGATTCAGATGCAATCCGTCCTGCTTGTACAGGTCCCACCTTCCCCAGAATGTGATCCAATTATCCAAATACCTGAAGCCCTCCCTCCTACACCATTCCTGCAGCCACGTGTTCAACTGCACTCTCTCCCTATTCCTAGCCTCGCTATCACGTGGCACCGGCAACAAACCAGAGATGACAACTCTGTCTGTCCTGGCCTTTAACTTCCAGCCTAACTCCCTGAACTTGTTTATTACATCCACAGCCCTTTTCCTACCTACGTCATTGGTACCAATATGCACCACGACATCTGGCTTCTCACCCTCCCGCTTAAGGATCCTGAAGACACGATCCGATGCGTCATGGACCCTGGCACCCGGGAGGCAACAAACCATCTGAGAGTCTCGCCCGTGCCCACAGAACCACCTGTCTGTACCTCTAACTATTGAGTCCCCTATAACTAGTGCTCTCCTAATCTTCCCACTTTCCTTCTGAGTCCCAGAGCTGGACCTCGTGCCAGAGACCCAGTCACTGCAGCCTACCCCTGCTGGGTAATCCCCCCCCCCCCGAACAGTATCCAAAGCGATATACTTATTGTTGAGAGGAACAACTACAGGGGATCCCTGCACTAACTGCTTCCTCCTCCTCCTTACCTCTAACTGTTACCCAGCTACCTTTGTTCTCGGGTGTAACTATGTCCCTGTAGTTTCTATCTAGCACCCCCTCAGCTTCCCGAATGATCCTCAGTTCATCCAGCTCCAGTTCCCTAACACGGTCTGTGAGGAGCTGGAGATGGCTACGCTTCCCGCAGGTGAAGTAATGGCAGCAACACCAGCTGCCGAGGCAACCTGGTAGGCTTGCTCCAGACTGAAGTTGACATACTGTGCCGCACTTGCATATAGGCATCCGTGGATGCACCTATGTATGGACGTCTGTGAGATCCCACAATGATCCTCTTTCGGCGCCTGGAAGGGCCTTGTGGCAAAAGTGATGCACGATCAATTGCACAAAGACGAGAGCTGAATACAGCTGAGGCTTTATTAGACTAAGATGTGTGGTCTCCTACAGCAGCTGGTGAAATGGCTGCTGTACGGGGAGCACACATATTTATACTCCACCTACTGGGCGGAGCCAGCAGGCAGGGACTACCCCCGTACCTGTAGTACAGGGTCTTACCACACACCCCCTAATATATACAACAGTGGTGATTACCACATTCACCCCCTGTTAAAATTGAGTCCGGGGGGGGGGGGGGGGGGGGGGCTGTGGCGGAGAACTATATGCAGAACAAGTTTAATATACAGAGGCAAAAACAAATTTTGGAGTCCAGTACAAGGTGCTTTAACAATCCCGAACCAATTACAGGTTTAGCCGGTCCGGGGCTTTGATGTGACGTTGGGAGCGACACAGTGGTGGCGGAGATTCTGGTGGTGTTCTGATCCTCGGTGACTTAGGGAGCGTGCCGAAATCCTCTTCATCCTCGGGCGTGAGCATCGGGAGGACTGATGGTCCCGGGGGGGGTTGCTGCTGGGTGCGTGGGGGAGGAGAGGGTGGCGCCGGGCTGGAGAGGTTTATGTGTGTGGGGAACCTGCTGGTGCCAGGTCCCTGAGGGAGACAGTATCCTGGCGGCCGTCGGGGTACACCACATAGGCATACTGGGGGTTCGCATGTAGCAACGGCACCCTTTCCACCAACGGGTCCGCCTTGTGGTGTCGTACGTGCTTACGGAGGAGTACGCTTCTTAGAGCTGCGAGCCAAGTCGGGAGCGACACCCCGGATATGGACTTCCTGGGGAAGGCAAACAGAGATCCATGGGGCGTGTCGTTAGTCGCAGTGCATAGGAGCGACCGAATGGAGTGCAGTGCATCGGGGAGGACCTCCTGCCAGCGGGAGGCTGGGAGATTTCTGGACCGTAGGGCCAGCTGGACAGCCCTCCAGAGCGTCCTATTCTCCCTCTCCACCTGCACGTTTCCCCGGGGGTTATAGCTGGTCGTCCTGCTGGAGACGATACCCCTGCTGAGCAGGAACTGACGCAGCTCATCGCTCATGAATGAGGATCCCCTGTAACTGTGGATGTAGGCAGGGAAGCCGAACAGAGCGAAGATGGTCTTGAGGGCTTTGATGACGGTGGCAGACGTCATGTCAGGGCATGGGATGGCGAAGGGGAATCTGGAGTACTCATTGACCACACTGAGGAAATACGTGTTCCGGTCGGTGGAGGGGAGGGGCCGTTTGAAGCCCATGCTGAGGCGTTCAAAGGGGCGGGAGGCCTTCACCAGGCACGCACGGTCCGGCTGGTGGGAGTGCGGTTTGCACTCCGCACAGACCTGGCAGTCCCTGGTGATTGTCCTGACTTCCTCGATGGAGTAAGGCAGATTGCAGGCCTTGATGAAGTGGTACAACCTTATGACTCCCGGGTGACAAATGTTGGCGTGCAGTGTCCGGAGTCGGTCTACTTGTGCGTTGGCACATGTACCTCGGGATAGGGCATCGGAGGGCTCGTTGAGCTTACCGGGGCGATACAAAATCTCGTAGTTGTAGGTGGAGAGCTCGATCCTCCATCTCAAGATTTTATCATTTTTGATCTTACCCCGCTGTGTGTTGTTAAACATGAAGGCTACCGACCGTTGGTCAGTGAGGAGAGTGAATCTCCTGCCGGCCAGGTAATGCCTCCAATGCCGAACAGCTTCAACGATGCCTTGGGCCTCTTTTTTGACGGAGGAGTGCCGGATTTCAGAGGCATGAAGGGTGCGGGAAAAGAATGCCACGGGCCTGCCTGCCTGATTGAGGATGGCGGCTAGAGCGTCGTCTGATGCGTCGCTCTCCACTTGAAAGGGCAACTTCTTGTCGATTGTGTGCATCGCGGCCTTGGCGATGTCGGCTCTAATACGGTTGAAGGCCTGTTAAGCCTCGGCCGTCAGGGGAAAAAGGATGGACTGGATGAGTGGGCGGGCCTTGTCCGCATAGTTTGGGACCCACTGTGCGTAGTAAGAAAAGAACCCCAGGCAGCGTTTGAGGGCCTTGGGGCAGTGAGGGAGGGGAAGCTCCATGAGGGGGCGCATGCGGTAGGGATCGGGCCCCAGAACTCCGTTCTGGACCGCATAGCCGATGGTGGCTAAGCGGTTCGTGCTAAATATGCACTTCTCCTTGTTATAGGTGAGGTTTAGGAAAGAGACGGTGTGGAGAAATTTGGCAAGATTGGCATTGTGGTCCTGCTGATCGTGGCCACAGATTGTGACATTATCTAGGTTCGAGAAAGTGGCCTGCAGCCCGTACCGGTTGACCATTCTGTCCATCTCCCTTTGGAAGACCGAGACCCCATTGGTGATGCCGAAGGGAACCCTGAGAAAATGGTAGAGGTGGCCGTCTGCCTCGAAGGCAGTGTACGGGCGGTCAGCCTTACGGATGGGGAGCTGGTGGTAGGCGCGTTTCAGGTCCACAGTTGAGAAGACCCAGTACTGTGCAATCTGATTGACCATATCAGACATGCGTGGGAGGGGGTACACGTCGAGCTGAGTGTACCGATTGATGGTCTGGCTGTAGTCTGTCATAATATACATCCATGTATATGATGGAGTGCAGACAGTCAGTGATTGACACACAGGATGACCAGTGGGAACACAGAACACAGCAGCCAATCACCAGACAGGACACGACCACTATAAAGCCAGAGGGCACCAGATTTCCCGCTCTCTCGGGATCCAGCCTCTGAGACAGTCAGAGCTCGTGAGCAGCAGCCAGTGCAAACACCATGTGGTAGTCAGTTAGTCTGGTCAGGGTAGCCTCAGGTCTCCAGTCAAGTCAGCATAGTGTCAACCCACAGTTAAGCATGTAATATAGTTAGATGTTAAATAAAATTGTGTTGTATCTCATGAAGTGTTGGAAGCCTGTCTCTCTCTACACTGCATCAAACGCAGTCCACATAGACCCAGCCGACCCAACACATCATGGTACCAGGTCTGGATGTTGAGAGTAGACGGACTCACCTTGAGGTAATCTGCCTTGACCAGCGATCAGCCATCCGGTAACATGGACAGCGTCCACCCTCCTCCGCCGGCAACCTCGGTGCAAACTGGAAGATTTTCAAACAGAAGTTTCAACTCTATCTTGAAGCCACCGACCTCGAGGCCGCATCAGATACCAGGAAGATCGCACTATTCCTTTCTACAGCCGGTGACCACGCTATCCACATCTACAACTCCCTTACATTCGCTGAAGGCAAAGACAAGACGAAATTTAAAACAGTCCTGCTGAAGTTTTGACAGCCACTGCAACATTGAGGTGAATGAGAGCTTTTTTCCAGCAGAGGCTTCAGGGTAAGGATGAACCTTTTCAGTCCTTTTTAACCCATCTCCGCATCCTCGCGCAGTCATGTAACTATGACTCGACAACTGATTCCATGATCCGGGATCAGATCGTTTTCGGGGTCCACTCCGATTCCCTTCGCCAGCAGCTCCTGAAAGTCAAGCAGCTCAACCTCACCATCGCCATCGAAACGTGCGTTCTCCACGAGCATGCTAACAACCGGTACTCCCACATCAGGGCGGCAGAAACGGCAAAGCTAAACCCCACGAGGCAGAACGGGTGCAGGCCATCATATAAATGCAGGGCCATTTCGCGCGCTTTTCCCGGGCCCCTGCACATGCGCACCACGACCGAGGGGACGGCGAGACCGACGACCAGCCTGCACAGGTGCGTGCGTCATTCGACCGCAATGCGCATGAGCGTTGGCGCACGGAACGCGCTGACGTCGGCGTCATGACATGTCTGAATTGTGGCTCCGCCCATTTAAAGCAGCAATGTCCGGCAAAATCATGACAGTGTCTACAGTGTGGCAAGCTTGGCCACTACGCAGCCCTTTGCAGATCTGCTCCACTGCCCAGCATCCAGCGATCCCAGCCACGGCGCAGAAGCGTCCGTTCGGTACAGCAGGCCACACCAGACTCTGACCCCGACAGCCCACCAGATCCTGACGCTGAGTGCCTCAAATCCCCATTCCGGGTGGGCATCCTTACTAAGCATGTGCTGCCTCTCTCAACGATGGTGAAATACCTCCCAATCCTGAGCGTTGATCCAGACGACGAGTGGTGTGCCACCCTTCCAGTTAACAAGGCTCGCATCCGTTTGAAGCTGGACACCGGCGCTTCAGCAAACCTCATTTCAAAATCTGACCTCAACACCATCCGCGTCAGACCAAGCATTCTTCCACCGGCTTGCCAGCTCCTCGACTACAATGGCAATGCCATTGCTGCCAGTGGCTCATGTCATCTTGGAGTATCCAATAGGTCATTGAAAGCGACGCTGCGATTTGAAATTGCCGGACCTGACAGAGCTTCCCTGCTCAGTGCTGGGGCCTGCAAACTCCTGAACCTAGTTCAGCGAGTCCACACCATGTCATCCTCACAGGCAACGGCCGCACCTGATGATAACTTCCAGGCTCAAATTGTTGACATCATAGCGCAGTACCATAGCATGTTCGAAGGTATGGGCACCCTCCCATACCGATACAAAATCCTGCTGAAACCAAACGCCACTCCTGTGGTTCACGCACCACGTCGGGTGCCGGCACCCCTTAAGGACCGCCTCAAGCAGCAGCTGCAAGACCTCCAGGACCAGGGCGTCATTTCTAAGGTCACGGAACCCACGGACTGGGTTAGCTCCATGGTTTGTGTCAAGAAGCCGTCAGGGGAACTTCAAATCTGTATCGACCCAAAGATTTAAACCGCAACATCATGAGGGAACATTACACAATACCTAAATGAGAAGAGTTAACCAGCGAGATGGCTCATGCCAAATTCTTCACGAAGCTGGATGCCTCCAAGGGGTTTTGGCAAATACAGCTGGACGCGTCCAGTCGCAAGCTGTGCACATTCAATACCCCGTTTGGTCGGTACTGCTACAACCAAATGCCCTTTGGCATCATCTCTGCCTCAGAGGTATTTCACCGCATAATGGAACAAATGATGGAGGGCATCGAGGGGGTGCGAGTGTATGTCGACGATGTCATAATCTGGTCCACAACTCCTCAAGAACACATCGATCGCCTCAAGCGGATATTCCACAGGATCCACGAGCATGGCCTCCGATTCAACAGAGCCAAATGGTCATTCGGTCAATCAGAAATCAAATTCCTTGGCGACCACATTTCGCAGCAAGGCGTGCAGCCAGATGCAGACAAGGTTTCGGCGATCAACGCCATGAAGACCCCAGAGGACAAGAAGGCGGTCCTCCACTTTCTAGGGATGGTCAACATCCTTGGGAAGTTCATCCCCAACATGGCATCCCACACCACAGCCCTCGGCCATCTCGTCAGAAAATCGACGGAATTCCAGTGGCTGCCTGCTCATGAAAAAGAATGGTGTGAGCTGAGGGCGAAACTCACCAATGGTGCTGGCGTTTTTCGACCCCGCCAAGGAGACAAAAATATTCACTGATGCGAGCCAGGATGGTATTGGAGCAGTGCTCCTCCAACGGGATGACTCCTCCTCCTGGGCCATAGTTGCATATGCCTCGAGAGCCAAGACGCCCACTGAGCAACGATACGCCCAGATTGAGAAGGAATGCCTGGGCCTCCTTACAGGGATCGACAAGTTCCATGATTATGTGTATGGCCTCCCAAAATTCACGGTTGAGACGGACCACAGGCCATTGGTTCACATCATCCAAAAAGACCTCAATGACATGACGCCATGGTTACAACGCATCCTTCTCAAGCTACGCCGCTATGATTTTGACCTGGTTTAAACCCCGGGCAAAGAGCTCACTGTTGCAGATGCACTTTCCAGGTCTATCACCACACCGTGTGAGCAGACTGACATTGTCTGTCAAATAGACACGCAGGTGCAATTCTGTGCCTCCAACTTCCCGGCCTCTGATGAGAGGGTCATTCAAATTCGTGAGGAAACGGCCAGGTGATGCAGGACCTCACGAATGGCTGGCAGTTTTACAATGTCAAGGACGATCTGACGGTGGTAGACGGCATCCTCATGAAGCTTGACAGAATTGTGATCCCGCAGAGCATGCGAGATATTGTGCTCGGCCAAATCCACGAGGGTCACCTGGGGATCGAGAAATGTCGCCGTTGATCTCGAGAGGCAGTCTACTGGCCAGGCATCAGCCAAGATGCCGTCAACACGGTCCTCAATTGCCTGACGTGTCAAAAATTCCAGCCGGCTCAGCCTAAAGAAACTCTACAGCAACATGAGATGGTGACCTCCCCATGGTCCAAAGTTGGAGTTGACCTGTTCCATGCCAAGGGGCGTAACTATGTCCTCCTGGTAGACTACTTTACCAATTACCCCGAAGTGGTCAGGCTATCTGACCTCACGTCGGCGGCGGTGATCAAGGCATGCAAAGAAACTTTTGCCAGACATGGGATACCACTCACGGTGATGAGCGACAACGGCCCCTGTTTTTTCAGCCAGGAGTGGTCAGATTTTGCCCGGCTGTACAACTTTCGGCACGTCACATCCAGCTCCCACTACCCCCAGTCGAATGGGAAGGCCGAAAAAGGGGGTCCACATTGTTAAAAGACTATTATGTAAGGCTGCAGACTCGGGCTCCGATTTCAACCTGGCGCTGTTGGCCTATAGAGCGACCCCTCTGTCCACTGGGCTGTCCCCAGCACAGCTCCTCATGAACCGCACGCTGCGAACGACAGTTCCAGCCATCCACATTCTGGACCTTGACAACTTCCCGGTCATACAGAGGATGCAGCAGTCTCGGGCCCAATGCAAGTCGGCATACGACGCCCATGCCACAGATCTCCCTGAGCTGGCCCCTGCTGATCGAGTTGGTGTACAGCTGCCTGATGGTGGCTGGTCCGCCACAGCTGTGGTGGTCAAGCAAGTAGCCCCTAGATCATTCTTCGTTCGCATGCCTGATGGCTCCTTTCTCCGGCGTAACAGGCGGGCACTGCGCAGACTTCCACGCCGGCCACCCGACTGTGATGTCCCGCCTCGCACACTGCTTCCTCCGGACGTGCCCTGCCACGAGGCCACCGATCTACCAGCTATCCTGCCGACCTCTGCGACCACCGCATTGGCGGCAGTCCCGCCCGTCCAGGTACAGGCGGCCCCTGATCCACCCTTGAGGCGATCAACCAGAATTTGTCGCCCGCCAGAGACTAAACTTATAGACTGACTGTTGCGTAATTTAGTTGTCTCATTGTTTTGACATCTGTACATATTGGTTTCTTTTTAATGCTTTATCTGCCCTCTATCTGCACTAGCAACACCTTCCCATGTATATAAGTTAGCATATTCTGTACATAGTCAAGTACCTATACACATCTTCACGCACACGCACCTCAATATTTATTACCTGAACACATACTTTAAAAAAAAAGGGGGGAGATGTCATAATATACATCCATGTAAATGATGGGGTGCAGACAGGCAGTGATTGACACACAGAATGACCAGTGAGCACACAGAACACAGCAGCCAATCAGCAGACAGGACACGACCACTGTCAAGCCAGAGGGCACCAGTTTTCCCGCTCTCTCGGGATCCAGCCTCTGAGACAGTCAGAGCTCGTGAGCAGCAGCTAGAACAAACACCATGTGGTAGTCAGTTAGTCTGGTCAGGTTAGCCTCAGGTTTCCAGTCAATTCAGCATAGTGTCAACCCACAGTTAAGCATGTAATATAGTTAGATGTTAAATAAACTCGTGTTGCATCTCATGAAGTGTTGGAAGCCTGTCTCTCTCTACACTGCTTCAAACACAGTCCACATAGACCCAACCTACCCAACACATCATAGTCCACGACCACCCTGTGTTTCTCCCCAGATTTCACCACTACCACTTGGGCTCTCCAGGGGCTATTGCTGGCCTCGATAATGCCTTCCCGAAGCAGTCGCTGGACTTCGGACTTGATGAAGGCCCTGTCCTGGGTGCTGTACCGTCTGCTCCTGGTGGCGACAGGTTTGCAATCCGGAGTTAAGTTTGCAAATAGGCAAGGTCGGTTGACCGCACAGTAAGGGATGTTACACTCTGGAGGTTACACTGGATGTCCAGGCCGAGTAGCAGGGCAGCGCAGAGGTTGGGGAGGATGTAGAGGCGGAAGCCGCTGAATTCTACGCCCTGGACTGTGAGCGTGGCTATACAGTACCCCCAGATCGCCACAGAGTGGGACACGGAGGCCAGGGAGATTCTCTGATTGGCGGGGTGTACCGCGAGGGAGCAGCGCCTTACCGTATCTGGATGGATGAAGCTTTCGGTGCTCCCAGAGTCCAGCAGGCAGGAGATCCCGCGCCCATCGATCTTCACGCTTGTCGAGGCAGTGGCTAGATTGTGCGGACGAGACTGGTCAATCGTGACCGAGGCGAGTCGCGGCTGGTTGTCGCTGGTGTCGAACGATGGGGTGCCTGGGGGGCACGGGTCCTGGAATGATGGTGGCGCCCATGTGCCAGGGGGAGACATGATGGCGATGCCTGATGATCTTGGGGTGGACAAGATGGTGGCGCCCATGGGCCTCACGTGTCGGGGGTTGATAAAGGTGGCGGCGCCCATGGGCCGCACGTGGTCCGAGGAGGGGAAGATGGCGGCGCCCACAGGCCGCACATGGTCCGAGGAGGGGAAGATGGCGGCGCCCACTGGCCGCGCGTGGTCCGAGGAGGGGAAGATGGCGGCGCCCAGTGTCTGTACGCGAGGGGGGTTCGGGGTGGTAGCGGCGACTACGCGGGCCTGACACACCGCAGCGAAGTGCCCCTTTTTGCCGCAGGCCTTGCAATGGGCGCTACGGGCCGGGCAGCGTTGGCAGGGATGTTTCTGTTGCCCGCAGAAGTAACATCTGGGGCCCCCGGGGTTGGCTGGCTGGCGTGTGGCACAGGCATAGGGTTGGCTGAGTGGGGTCCCTGGTGGGGCGGCCGACTGTGGAGTCCACGATGCGTAGGAGGGATGGGCCGCGGGGCTGGGGGTGTAGGCCTGATGATTGCGCGAGGCGACCTTCATCGATAGCGGCAGCTTTTTGGTTTCTGCGAGATCGAGTGTGGCCCCTGCTAAAAGTCGCTGGCGTTTGAGGTCTGACCCTATCCCCATAACGAAAGCGTCCCACATGATGATGTTCGAATGTTCCGTGGCCATGACGGCCTGACAGTCACAGTCTCAAACCAGAGGAATTAAAGCACACCGGAAATCCTCTATGGACTCACCAGGGAGTTGAGAGTATGTGTCTGGCGAAGAGAGTGTTCGTCCGCTGGGTGTAATTCTCTTTCAGTAACGCCATGGCTTCATCGTAGGTCAGCGCGTCCTGGATAAGAGGAAATACGTTGGAGCTCAGCTGCGGTTAGAGTATCTGGACCTTCTGAGCTTCCGGAATTGGGTGTGGTGCAGACCTGATGTAACCTTCAAAACAGGCTAGCCAATGTTGAAAGTCCTTTTTGGCATCGCTTGGTTGCGGATCCAGCTGCAGGCGATCCGGCTTGATGCGGAGGTCCATCTTCTGAAAACTTTAGTGTAATAAATTGATGCACGATCAATTGCACAAAGACAAGAGTTGAATACAACTGAGGCTCTATTACACTAAGATGTGTGGCCTCCTACAGCAGCTGGCGAAATGGCTGCTGTACGGGGAGCACACATATTTATACTCTGCTTACTGGGCGGAGCCAGCAGGCAGGGACTACCCCCGTACCACACACCTCTTACCACACACCTCCTAATATATACAACAGTGGTGATTACCACAAAAAGCATTCAGGGCGACGGTAACCTTGATGACCACTGAGAGCGGTGGTTCCAGATGTGCCACCATCTGGCACAGATGTCGCATGGTGTCCTGCTGAACCACAGTGACGGCGACACACTCAGTCCGGCAGGTCCTCGAATGACAGGCTCTCCCGATAAACATGAGGCTTAATGCGGTGCCTCCTTCCCATTTCCTCCTCAGCTGTTCGACAGCTGGCTCTCCAGCCTCACCACTGGCCCCTGTTCCATTGGGGCAGGTTGCTGTTCTCCAGAGTACTCCATGAGCAGCTCCTGCTCGTGCAGCTGCATTGTATCCACAAGGGCCGCCGCGGCCAGGCAGATGCCAGCCATTCCTGGCTGGACTGTGAAATCCACTGCCTGCAGGAGGTAAAGGCTGACGTGTTAGTATACTCCAAGTGCCTATCCAGGTCCAATGAGCTACATGGTGGACCTGGCTTGTACTACAGCCCCCGACACTCTGCCTCCGCACGATGCCCCTGTCACCATCTGTGCCTGCCATCGAACAGCCTCGAACCCCGCCATCCATCCCTGCCACCAGGGGTACCGGTAGCTGGCGTTACCCATGCCAGCACAATGCTCTATGGCCCATGTCCTGCGCCCTCCTGTGGGGCCTACTGGGGGTGTCGTCCTTGGGTGGGCCATGTGCCATCCTGCCAGCATCATGCGTTTGGCATGAGTGCGGCAGGGACAACGGATGGTGCTGGGCAAGGGGGTGGGTACTCATTGGGACCGCAGTGTGCCGTGGGTCCTCGTTACAAGACACGGGTTGTGCCTACCTGTCCGGGGTCAGGGTGGATGGCAGCAGGGGCATCCATATGGCCGCTGGCGCTCGGCACATTTACAAGCCACAGTGTGCAGCCAGATGGCTGCCTTGCAGACCGCGGCAATGGTGCTCCATGACTAGCCATCCCAGTCCCAGGGATATTGGGCAGAGAATTGATTCTGACGCCGAAATCGTGGCAGGCACCAGTTTCATGCCAAATCGCCTTGACAGCGGGGTCAATATATTCCACTCCGCGCGTATAGTAAATGTCATTGGCATATCATTAACTGTGCGGTATTTTCTGGGGCCTCCGCGATTCTCCACCTCCAATGCGGGGAATTCCTGACAGCGAGGTTCACTTGTCCTTTTAAAAATCGGGAAACATGCCCCATGGCTGATGAGGGAGAAAGAGGAGGTTGGACACGGAGAGGTGCTGCCGGGCCGAACACTGGCCGGGCGGCCTGCCAGGGCCTGGAGGGGCGGTGACCAGGGGATGGGCCGTGGGTCTGGGGTGACCCACACGGGACTGGGGTGGTGTCCAAGGATGGATCGCCATTGCACCCCACTGAACACCCACCTTAGCCCCTGGTTCTGCAGAGTAACATCGGCCATATGGGTGCCCCCACCCCACCATTCCCACGCCCTAGCCCCTATCCTCCACCCACCACCCCCGCGCCTCAGCCCCTACCCTCCACCCACCACCCCCGCGCCCCAGCCCTTCCCCTCCACCCACCACCCCCACGCCCCAGCCCCTATCCTCCACCCACCACTCCTGCGCCTCAGCCCCTTCCCTCCACCCCGCGCCCCAGCCCCTACCCTCCAACCACCACCCCTGCGCCCCGCGCCCCAGCCCCTACCCTCCAACCACCACCCCCCAGCCCCTCCCCTCCACCCACCACCCCCCCGCCCCAGCCCCTCCCCTCCACCCACCACCCCCGCGCCCCAGCCCCTACTCTCCACCCACCACCCCCCTGCCCCAGCCCCTCCCCTCCACCCACCACCCCTCCGCCCCAGCCCCTCCCCTCCACCCACCACCCCTGTGCCCCAGCCCCTACCCTCCACCCACCACCCCCGCGCCCCAGCTCCTACCTTCCACCCACCATCCCTGCACCACACCCTGTGTCATACCACTACCACCAACCGGCTGCCACCCACCGGCGGGGCATCATGTGGCTCACCCGAGGGCAATGCCCACAGTAGTCCCTACAGGGGAAGTGGATCATACCGCTGGTGAGGGAAGCGCCAGCCAATGGTACCCCTGGCAGCAAGAACAGGCGCCAGGGCCAGAGACCCCCACAGTGCTGGGGACCGACGGGATCCGGGATGTGGGGAGGGGGAGATGCGGGAGCAGGGTCTGCAGTGCCAAACAGGGCCACCATGTCGCCTGTTGGACCTGCTTGAGCTCAGGGGTACGCACCATGCTAATATGTGGGCCTTTCATCCCCCTGCAGGCAACGGATATTGGAATGGTGGCCTTCCTCCTAGTCGCCGCAGCCCTGGGGATGCCCTGCGGCTGTACGAGCTGGAGCTGCTCGAAGAGGAGGAAGCTGCAGCAGCGGAGCCTGCCCCAGAGTAACAGGAGGCAGCCACTGAGGATAAAGAGCTGGCTGCCCCACCGGCCGAGGGTGAGGAGGAGGTGCAAAGGAGGTGCTGCTTGAGGGCTCGCATGTACCGGCAGCGCAGGTCATTCGGGGACCTGTCAGACCGGTCATGCCCTCGAAGCCTTCGGCTGAGCTGGGCGACAGTGTGACATTTCTGCCAGATCGTGGCATACCTGGCACCGCGGGGGAATGTGGGAGGACACCCATTCCCGGTGGCTGTCAAGGTGATGGTCGCCCTGAACATCTATGCAACGGGCTCCTTCCTGGCGCTGAGTGGGGATTGGTCCGGGATGCCACAGGTGCATCCATACCATCAGGGAGGCCCTACATGCCCAGTCGGCACAGTCCATCCTTTTCAATTTGGATCGAGCCTAACAGGATGCCCGGGCAGTGGGGTTCGCCGCCATTGCGGAGATGCACAGGGTCCACGGGGTGATCAATGGGAGGCATGTTGCCCTACGAGCACCTGCAGATGACAAGCCACTCTACATAAACCAAAAGGGGTTCCACTCGATGAATGTGCAGCTGCTGTTTGACCATCAAATGTATGTCTGCGTCCGATAACGGGGCAGTGTGCAGAACGCCTTCATCTGAGCACAATTGACGATTCCCGGACTCTTCGAGGTGCACCTCTGGCTGAGGGGTTGGCTCCTGGGCGACAGGGATAATCTGCTGTAATTGTGGCTACAGAGCGACGCGGAGACCCGCTACAATGACGCCCGTGCCACAACCAGGAATGTGATCGAGCACTGCTTCGGTCTCCTGAACATACAGTTCAGTTGCCTGGACCGTTCTGGAGGGGCCCTCCGGTATAGTGCTTGGAGGATCATCCGCTTCATGGCGGCCTGCTGTGTCCTCCACAGCAGAGGGGTGAGGTGCTGGTGGTCGAGGATGAGGGGGATGTGGGGAGGGCACTGATGGACAGCCATCTCACCAGGCGCGGGCACCAGAGGCTGCACAACATGTCGCCAGGGATGCTCTGATTACTTCCAAGTTCACGGACTGGGGGGGGGGGGGGGGGGGGGGGGGATACTCATTAGGGGCACACTCACTGCATCCCATCCCCACACACCCCTACGTTCACCCGGCCACCGTCCCACCTGCAACTCCCTCCTTGAAACATCCATGCCGCACTATGGAGTGTCAGCCCTGGGTTGGCAGTAACAGTGGGTCTGTTCCATGGGCTAAAGGATGAAGACAACCACGCTCATGGTAGCATTTTCCACCGTTCACCTGGGTGACCCCTGCATGTGAGCTGGCCGTTCCATCACACAGTCCCATCGAATCCCCGGGGATCCCCTGTCAGCCAGCGCCTGGGCAATGCCGGCAGCACTCTCAGCCATGGCCCGCTGTGACTGGGCCACGCTCAGGAGCGTCGCTGCACTGTGCAGATGACTCTGGCACATGGCTGCCTGTTTGAGGGCAGCGTTGTCCTTGGCCTCGGCCCCTGCCTGCACTGAATGCCCCAGGGCTTGGACATGCTGCTCCACAGCCGAAACCCTTGCCCCCAATGCCTCCGCCGCAGACGTCACACGTTCTGTTTCGCCTGGGTGGCATGCATGGCTTGCACTACCTCCTGCTGCTGCACTGCAGTTTGACTCCTCTATCAGCACCTGCAGGTGCTGGATGCTCGCCGACAACCCTCCATGTAGTCCCTGGCTCTGCCACTGCATCTCCACTGTCCATAGGACTCGAGCTCCGGGGTGTCCTCCGTCTCAGGTTGGTGGCTCCCGTCCGTGTTGGTGTCCTCGTCGCTGCTCGGCACCTGGGGCTCCGGCTCTGGCTGTGGCTGTGTGTGAGGGACACCAGAAGGACCCTCCCCATCACTAGCAGCTCCTGCAAGACACAAGACGAGACGCATATTAGATCGCGGATCGGGGGGGGGGATGGTGTGAATGTGTGGAGCGGAGGTGAGGGGGTGGTGTGGGTGTGAGGGTGGTGAGAGGGTCGTATACGGGTGATGATGGTGTTAAGGTGGTGTGTGCGTGATAGTGGTGTGTGGGTGGGGGTGGTGTGGAGTGAGGGTGGTGTGTGGGTGGGGGTGGTGTGGGGGTGGTGTGTGGGTCGGGGTGATGTGGGGTGAGGGTGGTGTGTGGGTGGGGGTGGTGTGTAGGTGGGGTGGTATGTGGGTGGGGGTGGTGTGTAGGTGAGGGTGGTGTGTGGGTGGGGGTGGTGTGGAGTGAGGGTGGTGTGTGGGTGGGGGTGGTGTGTGGGTCGGGGTGATGTGGGGTGAGGGTGGTGTGTGGGTGGGGGTGGTGTGTAGGTGAGGGTGGTGTGTGGGTGGGGGTGGTGTGGGGGTAGTGTGTGCGTGGGGGTGGTGTGGGGGTGGTGTGTGGGTGGGGGTGGTGTGGGGGTGGTGTGTGCGTGGGGGTG